>NW_023596361.1:239845-379127 GCF_011947565.3 Pollicipes pollicipes | reverse complement strand
CGGCCAGCACGCCGCAGCTGACCCCGGGGACCCGCCGAATGACGGCCCGCACTGCCGCAACTGACCCCGGGGAGCGCTGGACGCACTTCATTCCACCCTCTACTGCCCGGCCGGGCCGGATTTATTGGCAGCTCTCGGCAGGGTAGTCAGCCACTGGCGGCGCTTTCGGTGGGTGGGGAGGGGCGCAGCCCACACCCCTCGGGCAACAAACTCAACAGGCGCCGACAAGTACGGCCGTCGGCGAGATAAAATGGTCCCGCCACAGGTCAGAACTTGAGAGGGGCCATCGACCCTCTGTGACGCAGCCAGTGGAGCGGCTCTCTCCGGCCGGAGGCCGTGCTGTTCTGTGGCCTGATGCAGCCAGTGGAGCGGCTCTCTCCAGCCGGAGGCCGTGCTGTTCTGTGATGTGACGCAGCCAGCGGAGTGGCTTTCTCCGGTTGGAGGCCGTGCTGTGCTGTGATGTGACGCAGCCAGTGGAGCGGCTCTCCGGCCGGAGGCCGTGCTGTTCTGTGATGTAATGCAGCCAGTCGAGCGGCTCTCTCCAGCCGGAGGCCGTGCTGTTCTGTGATGCGACGCAGCCAGTGGAGCGGCTCTCTCCGGCCGGAGGCCGTGCAGCGCTGTGCGCGGGATCAATACGCTCGGATCTGCCGGTGAGTGGGCGGCCGGACGGTCACCGACAGGTTGTCGCGCCGCGTGACTCGATAGTCGCGCACGGCCTCCACGCTGCCGGCCCCGAGATCCACAGGTGTGGAACCAGGCTCCCCAGGACGGGACTCTCCATTTTTCGCGAAGGTGTGACATTGACCCTGTGTTGATGTCTCCCGTAGATTAACTTTGAAACTTTTACCACCACCACGCATGCGCCTTTAGGGATGTTCCCACGCGGTCCTAGGACTTGTGGGTGAAGGCGTGGCACCTCAAGACCAGGGCTGAGACATTTCATAGAGACCTGGCACCGACACCATTCCGGCATCCGTCAGGGTGCGTGAACATCGGGAGCCGGCAAGACTCAGCTTGTGCTGAAATCATACGCGCCAACAGTTGCTGTTGTTGGCAAAGACCGGACTTTGTCAACCTCGGCAGGGTTTCAGCACGCTCAACCCTGATGCACTGCCGACTGCTGACAACGTGGTGCTAAGATGATCTTTTCCACCCAAAACTCACGTGTGGATGACCCCTCTGGCTACGATCCACGTGATGTCATCACCATCTCGGACCCGAAACCCACGTGATGTGGCAATCAGCCTCGTGCAAAGTTCCGCTCTCGAAGGCGACCCTGCCTGTTTGCTTTAGGACACATGCGAAAGCAGGACAAACAGTTTGACACCCCGACGTTTGATGATTCACTTGTTTGGTGGTCCTCTCCTACCCAGGAGCCGCTTCAGCCGGTGATCATTCCGAACCAAGAGCATCATCTGACAGCAGCCATGCTTGACCGCCACCCTCCGAGCCAATGACCCACGCTGACCTACACTGACCCACGAGCCCACGGTTACTCACCAGCGTCGGCGGGCGGCGGCGGCGGTGGTTGCAGGGCGGCGGCCGGCGGCCCGCCCGGCCCGGGGAAGCGCGGTCCAGCCGCCCTCAGGTGCGGAGGACCACCCCGCAGCGGGCGCGGACCGCGCGCGCCCGGCGGTCCGGCGCCGCGCACGAACCGCGGGTCCCCGGCGAGCCCCGCAGGTCGCTGGGGCCCGCCGGGTCCGCCGGGCCGCGGCCCCCGCAGGCGCGCCGGTCCCATGTGACGGGGTGGCGCCATACCGGGCACGACTCCTCCCGGCTGCGGCACTGGCATGCGTGCGTGACCGGGGGCGGTGGGGCCGCGGCGCGCCGTGCGAGCCGGGCCCGGCCCCCTGGCCCGGCTGGGGCTCGTCCGTGCCGATCACCGTGTTGATGAGCTTGGAGGCGAAGTTGAACATAGCACGGCACTGGCTAGGGCCGGGGCAGTGCTGGCAGGCCGAGCGGCCGGTCCCCCTCTGGCCATCGGCGCGCGGCCCGGGTCAGAGCGAGTCACACATGTGCACGCGCGGACGCACTGGGCGGGAGAGCGGCGCGCGGCCGGCGCCGCCCGGCTGCCCACCAAAAACCGCGATGGCGGCCGGCCCCGATCGACGCCCTCGACACTAGCGCCATAGATCGATAGCGGAGCTCGGCGAGAACTGTGACGTCACCAGTTCAGGTGTCGCCTGATTAATCATGCCTGATTGCATCTGCTTAGCAGCTTAGCTAATTAAGCTCGCACCTGGATGGGAGCGTTTTCTGCTTTTTCGACACGGAGTGATGGTTATTTATCAAAGAAACGGGTTAGCATTGCAACCCGATGGTGGTACATAAGGTCACAAAGAGACTGCGATATTCAACCACCTCATGGATGTAGCTTTGCTGGTTATTTAGCTTTGGTATATTGGCGCATTGGCACGTCATTTCATAGCTTACGGCCAAGCTGGACCTAGTCCTGCCAGCAAGGCAAAAGATCGCCAAGGCCTAACTTTCCCTGCTGACGGTGCTGTAAACAGACAAAATGAAGCTCTTGGAAGACGTTGGAAGATTAAAAAAGTCGCAACTATAATAGGGTTATACCTACCAGGGTTCAACGGAAATTAAAATAATCCACAAGCCAAGAATGCTCTGTTTTCAAAGTCATGGTATGTCCATCACTTGGCTATTGCAGCGTGGATTTGACGGTCAGTGGATACATAATGGGCAGAATAAGACACTAAATTCATCTAGCAACTTTTGCCTCAAATACCTCACACTGCCTACCAACGGCACATCCCAACACGCCATAACGAAGACATTGACAAAAAATTAGACGTTCTGCCCCCACCATGAAAGCTCATCGCTTTCCACCAGCAGCCATTCACTCCTGGTACTGCGCGTCCCTGAAAAATTTCCATGAGATCCATCACAAATGTTTCATACACTCGGAGCAAGCTTTACTTGACAACTGGTTGCCTTACTCCTGTTGACAATGCCATCTGACGAGTATATTAGTGGCGTTTACCGAGATCTTCAGGTAGATTTTTCTGTATTTATATCTCTTCCAGACTTAAAAAATACGACCTCTTTCGACCTCTACTGCCTGCCTCTGTGCTCAGTCAGGAAAAATGCAATCATTTCGTTTCTTGCCGTCCACCTTATTTTGGTAACAAATGTGTTCGGGAACAAAATTTGTCTGGAAAGTTTAATCTTAAGTTATTTTATATTCATCCCCTCAGCTTTCAGCTAACAAAACCGTTTGCGATAGAATATTTCCAAGAGCAACAGAATTGGGGGTAATCTGCTTGTTCTTAACATTTGCTATCTCTCAAAAGAGGAACATTTTTGCCACAAAACCACAATGCGTTTGGAAACAATCTCTTCACCAGATGCCTTCCGTCAGTTCCAGCAGAGAAGTCCGGGAATGCAAACTGGTTTGATCGGCTAGCGTCTCCTGTGCCCCTGGAGATGCCTCGGTATATCTGTTGCGTGCTGCGCTTTTGTACCAAGAGTGATTTGAATCTCTTTCTTTTGTTTATATCACACGCGTGAGTAGTTTTTGCATTTTTGACACACCAGCTGATATGATTGGTTTGCCCAATATCCACGGCCTTCCATCTTGAAGATACGCTCACATAATATTTGAAGCCTGTCGCTTGAATTAGTTGGCCAGTTGTTGGACTGCTCCAAGTCAGGTGCAGCAATAGTGGCATCGTCCAGGCTATCTCGAAGGCATGCGCTGTACAACAGAAGTTTCCCAAATAGAACGAGCGGGGTCACGTGCAGAGTGAGTCTCACCTAAGTATGAAAAATTTTGGTGGCCCGGCCATGCCTCGCTACATTGTTTTCCGGATCCTTATTACTTACAACCACTGACCGCGGGTACACGAAACTGTCGGCAGCAGCAAGCTTTTTTGACGTGGTGGTGGATGAATCATTAGGTATTGATATGCAAGTTGTTTGAGTAGACGGACTTCACCCACATTATTGCAGAATCACGACAATTTCACCTCTCCCATCCATCTCCTAGGAAAAGCAAAATGTTTGAATCACAAAAAATGTGAAGAATGAGGCTCGGAAACAGGCCCGAATTTCGGTGTCCAGACGTAGACGCCGCATGGTCTTGGTGAGCGTAAGCAACTAAGCAACAAATGGCTAATCAATATCAAACTAGTCCAACCCATAATTCTGAGTCGCAATTTCTACACGTCACAACTAATTGCAAATTCATCCATTTCTTTCATTTGAACTGGCGTCACGACCGCTTCTAGTGCCGGCTTTTTCAAACCAGGTTCTATTGGGCGAATGATGTCTTCGTGACCTCTGTGGCCAGGACCTTCAGAAGCAGGCGACTTTCGCCTCTCCAGGTCATCCGAAAAGTACACTTTCCAACGCATGGGTCAAATCCAGCGGGATGGGTTGCCTTCGTTTTGTTACGGAATGTCATATGCGCATGAAATCATTTGTTATATTAGCGAGCTTGCTGTACTCTTGATTGTATCGTGAATGCATATGCCTTGATATGGGTTGCACGCACAAAGAATTGTGCAAGCACCCGGCCAGGCGACTCGTGGTTAGATAGCTAATTCCTCTGTACCTTTCGATACGTCAACAGCATACTGAAATATCAACGCATTCTCACTGAAATAGACCAACCTCTTCTACTTGCTTTTTTAGAACTGAGCCGCAAACCGCGAATTTCATTGTAACAGTGAAGAGTAGGAGGAGTTAGCAGATAATATTCGTGTTTCCTAGCAAGGTCAAAACTTTAAATCAGTGACTGTCCACGATTTCGTTAGCTAAAACTTCCTGACCTGGCCCTGACCAGAGCCAGCCCATTTCAACCAATGGACATTAGGAAGAAGCGCCGTGCCAGAGAACTTATTCCCGCACCTAATATGCAATAAAATCAGGCTGACCTCAACATGCATTAGCCACACCCATTTGTGCGAGTTCATGAAGCGTATGGCTCCGTCATCTCGAGATGGTGAAATATTCGTGCTGATAATTGACAACTCCCACTTTCGTTATCAGCCCGCTCACCCTGCACTGGACAAGACGTCTCAACAGTTTTACGTGAGGAAGACTAACAAAGGTGTTGAACAAGGGGCCACCACTTATTGTATCGGCAACGAACGCACCACCAACAGTCTGAGAAAATTAACCGGCTGTGCTGTGTTGGTCTGCAGGGATTGTCAACTTTTACTGCAGTGAGACGCCTCTTAATCGAATGGCAGACGGGGTTGAGAGGCCATACAACCAAGCGCTGTGATCAGCGACTTCCAATAGATGTGCAGCCGCTGGCATTCGATCTCTGGGAGCCGGGGCAATCAGACATTTCAGGGCTTTCTAGCATCGATCACGCCTGTGCTTCGCCGGCGGGACCTTATTTCTGGGTATCGACTGGCGACGGGCAGGCGTTGTGATTGTGGCCTCTTGATACGATGTGATCAATACAATGGCTCGCATACAAATAGTGCCTTGTGGGATAACTGCAGTACGTGTCCTTCGAGAAAGAGTTTCCAAGAGCTCAGGTGATGTGTAACTGCCCAAGAGCAGTCTGTCCTGTGTGCTATTCACTGCGCCGCCTGCGTGCCTATGTGAGCCTGCAGTTTGTCCTGCGTGCCTATGCACTGCGCCGCCTGCGTGTCTGTTCACTGCGCCGCCTGCGTGCCTGTGTGTTACTGCAGCTGTATTTATGCAAAGGTTTTTAATTAAGATTCACCGAAAGAAGGTCGTCGTATTTAGAGGTTTGATTTGAGAAAACACTGTATGCTGTGCATTGTGCATAGGCTACGATAAACAACAAAGTTTTCTTAAAATTGGATTGCTGTTACAAGCCCTTTTTATGTTTCCTACCAAGCAAAATGGAATTTTTGGTGACCAATGTGTGAAATGTTTCATAATTTTGGAGGTGCCTCGAGCCCCTTCCAGGGGCTCATATGCATTGTATGCTTGGGGTATTGGCAGCACTGCGTAACGGTAAGTTACTTTCAATTCCAATGCCTGCCTCAGCGATTTAAAAAGATCAATTTAATCAGTGAATGCAAAAACAATTTCCAAAAATAGTCATTATGGATCAGTCTAAAACTGTCGCATTGTTCATCGAATGTAACCGATTTTGAATTAACGTGTACACCGGCTTCTGTGGCATGGTAGAGACAAAACCTATGCATAGCGTCTACGTGCGAACTTCGCAAGCAGGGCGGCAAGGGAAGCCAGGAAACACAACATGAAAATAGCTTTGACCGAGAGGTGTCATAGATCATCCGAGTTAAAGGATGCTTCAAGGGAGTCCGGAAGGATGGAATTGGGGGAAGAAGCGTCTGGTGCATGGCGTTAGATGACAATAAGAAAGCATGCTCATTAGGTGTCTTCTTCGGCCCACCTTCTGAGGATGACGAAGTTCTCATGCATTTCTTGGAGACATTAGTGCAAAAGTTTGACGAGTCTAATCCATGTATGAGGATAATTACTGGATATTTCAATCCTCTCGACATTGATTGGGGCGCTACGCTCCATAAGTCTGGTGGTAGGCATCGCATTAAAAGTAAGAATATTATCGAAACTTTGAACACCCTGGATTTTGAACAGATTGTTAAAGGATCTACCAGACACTCTGAGCATGCTTAAAACATATTGCATTTCTTGATAACTAATGTAGCAGAACTAGTCGAAGGTATTGACAAATACAATCGTATCAGTGATCATCAAGTCTTGATCATTAAAATGCACTTAAGATTGAATGAACCAAAGCCCAAGCGGAGGGAGTACAACGAAGAAAAATTGCGTAAATGTAATATTCAACGATTACGCCTCAATCCAAAGAAATTAAGGTTTGAACAATTATTTTCAATGGGTGTTTGTTAAAGGAGATAGAAATGAAGTCCCCCCCCCCCCCCCAGTCAAGAGCCCGTACACATAAGGGAATGTTGGCTCTAACATTTAGCTAAGATCCGCTCAATGCAGTCTCGTCTCCTTTGTTTTCATGCCTCATTTTTGTCATGAGACTATTGGAAATTCGATCTGGATAAATCCGGTCGTGATATCTCTGAATGTAACACCACAGAGTAGTTAAAGAGTACGTTGGAAGAATAATGAAAGTGATAATGAGGTTGTTTCTAGAAGTGTAATTGAACTGTCACTGTCGGCTAGCGTGCATGGTGCGTTGTTTCTGGCTATTGTGATATTCTCAAGGTTGTCAATGCTGGGCATTGTTGTCATTGCGCGGCATTTTCAAACAGGGCATTGATCTTATATCGACAATCTAGTTTTCCGTGCAGTACATAGTTTGCTGTGTTTGCATCCCCCAACGGGACCGTCGTCGGTGTTTGTGGTGTAATAAAAAGCCGGAGTGAAGGCGAGCGCTTTAATCTGATTTTAGAAATGTTCCAAAGGCGAAAGGCAGGCCTTTTATAGTGATAAGAATCGTTGAAAATCTTATTTTCGATTTGTTTCATAACGATGCCGATTTGTTTGCATACATGTTGATTTTTACATGAAATATAAATATATTTCTGGCACGGCGCGAAAGGAGTTAACACAGGTAGATACCACATGCATGCGCGATATGTTTGTATGTATGCAGCTCTGCGTAAAGCATATGTGTTGTGCGTGCCTCCGCAGCATTTCCTACCTGGGGAAACTAGGGTCTGTTTCCGCTTGCGCGTTCTCATAATCCCTCGACACTATGAAATATGTATAAGCCCCTTGACGGCCACAAATGCTCTTCATGTTTTGAATTCACCAGTCACCAACTGTTTTCGCCTATTCTTGGCTCCTCTTTCAAATACTCGGGGATCCTTTAGAAGGGAAGCTCGTCGTTAGCTCTTCATTCACTACTTTAACTGCGTGGGTGTTACATAGCCTCCCATCCGGTTTTACTTCGGTAACCCGCTAGAACCGACGAGAGATCGCAACCCTTCTGGTCTAAGCAGCTAAACGTATCGTAAAATAAGCCAACATAGTTTCTTCCATCCTTAACTCTCCCACGCCGGGCCGATCTCTCCCTCAGAGTCAGCAGCGCTGCGCCTGGATTAACGTGTGGCCGTGGCCCATGAAAGCCGACCAGCTCACGGTCTTGTCCACATCGTTCCCACGCCTCACCCGCTCGACCTCCACTCCATCACCGTCGGGCGACGCATGAGAGCCATGATGACCAGCGGACGCCGGGCTGGACCTCGCGCTGCCGGCTGAGCGCGGGCTCGCGGGGTGGCAGAGGTCACAGTCTGTCCGTGATGAGCCGCTGCGAGAGGGCTGCAGTGATACCCCGCGTCGGACTGCCCGTGATGAGCCGCTGTGAGAGGGCTGCAGTGATACCCCGCGTCGGACTGCCCGTGATGAGCCGCTGCGGGAGGGCTGCAGTGATACCCTGCGTCGTCTGCCCGTGATGAGCCGCTGCGAGAGGGCTGCAGTGATACCCTGCGTCGTCGGCCCGTGATGAGCCGCTGCGAGAGGGCTGCAGTGATACCCCGCGTCGGACTGCCCGTGATGAGCCGCTGCGGGAGGGCTGCAGTGATACCCTGCGTCGGACTGCCCGTGATGAGCCGCTGCGGGAGGGCTGCAGTGATACCCCGCGTCGGACTGCCCGTGATGAGCCGCTGCGAGAGGGCTGCAGTGATACCCTGCGTTGTCTGCCCGTGATGAGCCGCTGCGAGAGGGCTGCAGTGATACCCTGCGTCGTCCGTCCGTGATGAGCCGCTGCGAGAGGGCTGCAGTGATACCCTGCGTCGTCCGTCCGTGATGAGCCGCTGCGAGAGGGCTGCAGTGATACCCTGCGTCGTCTGCCCGTGATGAGCCGCTGCGAGAGGGCTGCAGTGATACCCTACGTCGGACCGCAGGTACGGATTGCGGGCCGGTGCGGTGTCGCGTCTGGCGGCGCTGGAGGCTGATCTGCCCCCGGCAGGTGGCGGGCTTTGCACCCTAAGAGCATCGGTTGACACCAGCTGCATCTCCCGCAACATTGTAGCCTAACGTTTTTTACTCTGCTATTGGCCGGGGATTTCTACTGCACGGAATTCACGTTAAGACAGAACACAGATTACAGAATGTTGCTAGTAACCGGCTTTACTTGAGTATCATATCGGCTACGATGCCCGGAGCCCACATATCAGTCCATTTCAATAGGGTGATGTGAATGATTACAAAAGAAAAGATTTTACGCAAAAAACTGATTACAAAAAAAATTTGTTACTTGTTGTGAACTCGTGTGAAGAGCCCAGTTTGCTCCTGTAAGCGTTAAATGGAACAGTTGGGTCGCATGTACGCTCTTCAGGCTGCGTGTTCAGGCCGTGCTTCTCAGACTCTGTTAGTTAGGCTGTGTGTCTAACGTGTATACAATCTCTCTACGCAGCTTGACTTGACAGGCTCGACAAATATCGAATTCATCTGAAACGATTCTTAAATTGAGATATGTCCTCGGGTGGAAATCCGCGTCGACTTAAAATGATGCCGTGGCACCCGGAGTTAGACTGGGAATGAACCCCACTCCCCGAGAATCCAAACCCGAATCGATCTCGCTGAGGTAAAGTCAAGCACAAGCCTGCTAAATAAAGCCGCTGTGGCTCAGCAGTACCAAAAACGTGTGTAAACCGCAAGGCAAAGCAAGGTATTAGTTCAATTACAGCCTAGGCTCACTTTATGGCCGACATCGAAGCCCATAGAACGTGTTCTGTCCTAAACTGTTGCCAATCGAATTTGAACTCGACTTCACAAATATCGACTCCATCGGAAACGATTCAAAAGTTCGTGCTGTCACACCATTTCTGAGAGTCGAAGGCCGAATGGAGCCCGCAGTGAAAAACTCAGGCATGGGTCTGCTTGTATAGCCGCTGAGGCTCAGCAGCATTAGCAAGTGTGTAGGAGACACAGCACTAGCCAGCAAAAAATGAGGTACTCACTTTTCGCAGTTGACGATCGAATTTGGGGACTCCTCTCTGACGGAACGCAACATGGGATAAAGAAAACATATACGTTTTTGGTTGTGGCCAGACAAAGCCTTGGCAAGCTGGTTTAAGTTTAAAGGCGCACGCTGATTTATTTGTGCCCGTAGAGAGATGCATAGCGATTGGGGGAGTTTAAGAACTACTCATGACGAAATAGGGCAGTAAAGCTGACACGATTTTATTCCAAGAATGACTAATACGTGTCTCAGCAAACCGTACTGAACGCCTTGTACGACCGCAACTGACGATTTATGAGCTGCGGAGCACTAGCCCGGTGTATGGGCTTGATTGACACTGCGAGACCTACATTGGAAAAGTAAACCCCAAAGCTGAGGCTTGCCGGAACTGCATGGTCTGCATGACGGCCACCATTGCATATTTTACTTTCTTGGACACTTCTACTGGCCTTAAGGCCTGAATGGCTGCCATATGTTTTGCCAGTTTCACCAAATAACCAATAAATATTTTCCTACGGTGTCGACATGCCTCATGCGCCCAAATTATATTGTTGCATGCCACATATAGATAGGCGGTTGTGCGGCTCGTAGCACACTTGCGTTTTGCTTACAAAGAGATCTGCATTACAGTAAGGTCTGTTATCAACAGTTAGAACCATCGATATAATAAATGTCAAGCTCATGGAAGGTTAAACACTTTTCGCATTGCATCCCTGCCTTTTCGTATTCCGTCGACACCTCAGCCTACTTGGAGGGCCCCAGTCTGGCCAGCCCGACCCCTACCAGTCGCGATGTACGTGTGTCCGGAAGGGCACTGTGTCTCCTGCGCCAGCGTGGTACGCGATTTTCTAGCTACAGATGTGATGGCCGGAGGGCGGCGTCGCTGCGGCCTGCGCCGTCTCCACCGGCCAGTTCCGTCTGTCTGTCCCGGCGGGCGGAGCCGCCTCCACCGGCCAGTCCCGTCTGTCTGTCCCGGCGGGCGGCGCCGTCTCCATCGGCCAGTTCCGTCTGTCTGTCCCGGCGGGCGGCGCCGCCCGCCTACACCGGCCAGCCCCGTCTGTCTGTCCCGGCGGGCGGCGCCGCCCGCCTCCACCGGCCAGTCCTGTCTGTCTGTCCCGGTGGGCAGCGCCGCCCGCCTCCGGCCAGTCACGTCTGTCTGTCCTGGCAGACGGTACCGCTGCGGCCTGCGCAGTCTCCACCGGCCGGTCACGTCTGTCTGTTCCGGCGGGTGGCGCCGCTGCGGTCTGTGCCGTCCCCACCGGCCGTTCACGTCTGTCTGTTTGCAGGGAGCACGCACCGCTCGATACACGCGCGCACTGGGGCTGACAGCCTGCAAACTGGGCTACACGGTTGCTCAGGAGTCACCTGGGCGGGGTGGCGGCGGTTGGACGCACCAATGGCACATGGACAGACGCGCCAGAGGCAAGCGAGCGGATGCGCCACAGGCATACGGACGGACGCACCACAGGTACACAGATGGACGCACTAGAGGCACACACGGACCGACGCATCAGAGGCACACATGGACCGACGCACCACGGGCGCACGAACAGACACAGCAGGGGCACACGGACGCATTACGTAGGCGAACGGAATAGCTACGCCGCATGGTCACGCCGAAAATACACCGATAACCTCAAGGTCATGTGGACGGACTTACGTCACACGGACGGATTAGAGACACAATAGAGCTACGTCGCTTCGCCGAAGCTTCGCGGACAGACCAGAGCCGGGCGAATATCGCAGAACTACGGAGCCGCACCAGGAGCCCGTTGATAGACCAGGGACTCGCGAGCACAGTGACAGCTCAAGAAACACGACGCAATATCTCCGAGGACCTAAGCCACCCACCGGTGCACTGGGTCCAATCCCCTCCACCCGAGACAAACGGGACTGACGGCGGGGTGAGCGCGCGGTGAGACGGGAGCCGGCGAGGTCGGTCGGTAGACGGCGGCGGTGGTCCGCGGGGCACTCATTACAGCCGCGGCGCGGCGGTCCCCTCAGCCGATTGTGGCCGGCATTGTGCCGCCGGGCGCCGACCGCTGCGCCGCCAAATGTCGCGCCACTAAGTCACACCGCGCTGATGAATGGGCCTGGGCTCTATTTGGCCGCTTTGTCTGTGCTGGCACAGGCAAAAGTGACGGAGCGAACATAAAAAGGAGCTTAGCGTAATGCCTCGTGACAGAAAGCACCTCTCATTCAGTACCAGAGGGGTGGATGGCTGGCGAGTGACTTTCCAAAAATGGCGCGCGTTATGTCCTTTTAACGAAAAAGGTCCTCAGATGTCTTGCGCAGATAAAGCGACGCATACCGGCTGAAAAATGACTCAGTCAACGGATGATTAAAGACAAATCGCGGCTCATTTGCAACGATATCAGTCCCATTCGTTAACCAGTTTTTAGTAGCACTGGGGTCAGCCATCACGGATAACCAGGCATAGTTGGGCGGGCGGGGTCACATCTGGATTGAGGCTATAGTTTAGCAGGAACGCAGGCTAGCCTGACATTTACTGACACCATAAACTTTACCCTAACCCTGTTGTCGCCGCTGGCGCCATCCCGGTGATGAAATACGCCCATGCTCGGCGTGAGCTGAGCAAAAGTTCCGCGCGGCTCTGTGTCGCCGGTATCCATGCAGGCCATCCGAGTAGGGGGCGCTCAATGCAGGACAGCTCGTGCCCATAGCCTTCTTTTCTCAGCCCTCCCCTCGCCGGTCGCTCGGAGGCTCCATTTGACGCATGATTCACTGGACTGTCCGCCGGATGACAGAGACGGCGCGAAGCCCGGCTGGGTAACCGGAGTCCCCCGCCCGCCGCCATCCATCGACCGTCCGCCGCTGCCGACGCCCCCGCCGCCTGTGCGGCCGTCGACGCTCGCGACGCGCCACCATCGCGCGCGCTCGTCGGAGAGGTGGTGCCGTAAGGCTCGACGGTCGCCCCCTCGGGTCGGGTCCGGCGTCGACCTCGATTCGGTGGACGGGCCGTCAGCGTGTCTGGCGGGCAAATGGGCCGCATTCAGGCTGGTCAAAGCATGACTGAGCGTAGCTGCCTAAGTGCGGCGGCAGGACCATGGCCGCTGTCCAGTCAGTCAGTCAGGGGCCGACAGCCGTTGGACAGACTCCGCCCTGCGGTAAGTCCGCCTGCCATTCGGAAAATGCTCGCGCTGCCACCCGTGCACACTTTACAAACGCCGACCACAAATACGCACACGCACGCGCCCGCGATGGAGCTCTAGCAGTGTGGACCGTCTCGCGGTGATGGCGGGAGGGGGCGCCGCCCGCCGTGCGACAGTCGTTACCGGTTGGGGCCTGCGGGCGGCCGCCCCCTGCCGCGTGCCTTAGCGCCTCTCCGCCGAGCCGCGCCGCGCCGCCGGCGCCGGCGAGTGGAATCTGATTAAGGCCGGCCACGATGAGAGACTGGCCGCGCCTCCCAGCCGGAACACTACATAAAGAGCTGCCGACGGCGGCGACCGACCGCAGGCGCGGCCGCCCGCTGCGCTCTGTTCCGGTGCGCAATATTCACATGAGCGATGTTTGCGGCGTGGCCGCCGAGGCAGGGAGAGAAGGGCGAGACCGTGCTCTGGCCTAGGTCGGCGCTGCCTTTGCAAGTGGGCGGACGTGGCTTCGCCTGCTTTGCTATCCCAACACGAGAACCGGGTCTGTTGAATTAAAACGAAGTGAAAAGGGAACTGATTACAATCTCGAATAAGTACACATAAAATCACGGTTTACAGCTGAACATTTTAAAAAGTAGTTACATATGCCCTTAGGGTACTTATACTAAATCGTAATGATAAGCGCACGGGCTACGCATCCTGTGTCCGCCTCTGTAGAGAACGCTCACAACAAACGTAACCTAGTTCAGCGCTAAAAGTGTTGTATTTCATAGGGCCACTTACATGAATGGAAAGCACAGCATGGTATTTTTTTTTTGTACTGGACACATCAGCTTAACTGAAACCACGTGTTTGGCGGTGCACTGTTGTACGATGCGATTGCGGCAACTTTGCAGCGCCAGCTTTTCTTAGCATTTTCTGCCGTCGCTGCTTCATCAGGCGTCCTGTCCTCTTTCCATTTGTCTTCTTGATACTGACTAGCTTCATCCATGTAAGCCGTGAGTGATCATTGTTGCCTGTCAGGCCTCCGGCGGATATTATTTGACGACTCTCCTTTTTCCTTTCCGCTCCACTTCTGATCAATGCTGACAGCTCGCTAAATATTCATCAAGCCTCATTTTTGTCACAAAACATTCAGCCGTCACACTGATTTCTATTGCACAAATGGCGACTCTTTCATTCAGTATAAACCCGCTATTTTTAACAAACATTCCTGATCCCAGAGAGAAATGTGATTTAACACATGCGGCAGAACGGTAAGCAACAGGCGCTTACATCTTGACCCAGGTGGTGTGTGCCGCAGTATATTAAGCTGTAAATGTCTGGGCGGAATTGAGGCCTGCTTGATGTACTGTTGATTTCACGATTGATTGAAACTTAATGAAGTGAGCTGTAACAACTGATGTATGCTGTTCGTTGAGCACAGGGAATGAAAACGCAACTTAATCATCAAACATGAAAAATGGCAATACGGTATCTTCAGCTTTGTATGTAAAAAACGCATTCCAACGCATAACTCAACGTTTTTATCGCACCCAAAGCAATGCTCCAACTTGTTGAGCTAGTATCAGTAACAGGGCTCTGGAGAGATGCAATGTAAATTTGACTATGAAAAGGAATAAATGCGCCGCTTAATTCGTCAGTCCACCAAACCCTCCACTCCATGTGTGGCCGGTGTTGACAGCATATCATGAAATGCTGCAGCATTGTTGAGCGACGCTCAACGTGACACGTACAGACATCCTGGCCTGGATGTACCACAGCCAATATTCCGCGTTGCGTCACAAATGATGCCGTCACACGCCTGGACCTGCCAGATTCCATTCGGATGCGCACGCCCCATTTCCCCTGCTCATCATTAAGCCATCAGCATAAACGGTGCTCCAGTCGGATGTGATCGATGCCGGTGGCGGTGGCAGCCGGGGCGGCGAAAACACCGTGCCGCCCGGTGACCCGCGGCCACGACGGGCGGTGCCCCCTGACTGATCCCCTCCGGAACCGGCGCCTGCTGCGGTCGCCGCTCCGGCGTGGCTGCCTCTGATTACAGGCGGCCGCCTCTCTTCACCACCGCTGGACGCGGACCGCAATCTCCGCCAGCGTCTGGCGGCAGCAACCGACGTGGACCTGCCGCAGATGCCGCGGAGATCCCAGTGCGGCGGCGATGCCTGCGACCCGCCCGGTCTTAGCGGCAGGACGACCGCGCGGTTCGCCTCGGGCGCCGCCAGCCACAGGTTGCAGCCGCGGACGTTACCAGCGCGCCGCGAGCCGCGAGGGCGGAGGAGGACGGCGCGGTGGGCGCCGCTCGGCAGGGGGCGGCGGCCGGCGCGTCCCGGGAGGAACGGGAGGCTCCGCCGCCGGCGCGCATCGATTTCCAGCGGGACGGCTGCGGCCGAATGGTTGCGGTGGCGGCCGCCAGGCGGCTCCGGCGGCGGCGGCGTCAGCTGACCAGCGACAGCAGACATGGCGCCCGCCGTCCAGGTGCTGGTCGGCGCGCTGGGCGGCCTGCTCGGCCTCGCATGGCGGACCTGCGCCGAGCACTCGCCGCCGCTGCTGCTGCTGCGGGAGCGCAGCGTCGCTAACGACTCGCAGGAGGTGGCAGAGCCGCGCGTGGAGGCCGCTCGCGAGACCCATATGGCGGCGGCGGCGGCGGCGGGCCCGGTGGCCGCCGCCCACCCGCTGCTCACCCTGCTGCTGGTGCTGGTCATCGGTTCGGCCAGCGTGGCCGCTGCGCTCGGTCTGCAGCGAGTTCTGCGCCGGCTCGTGCACCGCGACAGGTGGGTGAGCCGCCCGGCCGGTGTCCTCACGCGGCGAGTGACGGCGTGGTCGGCTCCAGCTCGGCCGTCCGCCTGCCGCTGAAGCCTCCGTCGGACCCATGCCTGGAGGTGGTGTGGGACTGCTGCTTGCCAGTCTGACGTTTTGCTTCTTTTCAAAACAGGAGATTTTTCTTAAAAAAGAGCACGCTTTCGTCACGCGAGTCGAAAGGGGCCGTCAGGGCGCAAGAAAATCAATTAAAGGTTATTTTCTACGGCCAAATGTGATTTCATAGTACCATGCACAATGGTCGACATTGTTTTAGATGACAATTCGTATCCTGATTATCATTACAGGCCAGCGTGCTGCCATGGCACATTCTTGCGTAAGTGAATGGCTGGAAACACGCGTAGTTGTCAAAAGAAGCGGATCCATATGGTGCTGTGTGCTTCGATCCGTGCTATCTCTAAGTTGTTCGTATGTGCACACAGAGATGCGAGAGTCCCATTGTTTTTATAGCATGACCGGTACGATACATTGTCGTAAATGTGGCCCATATGTTCCCGGCATATCACTCTGGTCGGTGCTCGAGCGAGTTTGTATGACGCACAGCAAGGCGAGTGGGAATAACGTGCCGAAGTTATTATATCAGAATTGCCGTATTTCTACGTTCACCTAGTCACAAAATACCCTGCTCTCCTTTGGGTCTGCACCAACGTATATTTCTAGCTGAGACCTTCCAACGTCGCAACGATCCAACACTCTTATCCGCTATCCAGCTTACTTGCTTCATCCTGCATCCTTGCGACATCCCACTTGTCTGCATGCATCAGTCACGAGTGGGCTGAGAGGCCTCGTGGGAAGGGGGACCACGACCGGGTACCCAGCGCACACGCGCGAGTTAAGGCTCGGCGGTTGGCCCCCCAGGCGCACGCAGACCTGCCAGACTGTTGACCATTTTCCTCTTCCCATGGCCCTGAAATGATCATTTCTGGCCGAAAGGGTTGAAATCCACCCCAAAAAACTACAACCAACTCGACGATGGGACTCATGTCCTGGGAATCATGTTCTGCGCTTTTACTGTTTACCTTGCGCGCCGGCAGATGGCTGTAGTGCTGAGCGCCTGAATGGCAGGCTGTGCCGCATGGCATGGGCGAGAGAACGTCAGCCACGGCATAAATCCGCGTATATTTACATTACAGCATGAAGGGTTCGCACGTTGTAATCCAGCACGGAGAGCTGCGCCCGCGAAAAGGATTCGCCAGTTTTTCCAATGCAAGGCAAATATCGCCGTAAATTCGCACTGGTAGGCCGAGGGCCGGTCCCATATGAAATCTTGGCCTCCCAATATTGCGCCATTGCTAGGCGAATGTCTAGCCAGGAGTGGAACGTTTTGGAATCTGGAATTTGGTTCTGGAATGGAGTTTTCCATCGTCACGGAAGGGACATGGCCCGTCGTCTCTTTTTCTTGGCTCCATCAGCGAATGTCGCAAACAGATAAATTGGAGTGGATAAAGTTATACTTGTCGGAATTTGAACGGAGCGTGACTGCCGCTTTTCTTAGTCCGATGAGGAAATAAAACTTGAGGCGTAACACGAATTATCATTGTAGCATAAGCGGCAGGCGTTGTGCTTTATTAGTGTTTTATGATACAGGGCACATCAGTGCTGCATGCACACGGAATTATAAGAGCAGTTTTGGCCACACAACCACGCGCGCTTTGATGAGTGCTGTGCTAGCACCCAATAAATCGAATACATTTTGTCATGTAATATGAATCGTATTTTCAGGTTAGGCAGCTACCGATACTTCAGAGTCAACCAGGACGACGACGGGGAGCTGGCAGAAGTCAATGGAGAATATCAGATGGGACTGGATGACTCCAGCGAAGATGAGGTCAGCAAACTGATAGCTGCGAAAGCGGAGGAAATCAGGGTGCTTAGATAAACCAATAACATATGTTGCTTTGTATCAGTCACGTATCGTCGCTGGATGGCGATTCCATCGCTTCCTGTATTGTTAGCATTCTCACGTCCATGCATGGTCACTCGGAATGCGATGGGTGTCTGCACTTCGTTGGCTGTATTTATGTGTTGACGCGGAAGCCAGCAGCGTCGATGCTCCGGCCGCGGCGGTGCAGAATGGCGGCTGATAGCGGGGCGTCGGCTCCTGTGCTCGCAGCTGGGGCCGGCCCGGCTGCCGGTGAATACGCCGGAAGCGGCTGAGGTCCGGCGCAGCTGCGGCCGCTCGCCGCCTCCCGAGGCCAAGTCCCTCCTGATCGAGTCCTCCGATGAGGTGAGCGGGCCCGCTGACTACGTCCTCGGACGTGAGAACGGTCACATCCTCTGTCGGCGGTCGGGTCTGGTAACAGATATTTCGTCTCGGATCCTCCGATGAGGTGAGCCGGCCCACCTGACTGCGTCCTCGGACGTGAGAACGGTCACCTCCTCTGTCGGCGGTCGGGTCTGGTAACAGATATCTCGTCTCGGATTGGATCGGATCGGAGGATTGGTATCGAGTCATCATAGGAGGTGACCTGATCGGGTTTTCGGATACGTCGAATTGGGTCCAGCGAGCCCAAGAGGTCCCTTCAGATAAACAAAATGATGGCATGTGCAGGAGGCCGGCAATTCTAGAGAAGTCATTCCAATGGAGTCATCGGTTTAGGTTCGTTTGGGTATGTAAGGGAAAACCTTCCTGATACGATCCCGGATGAGGTGAACCGACCTCAGGGCATTCGGGCAGTTCGTACTGACTGGGCCCGCGAGTGAGGGGGCTGGTCGTAGTGAAAGCGTACTCCTGACGGACCTCACATGGGGCAAGCTAGCCCCAGGGATTTCGAGGAAGTGCCTCCTGATCTATTCCCCATGTTATCCAGTGAAGAACCTCCTGATACAAATTGGATAAGATGAGCCGGTCTTAGCTGATTCGGAGTCCCTCCTGGCTGAGTTCTAGAACGAAATGGGCCGACTGATAACGGCGACCCGAGAGCGTGACACGGCCTACTGTATGGCCCACGCGATCTGGAAGTAATCACCTACGGAGAGCGACTGGAACAAATACAGGCGTCTCAGACACAAGGCTCAGCGCCTCTTAGCTAGGTGCAGTGGCCAACTTCGATGTCGGCAAAGGCCCACGGACAAGACGGCCCTGTGTCTCTGCGTCAAAGCGTCTATGCTTCGGCCGGCAAAACCGACAGATGCCGAATCACAATCTCATGACGGGGCCGATTATTTTAATCGTCAGCTGGTGTCTGTCGGTCCACTGGTGTCTGTTTAATCGTCCGCTGGTGTCTGGTGTCTGTCTGCAACGCCACTGAGCCAGCGCCTGAGGGGCCCACGTATTTCATCACCTGGACCACTATGCGTTACAGCGAACGGCGTGAGGCTATCACATTCCATGAGGTCTCTGCCATCATCAGTGGCGTGTCTCCTTCTAGAGAGGCGGTGTTTGAAGATGTATCTCTACATGCAGAGCGTTAAATTTTTGTTGGTTATTGGCCGTTTGTTTTTCATCTTGGCAACTCATATGCTGTAGCATGTCTCCTTCCGTCTTCTCGGAAAGTGGCATCTGCGTTCTCTCTTCACAAATCTGGTGCACGTGATACAGGTCGCAATTTTAGACCTATCCTCATTTTACCGGGGTGATCACAAATATGTGAAAAGGTTGTCTTCACGCGGTTGTCGTCCTATCTCGTTACCAACCTTGTTTTATCTAGCTCACGATACAAGTACAAACCAGGCCATTCCATAAAGAACACCGTGGTAAACTCGGTCAATGGATTGCCCACCGAGTTAAGAAAAGCCATGAGGTTGTCGTCACGTCATTTGCTTTGGGCTGAGCGGTTGATACTGTCGACCATTCAGCCTTTTCATGCGAGCAACAAGACCTTCAAACCTCACCGAGTAACCGACCTTAACCTTGAAACCTCTTTTAAAAAACATTTACTCGTATTTCAGGACAATGGGCTCATCTGGCTTTCAGAAGTTCGTGGTGACCAAAGCTTTTTTGATGTTTTAAAAAAATTAGATCAGCGTTTAAGTTTGCTCTAAGCGCTGTATGCCTATAAAAAGGTTGGTCGGGATCATCTTAGATTAGTGACCTCTTTTGACCTTTATTTAGTCCAAACAAGATGCCTACTGACAATCCTGCGATCAACAAATAGGACATGAGCGCCAAAACTTCGCTACAACACATGCCTTCTATTAAAAACCAAATTGGTTTATACCCCGATTATATATTTATACCTGGCTTAAAGGCAATTCAATAAGTCGTAATTCTGGATTAAACTCTCCAATTGTCCACGAAATCACTTCAAAGATGTATGGCATTGTCCAATACTCAGTTGTCGCATCAGGTTGAACCATTCCCTATTATTTCCCTTCGTTGACAGCCATGGCCTGACCTTGACTTGCCGGAGGCCAGTGAACTACAAGGTGCATCAAATTGCTCATGCCAAAAGATCAACCATTTACTTTTCTACATTTATGCGAAGTTTGTCCGGCTATGCTAGAGTGTTTGAAAGTTATTCTGGAAAACCTTCGACGGATCAAATCTCCCCCCCCCCCCCAACACACACACACATTAGCACATGCTACATCCCAGCAGAAAAGGCCTTGGTCAATGTCAAAACATAATTCCCTACTAATTCCTTGAGATGAAGCCAACCAAAACAATCGTCTTTGTTATCGGCACGCCCAACTTCATTAGAACGGCCGCATCCTTTCGCCTGGACCTTGCCGGTCTCACGCTATTCCTTCACCTCTGCGAAACTGCGGGGCGTAACATGGGGACAACCACATGTCCTGGGAGGATCACATCTAAAAGCTGCTGTACAACTTTATCTCTTTAATATGAGCCGCCTCTCACTGCTGTGTCTCAGCGTGCCACCCACGCATCGGTGGAGGGCGCGCTGGAGCCTCCGACTCTCCGCCTTTCCGTCACGTGCCGACTGTTGTCGTACTGCGCTGCCTTTTGTTGAAATGGCCTGCTTCCGCCCAGTGCAGCCTTTGGTACCCCGCGTGAATTTACACTCAAACTAAACAAGACTTTGACTTCACAATTGCTCAACAAATGTGTGTATATGAGCCTAGTTCACTGTCTTTTAATCAATGCGCATGTTTGTGTAGTTCTTTGCTTTTACCATGTACTTGGTTGGGATCGATAGCAGCTCACTGCGTGGAATGATTTATAATAAGCTAAACTGAGCTTAGTTGGCTAAGTGGGCCCGAGGAGGTACCTCCTGATAGGCCCCTGACGTGGTAAGCTGGCGGCAGGGGATCGGAGGGATCATCCCCTGGCAGGCCTCGGACGACGTGGGCGGGCCGCAGGGAATCAGGGGAACTATCTTCTGATACAACCTAGGGCGTCGTGGGCTGGCCGCAGGGAATCAAGGGAGCTACCTTCTGATGCAACCTAGGGCGACGTGGGCTGGCCGCAGGGAATCAGGGGAACTATCTTCTGATACAACCTAGGGCGTCGTGGGCTGGCCGCAGGGAATTAAGGGAGCTACCTTCTGATGCAACCTAGGGCGACGTGGGCTGGCCGCAGGGAATCAGGGGAAGGACGTTTTGACACGACTTCGGACAGCTTGGGCTGGCCGCAGGGAATCAGGGGAAACACATTTTGATACTACTTCGGACAGCTTGGGCTGGCCGCAGGGGAATCAGGGGAAACACATTTTGATATCTGAAAAAATTATGCCAAGAGACTGTGCGTGTGCGTGTGCGTGTGTGCGTGTGTGCGTGTGTGCGGCGTGTGCGGCGTGTGCGGCGTGTGCGTGTGTGCGTGTGTGCGGCGTGTGCGGCGTGTGGCGTGTGCGCGTGTGCGCGTGTGCGCGGTGTGCGCGTGTGCGCGCGTGCGCGTGTGCGCGCGTGTGTGCGTGTGCGCGCACACGCGCACACGCACACACGTGTGCGTGTGTGTGTGTGTGTGTGTGTGTGTGTGTGTGTGTGCGTGCGCGTGTGCGCGTGTGTGCGCGTGTGTGTGCGTGTGTGCGTGTGTGCGCGCGCGTGTGTGTGTGTGTGTGTGTGTGTGTGTGTGTGCGTGCGCGTGTGCGCGTGTGCGCGTGTGCGCGTGTGCGCGTGTGCGCGCGTGTGTGCGCGTGTGTGTGCGTGTGTGCGTGTGTGCGCGCGCGCGTGTGTGTGTGTGTGTGTGTGTGTGTGTGTGTGTGTGTGTGCGTGTGCGCGTGTGCGCGTGTGCGCGTGTACGCGTGTGCGCGCGTGCGCGCGTGTGCGCGCGTGTGCGCGCGTGTGTGCGCGTGTGTGCGCATGTGTGCGTGTGTGTGTGTGTGTGGTGTGTGTGTGTGTGTGTGTGTGTGTGTGTGTGTGTGTGTGTGTGTGTGTGTGTGTGTGTGTGTTGTGTGTGTGTGGTGTTGTGGTGTGTGTGTGTGTGTGTGTGTGTGTGTGTGTGTGGTGTGTGTGTGTGTGTGGTGTGTGTGTGTGTGTGTGGTGTGTGTGTGTGTGTGTGTGTGTGTGTGTGTGTGTGTGTGTGTGTGGTGTGTGTGTGTGTGTGTGTGTGTGGTGTTGTGTGTTGTGTGTGTGTGTGTGGTGTGTGTGTGTGTGTGTGTGTGTGTGTGTGTGTGTGTGTGTGTGTGTGTGTGTGTACTGCTGTTCTGTACATCAGAACAGAGCATACAGACGTGTGTGTATACGTGACTTGACCTCAGGCGCGACGGCATGAAGAGGCGTCGGTCGTGGTATAACCAAGAACCGGTGGGGACCGCCCGGAATACGGGGTTATGCGCGGCGGTAGCTGGATCTATCCGTTGATGTGCAAGGCCTTGGGAGAGAACAAGACACAGCCTGTTCTCTTCCGACGTGGTGTACGCCAGGCCTTATGAGCTCTTGATGGTGGGATGTTCGCAACGGATGGAGATCCCGCCATCGACGCTGATAGGGAAGGCGACAAGGGACCGGGTCGCCGGACAGGGCGGTCAGGCCGGGTCTCCAGAGTGTGCCGGCCGAGGAGACCAAGGAGTAAGTCGTGGACGCAGGTCACGCTGGGCGCTCGCTGTCTGCCAAGGGGCTCCACCGTCTCATCGCGCGCGTTGCCTCCAGGCCTCTGAAGGACGCGCCAAGGGGCGGTGCCTTGCAACGCTCACTCTGGCGGGCGGGAGGCGAGGGCGCAGAAGCGCCGGAAGCGACGCCTCCGTGCTGGACTGTGTGTTAAGGTGCTGCCTAAGCCGCGTGCGGCAGCGGAAGGCTGCGAGCGGTGGGCGTGGCCAAAGAAGTCGTGGGCCGCCCACCGTGGACGAAACGCAGAGAGCGTCGTCCGAATAGCGAGCCGTCACCCTGGAGGTCTGGCGAGAAAACGAGTCGTCGCTCAGCCTCGGGCACCTGATGTCGGTCCAGAAGCTGCGTCGGTACCGAGCTGATCAATTTAATCGGATATCTTTAAAAAGGTTTAAACGCG
Source organism: Pollicipes pollicipes (assembly GCF_011947565.3). Classification (NCBI taxonomy): domain Eukaryota; kingdom Metazoa; phylum Arthropoda; class Thecostraca; order Pollicipedomorpha; family Pollicipedidae; genus Pollicipes; species Pollicipes pollicipes. The sequence goes on along the minus strand of NW_023596361.1, from coordinate 355,972 downwards.
GCTTTATCTGGGAGCCCTGGGAGCCCCCCCCCCCCCCCCGGCCTTAACTAACTCTCGCAGACTCCATACATTCGGCGCACCACCGTATGTGATGTGTATGTGTATGTGATAAACAAACTCGATTTGTCTTAATGAGAACTCGTGCAGGCGTGCCAGTTATAATGCCAAGGCGCGGGATAAAACAAGGGGGGGGGGGGTCCCATCCGTGTGTCCGCCAAGAATGAGTGGGGTGGCGTGGCGCCAGTGGATGTGTATGCTTGGAGTGAGTGCGGTTGTGCGCCGAATGCATGGAGTCTGCGAGGGTTAGTTAAGGCTGGGGGGGGGGGCTCCCAGGGCTGTTATCCAGTGAGCCCTTGCAAATGTATTCGCCGGTTACGTGGGATCCCTTCCAATTTGGGCGCATTATCTACGCATGCGGTTTTGTTTTTGCCCCGTTCAAATATTATCATCATCTAAGAAGTGGAGGTGGGTTACCGTGGTGTACCACAAGAACCAGGCACAAGTATGTCTCTCGCCAGTTCCTATGTAAAGCACGGCACACAGCCATATACAGGGAGACAGCCGTTCATGGTGCCTGACCGGACCTACCATCCAGCCAATGTCCCGGTCACCCGCTTCATCCCATCTCTGTGGCTCACATGCGTATGTGTTGATATCGGGTGTACCGGAGTCACAACGTGCCGAGCCGTGCGCTAGCGTCAACTGGCTCGTATGCTGACCAATGAGTTCCTCAGTATAAATTTGCTCTTGTGGGAAGACATAATGGCGGCAGCCGGCGACGCACAGCCAGCTGGGGTCTGGCAGCAGCGCAGAGCACCCACCCACCGCAGTTTCCCTCATCACAGTCCCCCCCCCCCCACACACGTGCATATTGATTATTGAAAGGTTGTTGATGATAAATCGTATGTGAATGTTCAGCACTTGACTTTTCGTAAATTAGGCGAACTGATGTCTGTCAGATGGCATTTTAAGGTTGACAGTGCATTTCTGGACGCAAGCTCTATACTGAAAAAGGAAAATCTCTCTCCGTGAAATAAAGAGATTCAGACCATGTGATACATGGCGTTTGGTACCATACATACAGGTGGGACGGATTCATCGAGTGGTGAATCCGTCCCACCTGGTTTTGTAGCATCGCAACTGACCTAGTTTTTTTCTGTTGCAGGAACTGATCCAGTGAATCACCCCCGTCAGCCATTTCATATGTAAACCTTGCACAGCACGCTCACGTCTCCAGCGGAGACAGTGGCATGTCACGCGCCATGTTTGACATGTGTACAGCCTTCGCGAAATGCATGAGATCAGCGAGTGAAAGCTCTTGTTTTGTAGAGATTTGGTTTAAGTTTTATCGTGAACAACTTTTGCGTGCGGAGTGTGAGTTATTTGGCATGTGTGTACCTAAGCATATTCCTCGGGCCGAGCTCCTTTGCCTAGGGCCTAAGCACTCTGTGAAATGACCATGGTTAACGAATGACAGGACATTGTCATGCCATATGTAGGCATTCTGCCATGGTTAGGAGCTTCCGGGCGAAAACTTGTATAGACTTCATTGCTGACCAAAGTTCATTATGCTTCTCGCAAAGCTTGTGCTTGAATCCGAGATGGCTCATCGGTGGCTCCGTCATCAGCCCTGAGGCAAGGATGGACGGCGGGGGAAAGGATGAATTCGCGGAGAAAATAACGTCAACATGATGGCGTTGCACAAGAAGAAAAATCTGAAAAAATGGCTTGGTCTTGGTCAACTCTGCACCCAGTAATTTATTCAGAATTTATATATTTGCGGTAGAACCAGACACAAGTATGTCTCTCGCCAGTTCCTATGTACATATTCATCAATGCCTGCATGTAAAGAAAAGGACTTTTTAAGGAGAGAACTGGGCGATGCCGCCATATTTTGCTACGCATGCGCTATAAGCCTGCATGAGAAACCCACGTAGGATTTACTAATTCCCTAACGTTACACTTCTACACTACATACTGTGAGTACATGATCCCTCATACTTTCATTTGGCCGATGACCACGTGGTCCTTTACGCAGCGAAAACGCACGGGCACGCTCAATGTGCAAGGTCATAAGTGACAGCGTGCCGCCCACACGTGCCGCAGGTGGGAGGCAGCATGTCCCCTCTATCGTGTGCCCTTCCATCAGGAAAATACGGATACTTTTCGTACCATATTTTTCATTTCATATCAAACATTTCGGCGTTTAAAAGGCCAAAACTGCGTAAGGTGAAGCACCATGCGTATCCAACAGTTCCAGCGCAGCATTCCTGCAGGAGAGCACATCTGGGCCACACCCGGCGACCGAGCGTGTTCTGAGGCGGTAGCCGCATGGCTGCGGCCAAGATTACCTCACTCACCGATGTATGATGTCAATGTTACATTATCACGAAGTTATGTTGCACCAATGTACACGCCCCGCCCTGCCCAGCCTCGCCAGTGCAAGTTGTGTGTGCGCGTGTGTTTGTGACGCAGTGTTCATGCCGGTCCAGCTGTTTTTCAATACACTCAGGTACCCGATACGGTATCCAGGGTCGACCTTGTTCTAACACCGAAATATGCCGTCTCTGAGAAGGAAAAACGCACGCGTCGCCTCCCGGCCAAGTCAAATGCCTCGGGGAAATAGGCCTTAAAATGACAGATGCGACACACGCTTTTCTTTGAGACAACAGAAGACAAGCGACATCGACACCGCAAACTGACTGAGACAGCTATGAACAGGACCCACGTCATTCAGAGCCAACACTCGATAACCAAGTGCACCAGGGACACAAAATCACCATGCCTCGCGGAAAACTGCGAGTCCCGACTTCCTCAGGTTAGTTTATATCGCAAACGCATTTGTAGCTGCACGGGTCAAGGAGGCCACCTTTCTTTCTCATTATCGCTTCGTACTACGTCCCACATCTACGCGGTGGAGTATGGCGGAGTAGGGCGGGCGGTGGAGTAGAGCGGGTGTTTGTGTATGGCGGCGGTGGAGCAGAATGGCGGTGGAGTAGGGCGGCGGTGAAGCAAGTGGAGGCGCGGAAGGTGAAGGTGGAGTAAGGCGGCGGTGGATTAGGGCAGCCGTGGGGTAGGGTGGCGGCGGAGTAGGGCAGAGATGGAGTAGGACAGCGGTAGAGTATAACAGCGGTGAAATAGGGGCATTGGAGCAGGGCGGAGGGTAAGTAGTCGCTCCACCTATTTCCGAGCCGCTGGTCATCTTATGCTAGTGCTGTGCTGTCCGCGCAGCCCTCAATACCAGCGATGTCAAATCACCAGGCCAGCTTCCAAGGAGCCAACGACACGATCACAAAGACAGGCCAATTCAGCCGACGACGCGGAGTGATTGCCAACCTGTACCTCAGGCCTTAGCGGCAATAGAATCAATCACAGTACGTGTTGGTGAACCTTGCCGTCGTTACAGAGCGCACACGGAGACGCCCTCCTGTCAAACCTCTTCATGGCCACGGCTTTTTCTTATTACAAAGACACGATCGGGCCCCCGCGTGTTTCCGTCGGTAGGCCTGAGCCGTCCTTACAGCACATGTCAGCAGTCTCAGGCGGTGAGGGTCAGCTCTCTCCGGTACCTGGAGGGTGGGGGTGTCAGCTCCCTCAGGCACCTAGAGATGGGGCGTCAGCCCTCTCAGGTACTTGGAGGTGGGGTGTCAGCTCTCTCCGGTACCTAGCGGTGGGGCGCCAGCTCTCTCAGGTACCTGGAGCTGGGGCGGTCAGCTCTCATGCACCTGATGGTGGGGTGTCATCCTCTCAGGCACCTGGTGGCGGGGCGTCAATCCTCTCAGGTACCTGGAGGTGGGGCGTCAACTCCCTCAGGTATCTGAAGGTGGGGCGTCAGCTCTCTCAGGTGTGGCGTCAGCTCTCTTAGGTGGGGCGTCAGCTCTCTTCGGTACCTGGCAGTGGGGGTGTCAGTTCTCTCAGGCACCTGGCGGTGGGGCGTCAGTCCTCTCAGGTACCTGGAGGTGGGGCGTCAGCTCCCACAGGTACCTGATGGTGGGGCGTCAGCTTTCTCAGGTACCTGGCAGTGGGGCGTCAGCTCTCTCAGGTACCTGGCAGTGGGGCGTCAGCTCTCTCAGGCACCTGGCGGTGGGATGTCAGCTCTCCCACCAACAGCTGCAGGCCGGGCCTGGCCGTCTGGCGGGGGCCGTCGCCGGCTGCGGTCTTCTGGCGCTTTGACCGGCGGCTGCGCGCTGTAGGGAGCGCAGCCACCCGGCCGCGCTCTGATGTAGGCGGGCGGGCCGCGCAACGCGCCACACTCAGGGCGTGGTGACCGAAGACTGGCCCCGGAGAGCTCCGGCAGTGTTATCGCGGCGAGCCGTGTGACAGGTGGCGATGCTTCTGACCACGATAGAGGAGCGCGAGACTTTGTCACAGGCATTTGATTATTTCTATCCTTCACCGAAGGAGACATAATGAGTATGTTCGACCAATGGCATACGTCTTCGCACATCTACGACTTATTCGGGCTTGGTCAGCAACTGCGAAAATGTGCGACAATGTTCGTTACAGAAACGAATAAGTACCCATATGAACTAACATACATTTAAACGAATACGCGTGTACATGCACCTGCCCATCATGTCAAAAGTACGCTAATTTCTAACTGGCTAATGCGCTCAGGACCGTCCAATTAGCAAATCTCCATACTCTCCCCATGATTCGCTGTCAAACGCGGAATGGATTCATACGCCAACATACCTTGCAGCACGCTTACACTTCGGCAGCGTGAAAGTTCACAAAACAAGCAGCGAGGCATCGCCAGCATTTATTATTCAAAATTTCAGCACGGGTAAAGCAAAGGTAACTAATTCTCATAAAACGTTGTCATTACTCCCGCAAGCACAAAAAATGTCCGCGGTAGTGGTACACTTACAAAACTTCAATCCCAACCGTGTGGGAAAGCACACCTCTGAGGCGAGGGAGTCACAACAGCGTCAACAAACTTCGCCCCATTCCAGCTTGGATAGAGGTAATCGCAATGGGAGCAAGTGGGAGTAGAAAACTAAACTGTACGACTCGTCAACGCCACCGGGGGCGGAAGCGCCACCTACACAACCGAGACGATCTCGCTATACAGGTCGGGACTGAGGATGTCACCGAGACAACCGAGCACCGAGTCGGGGCACAGCGGCGGCGTCTTCCCGGCCCGCGTCCGCTCGCGCCTCCGCTTGTGTACCATCTTCATGTGCATAGAGTAGTTGAACCTGACCAGGAAGGACTTGCCGCACACGTCGCACGCCAGCCCGTCGCCGGCCGTCGGGCTGGCGCCCTGCCGGCTCGGCAGCGTCTCGGCGTCCGGGGCCGCTGCGTCCGTCGGCGGCGGCGGCGGCGGCGGGGGCGGCGGGTGGCGGCGGCGGCGGCGGCGGCGTCGCTGGAGGCTCCGGTCCGCCGCACTCGTGGCTGTGGACCATCTCGGGCGTGGCCACGGGCGCGCGGCAGCGGCTGCAGAGCATTAAGCCATGCGCGCTGGCGCGGTGACGCTCCAGCTTGGCGGGCGTGTCGAAGGCGCGCAGGCAGCGACTGCACGGGAAGCGTGGCGGCTCGTGACCCAGCCGATGCCGGTACAGCGCCGACGCGCTCTCCATCACCAGGCCGCAGACGTCGCAGCCGCGGTAGCCGGTGCGGTGCAGCCGCAGGTGCAGCGGCATCAGCACGCGCGCGATGAACTTGCGGCAGACGCGGCAGCGGGCGGCGTCGGAGCGGTACCAGCGCTGAGGCCGCAGCTCAGGCGGGTCGCGGCGGCGGGCTGCGGTCGCCGCCAGCCGCCGGCTCGGGCAGAAGCCGCGGCGGCTCGGCGCTACCCGAGTACGTGTCGGCCAGGTCCAGCACACCGTCCACCTCCACCATCTCGCCGAAGTCGAGCAGGCGGCGGCGCGGCGGCCGGGCACGCCGCGCCCCGCTCGTCGCTGCCTCATCGCCGGAAGAGTCCGCAGCTGGCGCCGGATCGCCCAGACGCGACACGAAGCTGCGTCGCAGCAGGTGCGAGCCCGGCTTGCGCAACACCTTCATGCGCCGCGCCGGTGGCAGCACCACCGGCTGCCGCTCAGCCGCCAGCGACGCCAGCAGGGTCGGGGCCTTGGACACAACCGGCGACTCAGTGGGGGCCAAGTTCTCCGGCACTTCCTCGGGCGCCACCTTCCTCTTCCTCAGCCGCTGTCGCATCGTGCGACTGATTCTCGGCGGCGTGGGAGGATCATTCACATGCCGGAGACATAGCTGCGACAGGAAGCTGCCCTTGAAGCGGTCGCGCTCCATGTCCGGCATCAACGTCACGTACGTCGGCAGCGCGGTGGGCAGGCCGCCACGCTGCCCGCCGTCGCCGGCGGGACCCGGGGGCTCCTCCGGCCCGTGTCCGCCGGCCGCACCCGCGGGCTCCTCCGGCTCACGCCCGTCGGCCAGCGAGGAGCAAGCGGCGGCCGCCGCCGTCGCCAGCTCGCGCAGCCGCAGCAGCGCCGCGTCGGCCGCGACCGGTTCGTCCTCGCGCTCCTCGGCCGCGATGGCGGACAGCTGCCGCAGCCAACAGCGGCGCGCGGCGAAGCAGGCGCACGCAGCGAAGCCGGTGAAATCCGGCGCCCCGGCCGCGCCGGCGCCGTCCGCCGGCGGTGGGCCCGCCACGGCGTCCGCTGACGTCACCGGAGCAGGCTCCAGCGGCGCCGCGACGTGATCACCCGACCCCGCATCGCGCGCCGTCCGAGAAGGCGCAGGCTGTCCGCCGGAATCGTCGCAGCTCGGCACACAGACAGCGGGGCTCGATTCCGGCAGGGCCAACGATAGGTTAGTTGGGCAGGTCAGCTGGTTAGCAGTCGTATTTAATGTGCCATTGCTGGTGCACGACATCTTCTCGACATAACGTCCTCCTGGCTTCTGCGCCGACCTCCCGGGTCCAGGCCCGGCCATAGCTTTTGATGACCGCAATTTGGTCGTTAGCTTCTGGGCCGGTTTCCGCCTCCTCGGCACCGAAGCTGGCCGCGGCCGGTGCAGGACGGGAGAAGTGGACGACGGCGGGGAGATGACGCCGGCACTGCCGCCTGCCGGCGCAGTTGGTCCCAACCCGGGCACAGGGCAGCGCTCCGGACCGGCGTCCTCACCAACGTCGTTCTCCACCACCCAGATCACACCACCCGCCTCGGCCACCACGCCCGACACATCGTCCACCACCTCGATCACGTCCTCGCCCGCCGACAGCAGGACGCCGTCCAGCTCACAGCGCGCGGCCGCCGCCGCAGGCCGGCGACCGGCCGCCGACTCGTCCTCGTCCGGCGCCGCCGTGGCTGCCGCCTCCTCCTCAGACATCTGCGACGAGCAGTCCGTGAAGATATCAATCAGCGGCGACCCGACGCCGTCCGAGTGCTCCTCCCAGAGCTCGGCGAGCACGCCGTTGGGGATGTCCGGCGGCCGCGAGCGCTCCGGCTCGGTGGCGCCGTCCGCCGGCTGGCCGCCGCTCCGACGCGAGCGCAGCATACTTCCCAGCGGCAGCGGTGCCGTGCAGGGCAGACCAGGCGACACTGATGACGCCCGGTGAGCAGGGGCCAGGCGCCGTCAGCAGAGGCTACCTGCCAATGGAAAGGTACGTTAGGAATGCAGGGAAGATACACCATCGAGCTATATTACGTAGTTGTTTTTTTTTGCAAAGTGTTAATTACCATTAAATACAACCAGATAAGCAAAAACATTTTCGCACATCTCGCATTTCGCACATCGCAGAATGTTTCTTTGCCCACTCATCCAGCATTTTGTGCAATATGCAAGAACCTGGTTGAAGGTAAGACATCAACAATGGTCTTAGATGACAGGAAAAGTTCGAGATACATTTAAGACTACCCAACACCACAGGCCGGTATTACGTACTAACTCCCAACACCACAGGCTGGTATTACATACATAACTCCCACAACTCATGACTAGGTCATCATAGAGCAATAAAGGGACCCTTTAAGGGCAATGTGTGACCATATATTTTAAATGAGGGTAGTTCCCATTACCTACCAACGGAGATGTAGCTGTCAAAGCTGACAAACCCAAATATCACTGGAATTGCGAGTGAAACCACTTTATTGATGAAAGGCTGCATCGCTCCATTTCCCAGAGCAGCACTTCAGCAAAATATGTGATGTGTTGACTCACATGGGACTCACATGGGGACCCATGGGAAATTTGTAGGTGATGTTCACAAAGCTCTAGATTGAAGGTACATGGGAGTGACACATTTGTAGAATTCACCATGCTTCAATAATGTTCACTTATCCGCCATAGCACAGTGGCATTGTGTCTGTAATGCTCATTTGATAATCATATGATCCATGATAATATGAACCATGATAATCATAGTCAATCTGGACCTTGAAGGGAAGAAGTGAACAATACAAACATTATTAGGTTGCCAATTAAGTGTGCACTATAGGCTGATGTGCACTAAAGATGTGCACTGTAGGTCGAATTGTCAAAAAGGTTGACAGAAGTGGTAATAAAAGCCTCAAAATAAGGGGCAGCTACCTCCAGGGAGGAGAATGAAAAGGTCTCTCAAGGGCCTCAAGGCATGAACTGTCAGCTAGGATGCTCCTTTCATGAAAAGGCACTGGCTACATCTTATATGTTACTGTAAAGGACTGCTGAGGATGGCCGTAATCTCAAACAATTAACTTGTTTCTTTCAGAACATCAACCAAACTTGTGCGAGTCATGGCAACCATATGTCTATATACAGAATTAAGTGCAACTTAAGTCATAATGAAGGGAAGCTTCCATGCTTATATTGTGTCATGCACCGCCACACAACTACTACGTCATGAGACAATTCCTTTAATATTTCAAGTAAACTTTTTGCGTTTTACCTTGCAGTACCAATCCACATGCACCAGACCACATGGGATATAACCCCAATGACTGAAGGAAATTGGTGAGTTGAGGAAATGACAAGTTCAGGAAAGTCATCAAATGAGACTTTCCTCAACATACAAATGCTATTTGCAATCCACCTCACACAACCATTCCATTTGAAACATGCCATATGGATTCCTAGTTGGTGCAAGAAGCATAGACAAAACTACTGAGCTCTTCTGAAATGGATATCATCACTGTCCTCCCGGAACAGTCTCAGAACCAGGCCCCTTAACATGCACAGAACACTGAGAGGACCGTGACAGTCCAGTACTAGGCTTTCAGCTGCCTTAAATTTTTGTGGGCAGGTTTTTAGAGACCAAATACCACTGTGACACTGCCACACCTGTTCAGCTTGGCTCCCTCAGCTAATAATCAACTGGCTGTCAACAACGAGTCGTGAGAGTAGAGCTTCTGGGACACACATTTACTGTTCGTACCTATGCTTGATACCAATATATATGTGTGAAAATCTGTGGCCTTCAGTAAAGCAAAATTCAGTGCTTAAATGGCAGGAAATATTCCACTGGGTCTTTCCCTTTATGCAAAATACTGTGACAAAATTAGGCTTTTCCAAACTTACTATTCACCACTTCACAGGGCTCATCAACAGCGCCATACTAAAACTTTACCTACTGCAATACCCTCCAGAACTACATGAGCTGGCCAAAATAATTGGGCTTCAAACAGACTGTGTTCTTCTTTGCACTGACGACTCTTGAGAACCACGACAACGAGGAACACCTTGTGCTTGTTTGTTTGAACCAGTGTGGCAAGGTTGTTGTGGAAGCCAAGGGTGTCAATTGCATTCTTTTGTGAGCCTGACCATCTCAATGCTGAGTTGGGCCCCAATGCTAGCTTGCTCTCACTTCTTCACAATGTTTTTGCTTGCACATTACAAAAAAGAAACTACTTAATTGTTCACAAACTACCATCTTTGACTCTATCTGGGACATGCTGAAAAACCTCCTCTGGGACCTAGCCCTCCACCTTTGAATACAATACAATATGCAATATATATATATATATATATAACATTATAATATAATAATAAAATAACATAATGATACAATATATCTAATACAATACTTTGAATAAGCTCAGCACATCCAATGTATTTAATTTCACAGCTTCCAACAGGTGTTCAGATATTTTAACATTCAGTGTGGTGTGGCAGAGACTCATTATGCAAAAAGTGTGATGAATGACAATCACTCTTATACCACACACTCCTGAATGGAATCTCAAAATATGCAATAAATCCAAGAGATACCATAAATAAGCCACAAAATTCACTATGTTCTAGCAAGCACGCCTTGTTCTGGAGAGCTTAACATGCTAACATGTTGAGCTTTGTTGCGGATTTCTTGAATTTCTTGAAGTTTGAGACTGTGGTCAGCTGTACAATGTAGAACTGATAAAGATTAACAGTCTCAGTGAGGGTCTGCTTTCAATTAATAATCATTGTAATAAGTCAGTAGGCTAACAGCAGGGTGGTAACAGTCTTGGCAAATTAGTGATGGGTCTCCCCCTTGCACTCCCTTCTTGAACACTTCATTATTTTTTATTATTCAATTACTTATAACTTTATTTAACTATTTTGATGAAGTTTGTGACTAGGGTGCTGCAAAACATTGAACCCAAAAGCAATATAATCCCGGATATGCAAACTGTCTGCTGATATGCACCTCCTGCATGTACCATGTCTAGCTGTGGAATTAACACAATATAATAATATACCCACATAATAGCAGCATATATGACTAACAGGTTGAAATAAAACAGGTTGATGATGTGTGATTTGTTACTCTGCTCATCATTTTTACATATATTATGCTTGGTTTGCAGTTATTTTTGGCTGCTACATATTTTTCAAGCCCAGTGAGTACCAGCGACTCAAATGCTCAAATAATGGCTCTTTTCATCTTGCCTTTGCACATAACACCATAGACTATGGTGGTCTTATTATGGAAAGATCATTTGGTGCACTGGACCACTTGCATTACTGCTATAAGTGTCACTAGTCACTTTTGACATTGGGTTTGTAATAAGGCCAAAACTGCCAAATTATTGTGGTGCAAAGCAGAAGCACATGGGAAAAGCTATGCTGATCAAATGAGCATCACATGATGGAACTTTCTGCATATTTTGAAAGCAAACTTTGGCAGGCATAATCCCTCTATCTTAGTTTGTGCTCATGTCTTAAAAATCCCTCTAGCTCAGTCATCAAGCTTAGTCCATGCATCTTTGACATTTCAAATTGATTACATTACCAGTCATTTTATCTTAGTTGGCCATAATGCTTAAATACTGTAAAAGCAAACAGAATATCTATAAGATACACCTTTCACACAAGACAGTGCCACACAAATCATGTGGTATAGTGAGCAATCTGTGGGCAAAATAATACATGCTGGACCAGGAAAGCAGCCTGATAGCAAAACACCTTAGCCCAATTACAGAAGCAAAAGCAAGAAGCATGATTTCCCCAGTTAGGTATGACCTGCATCATTGTACTGGTGCATTGGTAACATCATCATTCTAATGGCAGTTTATCACAAGCTCCAAGATCACTATGGTAATGATCAAGATATATCAGTCAGTGTCACATTTATTAAGTATGGAGTGTTTTTATAATGTACAAAATGTGTAAGTGGTGGCTATCACAGCAATAATTTTAAGAGTGTCTACCAAATATTCTAAGCACACAAATGAAAAAGAAACTATTATAAGTTCTGAGAAGTTGAGAGTAAAAAATGACAAATGATTTTTCTAATACATGCCAAAAGGCAATATCTGGTATGCTAGGCAGGAACGCAGCAACCTTGTTGGGCCATGTGGCTCATTGGTATACTTGAGCTTCATTAGTCTAAAGACTTCATGGCCAGAACCAAAACAAATATAACAGCCTGAAAAAGATGAACAATGCTATATTTGCATGCTTGGTATATGGCACTGGGCCATCATCAGTGATCGAAGATGATGACATTAATGCAAGCAAAACACTGTTTAAAACCAGATTGAATCTTTTGTCTATACTACAAGCACACAATGTTCAAATTGTGGCAGATGTAGCTAAGTGAAGCATGTCATTTACTGATTTCATAGTGGCTTTACTGACTTCCATAAAATTTGCCAGTATTTTAGAAATTTGTCATGTTTAGATGCTCACTCCAATGACTTTCAAATACCAAATTGTCTCAGTATTGTGTGCTTGCCAAGCAAGGACAATCTTGACATACTTGAACCCCATGATACAGAAAAGTTGGGTGCTATTATCACTAAGGGTGTCTGACAAACATAGGATGAAAAGACTGAAATTGAACACATTCCTTTCATGATCCAGCACCACACAGACGTGCCTTTCGGAAGAGGCAATGCTAGACAAAACACACCCTCAAAATATCACTCAACATTTATCATCCACAATGTATATGTTTATCACACCTTGCATAAGCATCTACCGCCCAAATCATCCAACCCAGCCACTCAAAACAGACAGGATACACACCTATTCGCACCCCATCTGTCAAATCTGAATGTAGTGGGTTAAATCATGGCAAAAACACTCACCAGTGGCCAACACCACACCCAACAACCTTCTTTCCTAGATTGAATGATCAGAATACCACACCATCTCAGTATTAATGCTTCTTGAATTTCTTTCAAACTGCTCACCAATATTCTCACATGCCTAACAAAATGGCACGCACCCACAGAAACCACAATGCAACCTTACCCACACAGACGCAATACGGGCGTCCCGCTTGCTGACATACAGAAATACGCGAGCAAACAAGGAGACCAATCAAGGGAGCTCCCCGCTCCTCCAAAACATGGAGATTCCAGATGACCACAACCGTTGTATCAGACGCCCCACCGCACCCGCACCACCTACCCGACCACAAACACGAAGCAGCACTTGTAGACAAGTCCCAGTGCTCCGAGCGTTTGCCGTAGGTTGTGCTGCCATCTACCAGCGAGACCACGAGGCCTGGGCACACGAGTGAAAGTGAAGGTGGCGCAATGCCAATAGTTTTCGTTGTAATGCACTACACGCAAGGTGCGTGGTATGCTTAAAAATTATCCAACGGTAATTTAAAAATAAACTATCCAAAGTTGTTTGATATTGAGACTGCACATGTATGCTTTATCAGAAGCCTGTTGTCTATTCTACATGCGGGCCAATTTAGAAAGCCCGCCACACGTTGGAATCGAGCGTTGCCCACATTTTCAGTTTCTCCTTCCTTTCGGTACGCAGGCGCGCGGGACGCGTATTACCAATTATGACAGCAACATTCACTTTTACCTCGACAAGCAACCACATTTCAATATGTTCCATGCCACGTAATGCATCTAGAGGTCATACCCATTGACTTAAGCATCCACAAAGCCGACTTAAGGGCGGCATTGAAAGGGTACGCAGCCAAGCGGGATACGGGAACCCTGCTGCCTGGGTCACTTACACTGTTTGGGACGGTTTGCAATAGATATTGAAACTTTTTGCAGGAATTGGGTCCGCAGAAGTTCGAACAAAATTCGACAAACTTTGCACTTTCCCGGTTATAAACTTTGCCCGTGTGTCTGGGTTAGGGAGACCCGAAATATCCAAATCGGCAACCATGCATTATGTCAAATTGCAGGCAGATTGCAATCAGTCAAATTGCAGGTGCATCAATGAAGCTGGATTTCAACTAAACTGAAGGGAGCTATCAGAACCTGAGAAGGTAGTGGTCTGTGCAATACCTGGTGTATGTATAGTGTTTGTGCAATATCTGGTGTGATATAACCGATACCGTCCGTCTGGCGCTGTCTGGAGGTTGATGGGAAAAAACAGCATGGGCAATAGCTACCAAGATAAACCAGTATTGACTTGACATGCAATGGTCTCAAAGGCATCTACTGCATTATGCCATGCACATGTGTATCAAGTTGAAATGAAAATAGACACATGCTATGATGCAGGTCGCGAGTTTTACCAGTGCAACACAAAGTGTGTATGCTTTTTCATAGCCGATATTACTACCAAAGGATAGATTTTTAAAGCTGTGTTGAGGTAGCATGGTACTGTTTTCTCAAAAGTGAGATGGAGAATGAATCACAGAGCACTAACTCACCCCGAGCAAGGCTGAGAATGTGTAGGTTCCCAGTGCACATCATTCTTGAAATCTACCGATTTAAGCACAGTACTCTGTGCACACAGTATAGTACACAGTCATTTGTATTCACATTTTGATGATGATGAGCTCTGACAATTCTGAAAACAGAGAGACCCAATATATGTAAAGAGACCCAATACATGCGATATTACGCTGCACATTTACCCACCCTGACAGCAGTCACACACGTGTAGTCAACGCTATTCGCTCCACGCCTTCCTGAACCCATCGTCGTTCCGGCCAAGGGGCTCAACGTGGTTTGCAACCCCCCCCCCCCCCTCCACCGCACGAGTCCAGATCAACGAGCACCGAGGCCGGTCGGTCACGAGGCGTCCATGGGACTGTCGGCCGCGCTGCAGTCGGCGCCTTCCTCCGGCTGCTCCTCATCCAGCATCTGCTGCAGCTGGTGGATGGACGTCACCAGCACGTGAAACTGCTTGCGGCGCATCTCCAGCTTGGCGTCGAGCCCGTCCTGGCAGGCCTGCGCGCGAGACAAGGCCCACGTCCGTCAGCTGGGCGGAGCGGACGCCGACAGCAGCGGATGCTCCACAGGACCGCCTGATCGCCACAGCTCGCCGCTCACCGTCAGCCGCCCGTGCAGCCGGTCAAACACGTTACGTTACTTTTCCGTAACGAAACGTGTTAAGTTGCCTTCAGCAATGGCAACTTGCCAATGGTAAACGCTGCCAGCGAAGAGTCATAAGACGAAGACCACAACATGAATATTAAGTTTCCCAATCAAACCGATGCATGCACACCTCGACTGGGTTTCGCTGGGCTCGTCAGCCCACTGGCCGTGCGTTCGTTGGTAATGCAGGGCCGACTACCATGCCAGAGGAGCCACACTGAAACTTCACCTGCATCGACTGGAGCTCGGCCTTCAGCTCGGCCAGGCGCGCCTCCGTCTCCTTTCTGTCCGGCTGCTGATTGATGACTTTGGCGAGTGCGTCGTACTCCATCCGGTTCCGACGTATCTGCACAAAAATTACCAGAAACAGCTCGAACAGGTACAAAAAATCCAAGATTACATGACTGACTAACGTTTCGGAACGGAGCAAGAGCATGCGCGCCACTCAAACACGCCATTATCAGTTGTTCTATATGCCAATTAGTCGCGAAGTTTCAAACAATCTATTACGGCGATACCACCCGTGCCTTTGTCTATCTTGTCCACACATTGAGCACATGTACACAAGACGTTACCGAAACTTTTTGTTCAGGTATGAATTGCACGACTAACGGAAATGTCAAACGTGTGCTGACTATGAAGACTGTACCTGTTTGGCTTTGTTTAGCTCCTCCTTCGCCTGAACTATTTCAGCTTTCACCAACTCTGTGCCCGAGTCGATCTGCTTGTAAAGCGTCTCATAGTTTTCCAGCTCAATGGCATTCATCTTGCATCCTTGCTGTGATTTGGCGATGGAGAACTCACACTGGCTCAGCTGGGACATCAGTCGCTCGTAAGTAAGGGACCTGAAACCAGGGAGACACCCTGTACCATACACAATATATACATGCATACATGTACATGTGTGTGTCAACACCAAACCATGGGAAATGGCATGTGACAAGGGATGTGCTTAAAATCTGTTAAAGAGAAGCAAACCGTCCGCACTGTTTCACGAGCACACACCAGCAGGTGATAGTCACTAGCATTGCCACCACAACAGAAGAAGAAAACATTAGCCTGGCATGTCTGCTTCTTCTGTTCATATGAAACATTTAGGACATCAGTAATTTCCACATGTTGTTTCAAGTCAACCCTATAAAACCTTCTGCTTGGCAAAATTGGGTTCAACTATCAAAATTCCCCGACACTAGTTTAAAGACTGGTGGCAGCATACCTAGGACTGTCATGATCATGAGAAGTAGATTCAGGCACAAAAGAATGGCCAGCAGTGTCTGAAGTGGCTTGAGACTAGTAACAAAAGTAGTGGCAGTATACCAAATGCTGGACAAAATAATGGAACTACGATTCAAGCACCTAAGACTGACCCACAGTGTACAAAGTGAGGAAAAAATAATGGGCAGGGCACACACCCTTCATCTCCTGATGCATCATCAGACATTGCCCACTTTGTGAGGTTCTTCAGAAACATGTTCAGCCGTCGGTCATCTCCCGTTCCGTCGCCGTCGATCATCAGCCGACGACGGATCACTTCCTCTGTCGGGCAGACCCAGTCAATCACCCAAGAACACAGATAGCTGCATAGATGCCTCAAAATACTGCAATGCCAAAAGAGCTCACCTAAAAACCACACCATGATGGGGTAAACACAAGCTTGGAAACATTTCCACTTAACATGGGCGGTAGAGCATATTGGTAAGTTAGCAACACTGTCACATGCCAATGCTCATCTGTCAATCATAATTCAAGATTGGAGACATCACACCAGGCAACATGTGAAGCCACATGTCATAATTTTGACCAGCAGCCATATGAAGAGACTTTAAGCACCTCTTGTCATGCATGGGCACAAGGTCCGGCTTCTGATATCCAAGCTGATCCTTCATTTTTCAGTTGATGAGACCTTTCACAAATCATAAATGTTTTCCAATTCCCCATGATCAGTCATACTGTATGGTCATCTGATACCATAGAAGGAAATAAAATCATGTCAACTAATGGAAAGTTATTTTATAAAACAAAGGATGATTGCGAAATATTTAGCACTTTGCAGCATGGCTCCACATTCAAAATAAAATTAAACAACAATTCATGCATATTTACAAGTCCTATCTGGTGTCACACAGCTCATTGTTATGCTAGGCTCCATTCTTGAGGTAATGTAGTAGAAACTATGCACATAAGGCATATTTGTTTGACTTCACATTAACATGTCAAAGGTCACATCACTGGTGAGTTACTGCCAGTGCATCACCCACCATACAAAGTGACATAATATGAATATCCATGCTGTCAAAGTACCCTTAGCTGGTACAGTTGACAGTGACTTAAACTAACTTATATTGTCATATGGTTTTACCCATCACACCTAAAGGTGATGCTAAAAAACTTATCTTGCAAAGTCCAGACAACCTAAAATAGGTCATCACATGCTATGCAATGCTGTTTTCAACTATCCCTAGCATCTTGCATGTATGGCTATACAGCTAGCTGGTGAGGGCCTGATGCCTGAGACCTCATATACAAAGGTACATATGATGCCAATCTGGTGAGGACTGGACTGTTTTCTATAGACAAATATCATTGTGGTCTCAGCCTCCAGCTGTCAATAAGTTGTTAAGCAGGAAATGACCTACAGGATATAGCTGTCTAGGAGACTACTTTGACCTTGGCATATACCACTATAAGAAGACCCACATGGAAGACAAACCACCACAATTGCAGGGGCCTAACAGAGGCCTCTGTTGCCTGTGCGCATGTGGGCCAGGCTGCAAACATACACATGCTAAGCAGTGTTTCAAGGAATTCTAATGTTAAAAACACTATATATTTCCACAATACTTTTTCAATCCTAAAAAATGAAATTCAAGGCAATCTTGCCTGACCTGAGTCCAGCACATGCAGGCATAATGTTCAAACTACTGATGCTATATAGGCATCTGAAGCAGCAGGTGAATATTTTGCAGACTAGCCTGCACCCAACTCAACAGTATATAATGGTTAAAAACCACATTATCCCACAGATACCTCAAGCAAGCCACCACAAGTGTGCCAAAATTCCAGCATTAGTGCAAAAAATTACAGGCTTTTAGCAAGTACTGAAAATTTTGAACAACTGACATGAAATAAAGAATTTTGAGTACAGAAAACACTGGGTTTTCTCACAAAACTACAAAACAGTCCCATGCAAGGAATGAAAAAGGCTGCTTCAGTTCCTTAAACACATTTTAAAAATTATCTACACACACCCTTAACTTCAAACTAACCACCACAGTATCACGATGCGAACGTAAGTTCAGAGAAACACGACGATACTCGAGTGGTCGAACAAGCGGCCTTTACACACAGACGACACAGACACACGAGCATACCAAATATGCTTACCGTCAGACATGACACACGAATGAATCCGCTATGTAACTTGTCGATGACGACTGATCCACGAACACTTTCAGCTAGATATGACAAACTGCGGCCTCCGCCGGCGACATCCACGGTCACGACCCGATACAATGTAGCGTGAGCGCAAGTTTGGTCAACAGAGCATATCGGGGACCTTTATAATTGTTTAATTTAAGGTACTTATTGGTAGTGTTAAAAAGGCACATTTTGAGGTGCCTTTTTGAGTGGATGGATTTTTGGGACCAGAGCACTTATCCGGTTTTGCTACAGCCCATGATAAGCAGGCCTTGTTATGTGAGCCCTGACCGCTAATTCCGACCATGCAATTGCAGGTCAGCGGCATAATTTGGTGACGAGATTTTAACTTGCCATGTGTATTCAAGATGGAGTGTCTGCTACTAAGGTATTTTTTATGGATTGGAAAGCAACGATGTAGTAGTACAAGTACAAAAACCCTCTTTTAATTAGGTAACCTGGAGATTTTTCCATTGGCATCTACTTGAATCAATTAGTAGTCATGTCTATCAATCCTGTGCCAAAATGTTGGCGCGTTGTTTTCAAAGCAAAGTTCACGCGCTTCTGCAGGACGAGTCACGCGTGACTGGTACGTGGTGTGTTTTGGGGTACTTGAATTTAATCTGGATGGGTGTAGATGTCAGCTGTCGAGCGTGGTTATCGTGCTTCCATTCAAGCTTTCTCGTACGCTAGTGTCCGTGGCTGATTCCTGCACCTTCGCATTAGGAGTTATCAAAAAGGAAAGGGTTTAATGGGAGACGGAGCGCGCATCTATGTGCCATCGAAGTCACAGTCGGCCAGCGAGTCTGTGTGGCGTCGGTTACCTCTCACCCCGATAGAGCGCCTTTAGCAGAGAATTAAAGACCATTTATCTGGCATGACCACAGCATTATTGGTACCCAACCTTGTTGAGAAATGACATTAGATGTGTGAGTGTAGTTTTGCCAAAGTTGATAGAGGCTAAACAGGGGAAATAGCCAAAACCGCCTCCAAAATAATCCGGTAGTGTGCTTCTTCTCAAATTGGATGACCTGGCAGAGTTGGGGCTAGAATATTTAACTGAATGGGGAACCACCTGCACCTTGTGACAGACAGAGGACCACTGACTTGGAAATTACCTCATGAACATGCTGATGTTGACATTATGTTCTGCCAATAGCAATATGTAATGTTTTTTAGGTTGTGTGCAAGGGCATTCTATTTGAGTTTGGGCACATGCAATGGCATTAACATTACAGGATGAGATGATGGATGACATGGGTGTGGCATTTACTCAGGATTACTCAGCTTACAAACTTAGATGTATTAATAGGCATGGGGAAAAAGGTAGGTGGAAAAAACTGCTGAACTAAGATAAACACACAAATAGGTTGATTGAGGCATGTGATGTTATACACAAGACCATGCTTCCTTTGAGGGTTTTTCTGTGAAAACAATTTGGAATCTTGTCCCAACTTTGCACAATTGTACATATACATATGGGCCAGGATGTCATACATGACCAGAATAAAACTTTAAACTTTAATAAAACTTTAATAATAAAATAAAACTTAAATAAAACTTTTGGGCTGTTGCATAGCATTCCTATGGGTGCAAAGTGAATACGTGTTTGCCCTCATGAGCACAAAGAAGAATGAAAGGATGATTTTAGGTGGGAAATGAATAGGGCATATGGATATCAGATTCAGTTCTAAGCATGATATTTGATAAATGTTCCCAATGTTTTAACCATGAGAAGACTTGGACTTTTGGATTCCCCCTTGCTCCCCCCCCCCCCCCCCACCCTTCCTGCCATGGTAATAGGCAGGCAGTGCTATATAGCCTCAGCAGTTGAGAGGGTCATAAAAGACCCAATGAAACACACACACACTCACATGAGAAGATGTTTGTCCATCACTAAGCTAAAACCATAGGGATTAGGGACACAATTCATTGCATTAGCAGTCATGAGGTGGCTGACTGGGCATTTACAGGGCTGCCAAAACATGCAGGATGTATGGGTTTTGGGGGACAAGTTAGGGTATGGAATGTTTTGTATGCATTTTTAATGGGCCTTCATGATGTGTGCTTCCTTGTTCCAGAAATGTTTGTGGCATTGACAGCCATGACAGGTCACAGCTTTTGGATCTAAGCCTTTGATCCTTGATTACTGAGGACCATGGAGAGTGAAGCTAAGGAGGATTTCTCTGGCAGAGGTAATTGCCTGTGAAAAATTAAATGGATGGTCAGTATAGTTGCTCAGAATGTCATTTGGTGTTTGACTCCTAAATACTTCAGGACATTGCATAGGAACCTGGGCATCTTATGAAGAATGTTGCATATGAGTTGCATGAATGTCAGTCCATGCTGAACATGCTTGGCTTTGATATTGTGCATGAATTCTTTCTGTTCATGCATATAATGTAGGCAATGATACATGCTCTGTGTCTAATGTTCATTTCTTAGCCCCAGCACAAATGAACAAATCAAAGTCTGAAAAGAAGAAAACACCAAAGCAGCTGAAGAAAGCTAAGTGTCCTGCCACAATGGATGAGCCTCCTTCAGTGGTTTTGGAATTATTGCCTGAAGTGCGGTTTCCAAGGCCAGAGCCAGAGGCTCATTTGATTGCAAAGCCTCTGAAGAAAGACAAAGCATGTCTCTTTATTCCTGAGAATGCTGCTGCTTCTGGCTCAGAGTCGATGCCAGAGGTTGGGAATCAGAGTGCTCCAGCAAAAAGTCCCAAGAAACTGACGAAGACAACACTGTCTGGTGTTGCTCGTGAAGACCCAGCAGTATCCGGCGCAGAATCACTTCCTGAGGTCGGGTAAGAGTTCGAAAGATCCAACTCCTTTTAAAGATTCTTGCAGTGGGTTATATCCTGGAATGGTTCGTTTCACTTGAAATGATGCCAGTTGATAGCTATAGTTGAGCATACATAGTTGTTTGCATGCTAGCTCGGTACTTCATGAATTATGTCGTGTTTCTGTGTATTGTTGCAGTGTGGCATCTAAGGGTACTTCCCGCAAACGCCGCGTTGTGCCCTCTCGGTACAAAGAGTCTGCAAAAAACCGTGCCGCCGCCACGCCCACGAAGCGTTTGGAGGCGTCTGGTATCTCCATCAATGAGAGCAGACTCTTCTCCACCGCTACAGCCAGGTAGGTGGCACAGGACCTGTGACCTGCATAGGCTTAGGACTTGTTATCGTTATAGGTCTTGTGATTCTGTGTGTATTCTTTGAGTCATTCACTTCTAATGGGTACTGTCTCCTATGTTAAGGTGTTAAGAATATACTCTACAGAATATACTATTTATGTTCTCAACAGAATATACTCTTTGGCTTAAGCCAGCCACCATGATTGCATAGGGTGTGACGTATATGCAGGGTTGTGTTGTCATCGTCTCGAATATGTTAAAATGCAGTATGCATGTTCTGCTTCCAGCACCCCGAATTCCACCATCGGAAAGAAGGAAGGAACCGTCATAAAATCTCAACCCAAGCAGCCCCCAAAGATGGCGAATTTGCCACTCTCTGGTAAGCATGAGATTGACATGCTGTCTATATCGGACGCAAAAGTGATGCGTAGTTTGGCGTTCTCGCTGTAGTTATGTTAGTGACAGCTTGCATTCATTGTGTCGATCCATGCTCTCATGCTTTTGCAAGGTTTAGTATTTCCGACAACGTCTGTGTCATCGCACTGCTGTCACTCCTGCTACGTACTGGATAAAACAGTTACGTATTTGTACATTTCCAACGGGAAGATTGAGGAAGTTCAAAATGACGTCACATGTGCGTGAACCAGTTCGGGTCTCCATACTGATCCATTTACATCTTACAGACAAAACCGCACCCAAAATAAAGAAATCCAACAAGACTGCCACCGTCAAAGTGAAGCCCATGCGCGCCATTGATGCGACAAAAGCTCAGGTTTGTTACGTGTCACTTGCGTATCTGCGTGCTGATGTCGTGAGGTAGCAGTCGTGCACCCATGTTCAGAGGAATGCCTCAGCATTAAACCGATAAGGTAAAGCTTCGGTTGTTGGGATTGGGCATGGGAATAGCAGTGTATAATGTTATTGTTCCTGAAGTGCGTGAAAAATTATGATGCGAAAAGGCAGCTTTTCAATCCCTACAAATCTACGACAATGTTTTTGAAAATACCTAATCAATCTAAAAGCTTAGGTTTTGTCGCAAGTCGTAATGTACTGTGTCCTGAAATTTATTACTCCCTTTTTATCTCCAATGATACCAAAAGAAACAAGGGGCGGCCTATGACTCATTTGCTGATGCAACCTCCGCTTCGGGTGTTGTTTCCCCGTCAGCTTTCAAGTCAGTTTTCTTGTGGACTGGCCATTCTCCTTGACCGACGCTGCTTGGACCATTTCGGCCACCATGCTCATCGAAATCTTCCTCCAGCAACCAGTGCTGTTTTCCAGGAACGGTTCGTAATTGTCGCGAAACAACCAGCGTTTCATGGTGTACGGCAACGACAGGTTCTCGGCGCCCTAATTGCAGGCTGCGCCTCGCTTCTCTGTACCAATCGGGAGCGGGTCGATAATGTGCGCTCTTCAATCATAGTGGCCACCGGGTCTGCACGCACCGGCCTCATGCCCCAGGCCACGTCAGCCGTCATGGTCACTGCCAATGAACACGTGGAGATGACCTGGGGCCGGGCGCCGTTAAAAGTTCGTTGTTTTTGCGACCGTACGAGGGGCGTGTTAAGTCGCACCAATCAGTCGTGCGTCGACACCCTGAGCATGGGGTAAGGTGCCGCCGCGGCACAGCACCATTACGGCGCGTCTTTGGCGAAAATGCGGCTTTGCCGGCGTGATAGTGATCACCCCACGTTTCTTTCAGAGTATCCCAGTTTTAGGGTATGGCCATAGAACATGCTGTTTCCGCCAGCGGGGTCACACCACCTTTTGCTAGCACTCTGCACCTGCGTCACGTACTGGCCTCCTGAAGAGGTCATACGGAGGCCGGAATCCTGCCTGACTGTTGGATAGCTAAGTTTCAGGTGGCCCCGTATTTCGTCCCCGGGGTTTTTGCACGTCCGCGACTGCGGGTCACACAGTGTCAGGAGCTACCTGGACCGGCTGCAGCGCAAAAAAAGCATGAAGAGAGGTCTGAAGGGGAAGATAGGCATTCAGAGCCCCACATAAAATGATGTGATCGCGCTCGATGTCGAAGGTATATTCTACTCGAATGGTGAAGCGTCGAAACGGACGAGAGACTTGTGCGCAGGGTACTGGGAGCACAGGGCATGAATGCGACATCCGGATCGGTAGAGGGTGGAGCTTCCTAACAAGGTCACGGACAGGGCGGCTCTTTCCAGCGTTAACCCCGTCAAAGTCAATTGCGTGAGGATGACGAGCATGGTGCCATATGCGGAAAAATGTGTTTGCCACTCTAAGAAGCTGCATTCAGCGGCGCAACGGCGGCGAAGAGTTACCATTTGCAGCGTCACTGCATCGCATAGCGTCGCTCGCTCTAATTCTGCCGGCAAATATTACGCCGGATCTGTTACTTTGCTGTTCATGCATGTGTACCCATCGGGGTGGGAAAAAGAAACGTTTCAATTTTCGGCCAACCTAAGTTAGCGTGGACTGTATATGACGCATGCTTTCCCGCGTATCAAACGAATTCTAAGCTGCTGGTGTACTCGTTGCTGCTATCTCAAGCACCGAGCACAGTGGCACGTGTGTTATATTGCGTTCCTGTATCACGTGGCATGTTCGCCACGCGATCGGCGACCTCCGTTCATGGTGCGATGTCGGTGCAAATGACATGCGTTTTAGTATGGCACTCAGCCCTGGCCCTGCCTCACTTTGAAGCACAGCTTTTGTACTTGTGATTGGTGAACCAGTTTGGCATCTCTGAACCACTTTTCAGGCTTGTTTGTTCTACGATGTAGATGTCACGTATTTATGTCTACAAATGCGTACATGTGTATCTACATTGAAATATATATTTATTTATGCATGAATATATGATATAATAGATATATAAAACTTGTATATATGGATATATGTATATATATATATATATATATATATATATATATATATATATCCGTCCCTTTTATTGCGATCTGACCCGTGTGGCAATCGTCGACTGTGGCTTAATCGCTGGTGGTATACCCAATGAGTGTTGTTTGGCCCGGAATGGCTGCTTCCATTGTAGGTAAAGCTGTGCCCATGGTTGGCTGGCTGTACCTCACATGCAGCGGTGCACCGTGTGCCTCAGACGGTTGGGGACGCTGATCGGGTGCCTGAGCACCAGCTGCTGTACAACCAGTACCTGCAGTGGACCTACCTCTGCAGGGTGACCGAGGCGTCCATCAAGAGGGAGCTGCCGCAGCTCAACGTGAGAGACACTGGCATCACGCCAGACGCGCACTCCGCCGTTAGCTGCACCTGATGGGTGTCACGGATTCTTGGATTCCGCTGTGATCCATGCACTTGTGTCAGACGCGAGGCGGTTACGGCATCCGTATTCGACGGACTGTATCCGCGGTTTGTTGCTGGCGTTAGTTTACACCGACAAGTCCGTGGTAAGACCCATCTGGAGCCCCAGCTCATCCTGCTTCTGGTCCTTCTGATAAAGTTCGACGCCAGGGGCTATGCTTAGGTGCCACTTTACGGCAGCATCAAGTGTAGGCCACCGAATCGATCCGTATAGATCACGCAGTGGTTCAAAGCGTGGGCCACTGAACCCGTCCTCATAGATCACGTGATGGTTCAGAGTGTGGGCCACTGAATCCGTCCGTATAGATCACGCGATGGTTGAAAGTGTGGGCCACTGAATCCTCCGGTATCAATCACGCGATGGTTGAAAGTGTGGGCCACTGAATCCATCCGTATAAATCACGCGATGGTTGAAAGTGTGGGCCACTGAATCCATCCGTATAAATCACGCAATGGTTGAAAGTGTGGGCCACTGAATCCATCCGTATAAATCACGCGATGGTTGAAAGTGTGGGCCACTGAATCCATCCGCATAAATCACGCGATGGTTGAAAGTGTGGGCCACTGAATCCATCCGTATAAATCACGCGATGGTTGAAAGTGTGGGCCTCCGAATCCATCCGTATGAATCACGCGATGGTTGAGTTCCTTCACCGCTCTGGTGCCGATGTCGACCGCTGAAACGTGTCCGATCGAACGCCGCGTCGCTCAGTTTCAGGCGCGCCAGCTGAGCGCGCTGGTGGAGGGCGCGCGTGAGGAGAAGCTGGAGCTGGAGCGGAAGCTGCAGGCGGTAACGCTGTACCGCGAGATGGCGCGGCTCGAGCACGAGCTGACTATCGTTCTCGGGGCCATCAACGGTGAGAACAACACCCGGGTGGGACCGGCCCTCCCCGTGGACCTCCCCGCCCCACCCGACCTCTCATGACCGACTCGACACCACGGTTGGAGTTTTTTTTTGCACGGCTTTCCCTGTTCTCCGGCTGCCACTTTCACTTGCGCTTGGGACATGACCTTCTCCCTATGACTGGGTTGTCTCCGACGGCTGGTTCAGCTCTCACGGTCCACACTTTGAGGCGGCACAGTCCGCCCCTGTGTGGGGTGCACGGCGTGGGCTGTGCAGAATGATAAATCTGGCACACGGCGATTATGCTGGCGCATTTGAGCTTTTGCGTCGTAGCATCCCCATTTGTCACAAAGTTTCTCGGGAGTTACGCCCCGGAGTGAATTGATGACATTCCCTGATCAGCTGCTGTGCCTGTGCTGCATTGTCTGAAGTTGAGGAATGTCAACGGTGCGCGATGTTCCTGCCGCGCCAGGCTCGGCGGACGCGGTCCGGGGCGACCTCAGTCGGCTGACCACCATTCTCGACGCCACGCGGAACAGGCTGCAACTGAAGCACTTCACCGAGCCGACAGATGTCGCCCGATACGCGGGTACGTCTCCGCGCCGTCGCCGGTGGTTGCGGGTGTGTGAGTGTGAATATTTGAACATCGGATAAATATATTTGTAGCGAGCATATGTTAACGTGATGATGGCACGCGGATGATGTACAGTGGTAAGCTTTTCCACCGAACGGTTAGGGTGTGCAGAGATGGAGGATAAGTTTAGTTACAATAGTGCCAAACGCGAGCTCTGTTTTACTTTCAAGCTGGTGACTTACGTCAGCTGTGTCGCAGACGCGACACCAAGATAAGTTGTCACGACTGCATGCATATCTTCGCCTTGCCTCATGGTGCAAACTGCGGGATTTGGCGAAGGCCAAATATTCTCGGGATTGATCACAGCCTGCCTGCATCATGCATTTTAACATAACCTAAGCTCTACATGTAGCTGACATCCACCTGGCTGGATGCGGTGTTCGGCATCCCTGACCAATCCCCAAACTGAGTGCATATCCCAGCTAAACCGCTCATTGCTAAACCCGTGTGACGTGCTTAGTTTGTTCTGAAGGGCATTCTTCAGAGCAGTGGTGTTAGGACAGCGTTAACACCCTGAGTACCGTGACCTCTTCCTTGTCCCGTCTGACCTGCCGTGTCCGCCGTAGAGGACCCGCTGCAGGGCAGTGTCAGAACAGCATCGACATCCTGAGTACCGTGACCTCTCCCCTGTCCCGTCTGACCTGCTGTGTTCGCCGCAGAGGACCTGCTGCAGGCGGCCGAGCGGTGCCGGGACGCCGTCAGTGCGCTGAGTGACGTCACCGCGCCGCACTCCAGCCTACTGAAGCACACGGCCGAGTCGGTCAGCAGTCTTCAGCAGGCGCTACGGGGCGGCATGGACGACACACAGAGGTACAGTCCCTGGCCCCGCCCGCCTGCCGTGTGTTCAGGGGTGTATCCGTGTGTTCGAGTGGTGTCATGTCTCTGGTGCCACGAGCACTGCCACGCTGCGGTGCACACTGCGCGCTCGGCGTGCTACCCCCAGACGGTGCGCTTCTGCTCGAGACCGCGCGTCTCCGTCGGGAGGTGTCGGCCGCTTGGGAGTCGTTCGCTGTCTAACGTCAGACCGGTGGCGGATGGACGAGCGCGACCAGTGTCAGACCGATGGCGGCTGGGCGAGCGTGGCCAGTGTTGGACCGATAGCGGCTGGACGGGCGCAGCCAGCGTGCTCACTCACTCAGGCCTTGCGCGCGCTGTGAGGCAGCTCTGTGTCTGACTGCAGGTCGGCGGAGCTGCTGCGGGAGCTGAACTCGCTGACGCTGCAGGAGGCGTCGCTGGCGGTGGGCAGC
This sequence comes from Pollicipes pollicipes, assembly GCF_011947565.3. NCBI lineage: Eukaryota > Metazoa > Arthropoda > Thecostraca > Pollicipedomorpha > Pollicipedidae > Pollicipes > Pollicipes pollicipes. The sequence continues at coordinate 328,726 of NW_023596361.1, read as the reverse complement.
TCAGGGCAGTGACGGCGGACCGGACCCGGAGGCCGGATCGGCTCGGGTCGAGGGTGCTCCGAGATGTGTAATGGGGGGGGGGGGGGGCTGGCTGGCGATGTGCCCCGCAGCTGGTCAGCGTGGCGCTGTTGAACGCTTGGATCGCTGGTGTAACGCTGGCGCGCTTGTTGCTATTTTTGCTGAATAAAAGGTCACCCGTGACAGTTCTCCTCGGGGGCTTTGTTAATGCGCATCATTTGTCGCTGTCTCACACCGGCAGACAGTCACGAAGAACGGTGCTGCGGTCTCCGTCCCACGACTACAGCATCCATACGCCGTAGAGTTCTCGTGTCCAAAAAATGCCAGCCAACTCTCTTATTCTCTGTCTTGCTTCATCTTGCATCCTCGCGATGCCCCAATTGCCCGGGGGAGGCTGTATGCGTCAGCCACGAGTGGGCCGAGAGCCCCGTGGAAAGGGGGATCCGGACCGGGTACCCAGCGCACTTGCGCGGGTTAAAGCTCGCCCCCACCAGGCGCATGCAAGTCTGCCCCACCGTTAACCAGCTTCCTTCATCCATAGCCTTGAAAGGATCATTTCTGGTCGAAAGGGCTCTAATCCAAGCAACCAAACCAACCAACAACTGGTCTTGCTGTTCCGTTAGTGTATGAATTTGGTGGGAGCTCGGCCTACCCCAATCAAATCCTTGCATTGCGTGTCAACGGCAGGTTTTCAGCGGTACGCTGGCTGTCAACAGAAGTCGGTGGCTACTGCGTCGTCTGCTTGTCCGTGCGGGACGTCGTACCGCGGGTACCGTGGGTTTTGACGTGTGACAGCGGCTGCCTTATCACGCCTGCTCCGTGAAGCGGAAGTTGCTGGCGCCATGTAACCAGGGTCCTGAAACTCAGTATCAAATGCGCGCATTAATTCATATTACTTGTATTCATTCGGATTACCCCGCGAGGTCCACCGATGCGTCGCTGCGACGAATCTTCTGCATTCGTGCTTCCGCTTGATCCAAATGCTTTGTTAGCTTTCCCACTTGACTTGCCGATCAACAGCTGTAATCGCGCGAGACCACAGGAACGCAACCCACGTCGGCTTCAAATGATCTGGGCAATCCAGGTCGGGTCTGTATTTGAGCAGTGCGGTAGTCATCGCCAGAAAATATAGGCTCTGCGTGATATTTGGTTTTTCATTTTTTAAGCATTTAGTCAAACATAGTGGGGGCGGGACCATCACGAAAGGAATGCAAAACCGCTACTCATTCACTGCTCCGTCCGGCGCCCGCCCCGTCCATCGTCACCATACACCTGTGATGCCCCGCGTTCCCGCCACGCTGCGTTGGAATATCGTGATCGGTTCCCAGCCGGTCGCGTGGGACTGATCTGCCGTTGAGTGGCTAACGTTCATATCTAACTTCAAACAGACCATATGGCTGGGACGCCCAACGGGCCCGATTACCCAGGTCTACACAGGGCGGGAGGGAGACAAGCGCCTACATGTACCCCCTGATATCATGGCCGAGCCACCTGCTCTCAGATTCGCACATGGCGAATATCATGGTATCATGGTGTACCAACGTATATAAACATATGTATATATATATATATATATATATATATGTGTGTGTGTGTGTGTGTGTGTGTGTGGTGTGTGTGTGTGTGTGTGTGTGTGTGTGTGTGTGTGTGTGGTGTGTGTGTGTGTGTGTGTGTGTGTGTGTGTGTGTGTGTGTGTGTGTGTGTGTGTGTGTGTGTGTGTGTGTGTGTGTGTGTGTGTGTGTGTGTGTGTGTGTGTGTGTGTGTGTGTGTGTGTGTGTGTGTGTGTGTGTGTGTGTGTGTGTGTGTGTGTGTGTGTGTGTGTGTGTGTGTGTGTGTGTGTGTGTGTGTGTGTGTGTGTGTGTGTGTGTGTGTGTGTGTGTGTGTGTGTGTGTGTGTGTGTGTGTGTGTGTGTGTGTGTGTGTGTGTGTGTGTGTGTGTGTGTGTGTGTGTGTGTGTGTGTGTGTGTGTGTGTGTGTGTGTGTGTGTGTGTGTGGTGTGTGTGTGTGTGTGTGTGTGTGTGTGTGTGTGTGTGTGTGTGTGTGTGTGTGTGTGTGTGTGTGTGTGTGTGTGTGTGTGTGTGTGTGTGTGTGTGTGTGTGTGTGTGTGTGTGTGTGTGTGTGTGTGTGTGTGTGTGTGTGTGTGTGTGTGTGTGTGTGTGTGTGTGTGTGTGTGTGTGTGTGTGTGTGTGTGTGTGTGTGTGTGTGTGTGTGTGTGTGTAATATGTCAGTACCAAAATGCAGGGCCCAAGCAAAATTGAACCCCCTGGCCCCGGTGACGTTCAGGGAATGGTACTTATGATGGGCGTAATTTCACGAGTTGATTTGGAAGGGAGTGAGCGCCGGAAAATGACGTGAGCTAACCCCAAAACACGGATTTCTTCTCGGAACTGAAATACCTTCCCGAGTTGGGGGGAGGGGGGTCTGGAGCCCAGCTTTGAAAGATTTCCCCGGAACGGAAGGGGAACTACACGACTGGTACCGCTTACGCCCCGCCGTGGCTGCGTGTGCGTGATAGGGACCATACCATCAGGCTAACCTGTACTCTCGGGCTGGCGGTCAGACCGGCGGCACTCCCTGTTCCAATTCTGCCCTGGCTCAGGACGCACGTCTGCGCCGCAATGACCGATAAGAATAGGTTCGTAACGCGTGCCGTGCTTTCTTCATACGCTTGTCTGAGTGTTTGCGATACCCGATAGTCGTCATGAAGACGGTGAGGGGAGGCAGGCCGGCCCGCGTCACGCGCCACGCGCCTGGTAACGGCGGCGGAGGCGCGGTGATCGTTGACGCTCTTTAACAAGTTGAATCCCGAGCAGTCTTCGGCTTAAAGCTGCCCGGGGGAATGTGCCAGCAAGGCAACTTAATGCTCGCACTCGGCACTGCCAAAGCACCTCCAGTGCCAAGGGAACTCAGTACTCAATGTTGTTAATACCGCGTGGCATAGTGTGTGCGGGTGCGGCTGAGCGACATCCGAGATTAGTACAATTGGGTCCGGTAGTGAAGTGTTCGATCCTAAATGGTTATTAGACTGTCGATGGTCCTGCAACTGCTGCAGTTATAAGCCTAAGTGTTCTCATGCTAATTGTGAAGAGCCGGCGGTCACATATTCAGTGTAGGTGACTCGAGCCCGAGTTTCTCGGATCACAGATCCGCCTCTCTGCCGGTTCATTGTCGACGACTCGGACATTCCCAACTGAATAGCATGGGCCCAGTGATGTGAAATAATGATAGTGATACGAATATATAGATGCGTACATATTATGCATGCATGGATATACATGATATGGATGTAAATATGATAGTTATATGGGCCCAATGATACGGCAATTCAAACGACATTAACTAATTTAACGGTATGTTTCACGCGCTGCCATTTTGCGTTATATTTTAAGGTGACACCATCCGTGCGCAGAGAAACTGATCGGTCTTCGAATCAAGGCGAGACCGGTGCTCTCGTTGCTGACTGGCAGAGGGAGGCAGCGCGCTCGTTGCCGACGGTAGAGAAGCATTCGTCACACTCGCGTGTCATACATCCGCGGCGGTGTGTCAAAAGCGTATCAGCGATGGGCGCGCGTTGCAGACCGAAAGGTGTTGTAAAAGCCCCGAAGCAGGCCAAAATCAGCGAAAAGTGCATTTCACTTAAAAACGAGTGACGGAAATGCCAAAATAGACCAGAATTGAAAACGCAGAGTCGTCCGTAGAACTTGTCGGTGTCCATGCAAAGCATCGATTTTGGGTGCTGAGCCGTACACGATCAAGTGGTGCTGCCGCGTCTGGTGCGACCAGCGTCCTTGGCCGCTCTCGTCAGGGGAGGGGCAACAGGCGCGGCACGATCGCTGAGTGCCTGCGTCGGCCGCTACTGCACGGTCAGTTTGTACATGAGCGCGTCCCGGGCCGGCACCTGTGCGGCGATCTCCTGCACTGGCGTTACCACGCCGAGGTCTCCGTGACTGAAGAGCTCGCGCAGCGCGTAACCGGCGGCGGCGCCGCAGCCCACCTGGTTGGGGCTGAAGCGCACGGTGGCCGGGCTGTCGCCGAGGTTGACAACAGCCACGGCGCAGGAGCGGCCGGACGCCGTCATCGGCAGCACGGGCCGCCACCAGAGCTGCGCGTCGGCGGCGCCGGCCGCCGCCAGCCGACCCAAGACGCCCAGCGTGTCCTGATCGACCGCGATCACCTCGCTGTTGAGCAGGATGGCCGCCGAAGCGGCGTCCAGCCGCCGCAGGTCGTTGGACATGATAAGCGGCGCCGCCCACACCGACCACAGCGCCATCTGCGCGCGGCTCTCGCCCTCGTTCAGGCCGCTGTTGCCGATCAGGAGCATGTCCGGGTCGAACCATGCGCCGGGGCCCGCGAACGCGAACTGCTCGGCCTGCAGCAGCGCGTACAGCCGCGCCACGCTCACCACCGACTGCCAGTGGTCCTGGATATCGTGCGCGTTGCGCCACAGGTTGCAGGTGGCGGCGATGGCCGAGTAGTTGTGCGGCCCGTGCTCGTACAGCGGCCATTCGCACGAGTAGACGATGGGCCGGCCGAGCGCGGCCAGCTGCGCACCGAACGCCTCGTGGTCGGCCGGCAGGGCGGAGCTCCGCTCGTTGCAGCCGTCGATCTTGAGGTAGTCGGCGCCCCAGTCTGCCGGGGGGCGGGGGTGGGGTGAGCAGCTGGTACCGTTGGAGGGCTGCTGCAGGCCTATGTGCCCGCTCCGGCCCATGACATCACTGGTGGAGGCGTTGGTGCAGGTCAAGGGCTGACATTGGCGGAGACCCTGACGCTGGTGGAGATGTTGGCACGGGCATAAACGCTGACAGACGGTGTATCTATAAAGACGAAGGTGCAAACCGACGGAGGGCTGAAACGGGCGAGGATGGGGGATACAGGCGGAAGGCTAATACGGGCGGGGGCAGGGTAGGGGTCACAGGCGGAAGGCAGAGGTGGCCTGGGATGGGGGATACAGGCGGAAGGCTGATACGGGCGGGGGTAGGGTAGGGTTTACAGGCGGAAGGCAGAGGTGGCCTGGGATGGGGGATGCAGGCGGAAGGCTGATCCGGGCGGGGGTAGGGTAGGGGATACAGGCGGAAGGCAGAGGTGGCCTGGGATGGGGGGATACGGGCGGGGAGCTGATACGGGCGGGGGTAGGGTAGGGGATACAGGCGGAAGGCAGAGGTGGCCTGGGATGGGGGACACAGGCGGAAGGCTGATACGGGCGGGGGCAGGGTAGGGGATGCAGGCGGAAGGCAGAGGTGGCCTGGGATGGGGGATGCAGGCGGAAGGCTGATACGGGCGGGGGTAGGGCAGGGGATACAGGCGGAAGGCAGAGGTGGCCTGGGATGGGGGATACGGGCGGGGAGCTGATACGGGCGGGTGTAGGGTAGGGGATACAGGCGGAACGCAGAGGTGGCCTGGGATGGGGGATGCAGGCGGAAGGCTGATCCGGGCGGGGGTAGGGTAGGGGATACAGGCGGAAGGCAGAGGTGGCCTGGGATGGGGGATGCAGGCGGAAGGCTGATCCGGGCGGGGGCAGGGTAGGGGTCACAGGCGGAACGCAGAGGTGGCCTGGGATGGGGGATACAGGTGGGGGCTGCTCCGGGCCGGGGTAGGGTAGGGGTCACAGGCGGAAGGCAGGGGTGGCCTGGGATGGGGGATACGGGCGGGGAGCTGATACGGGCCGGGGTAGGGTAGGGGATACAGGCGGAAGGCAGGGGTGGCCTGGGATGGGGGATACGGGCGGGGAGCTGATACGGGTGAGTTAGGGATACACGTGGGAAGCTGACAGGTGTCCGCCCTGCCATACACGCAGAATGACTACAGGCGAGGGCGCTGCCACAGGTGGAGGCGTTGAAACAGGAGGAGGCGGTTGCACAGGCCGTCAGCAGACTCTCTGTACAGATGACCTGGTGTGTTTTCCGACTGATGCTGGGAATTTCAGGCGCGACTAAATGAGCATAGTTTCATGCAAAATGCGCCGCAATTACTCGAGGTATTTGCGTAGCCCATTTAAATGAACCTGCCCGTGTGCTGGCTTCGCGTGAGGGGAGGGCAGTCAACTGCGTATGCCAAGCCTGCTGTGCACGTTCCCATCAATCTGACTCGGGACCACGAATAGCTCGGTTGGCTTCGGCGTTTCCATCTGGGATAAACCCACGATGCAAAATTGATGTAATTAAAAATATACTACACTATTCTGTAGATGATAACAGTGATGATCAGCTGCAGACTTCTCACCGTGTAAGGATTCTTGTGCCGTGGCAGTATCAGGTAAGAAAGGTGAGGATCCCGAAGGAAATGCACGTGTTGCAGTAGGTAATATGCGGTCTCATAACCGGAAGAATTTCAAGTTTGATAAAGCAGGTGCATGCTCTGCATCAATAAGTTAAACGTAATAACTAGTGCGGAGTTTGAAATGCGTGGTCGTAGAGGCTGTCTATCGGGTTGTCCTAAGACTAGCAGTGGTCATCAGGCCATCCCATATCTTGCATAGCGTCCCCGCCATACGGCGAAAGTCCGGCTCCAGCCACACTTCCAGGTCCGCCTGTCGTTGAGCTTCCAAAACTGCACCCACCGCCAATCGTCCGAAACGCCACCTACCATCAAACGTCTGCACATCCGTCTCGAAGTGGCCGCGCAGGCCCGGGTAGCCGGCGCAGGTCTCAGAACCGATGTCCTCGTAGATACCGAACAGCAGGCCCTTGTCGTGGATGTAGTCGCCGAGCGCGACCATGCCGGACGGGAAGCGGTTTGGGTCCGGCTGAAGGCGGCCGGCCTCGCTCCGCGTGCTGGCCAGCCAGCAGTCGTCCACTATCACGTATCTGCGCACATCCGGGCAGGGAACGCCGTAGGTAGAACGCTTGGGGATGGGGGCACACTACCGCTTCCGGCCAAGAGCTGAAGGAGCGTTCCGTGGCAGCGCGGGGTGCAGCCGGTAGGTTGCAAATCTGGCGACACGGGTCGAGGTCCCCTGGTGGATCCGGAGGCCCTTAGGGGGTGCCACGTTCTCTGCGGCGTTAATCTTTATGGGAAAGAAAAGATGAGGTGAAAACTGCTCTCCGATTCGTTTGACCCCGAAACAAGAAGAGCGAATGGAAAAACGAAGCCTGGTTCTGAAATCAGGCTGCCATGAGGCGCCATTTGAAATGTGACATGACGGCGTTCGGTGAGATAGACTTTTGAATGAGATATCTCACCGTCAGTTTTGGGGTGAGAATTTGTGTCCCTCTGGGCTGCGCAGAGTCGCCAGGTGGGCCGCTCGCGGTGTGGCGAACTTGCACGTGAGCTTTTTATGGTTGTGCGTGGAGTTCTACTGTGGGGGCCGTTCCCGTACTGTGCCGAGTGCACACAGACTATGGCTGTAGCTCTGGACCTCTTTGGAGGGCCTTCCTCACAAGTTTGCGTCGGCCGCTCAAAATTTGACCAGTTATCCAAAAATAGTCATAAACAATACAAACGGCCAAAAATCGCTGCATTTTTCTTGCACAGTGCATCCTCCGTGAATCACTCAATAAATTTCCGGCGGCTCTGCTCGTGCGGAGCGTGGTTCGAGCCCCGCGTCCTTGAGATGCGCGTGACATCATCTCCATGTGGGGAAGCGTAGTCTGAGCACCTGCTGAGTTATGTTTAGCACCGAGCACTGCCTTCTCCGCGCTGAAAGCTAAGCACACCAACTAACAAGGAGCGCTGGATCCATACACGTGATGGCGCTTCACTCACAGTTGGCGCCCGTGAAGATGTGCTTCCTCTGACACACGCACAGCCCTCATCCAAGCACTGGCGAGGCCCTTATACTCATTCATTTTACCCTAAACCAAACCTAACATTATCAGACGATCACTCGCACCGACCCGCCCACCCACCCACCCCACACGCACACATACCCCACACGCACACACACATTACTCACACGAACTGTGGTTCTCACGTATGTGCCCGTCCGCCTCACGTATAGTGATGCTTCCCGTTTGTAGCTCTATCCCCATCCGCATCCGTAGTCCTAATCTACATCTAATGTGCTCGCCTGTGTCTGAAATGCTCTCAACGTATTTGCAGCATCAATTTGTATTCTCATTCATTTTCTCATCGGGGTTCGTGGTCTCCAACCCATCCTCGTAGCCATTATGAGGACCGTCCAGTCAAAGGTGGGGACTCTTGGCCCTCACCTGTGCGAGACGGATACAAACACTAGTGAAGACCACGGCTCTAGTCCCCACCTGTGACTGGGTCTTCATTTGTTACTGCGTTCTCCGCTGCCACTGGGTTGTCACTTCTCACTGGGTCCTCACTTGTAGCTCAAGCCTTCATTCGCAGTCGTAGTCACAACCTGCAGTTGACGTCTTGGCTTGTAGCCGAATACCCCATCGGCAGTCTACATCCTCATCTTTAGCCTGCGTCCTCACCAACAGCTGGCGTCCTCACTTGCAACTGGCATCCTTACCTGTAGCTGTGGTCCCCACCTGTGCCTGGTGTTCTTACTTGTAACCGGCGTCCAGGAAGCCATCCTGCTGCATGCGGTCAGCCATGTCCCGCATCAGCTGTTCGCTGATGCAGCTGTCAGGCTCGTTCTCGCAGTCGATGTTGCAGCGGAAGCGCTCCCAGGTGAGCCAGCCCATCGGCGGCGTCAGCGCCAGGCCGTTGTCGCGCGCACGGGCCGGCCCGGCCAGCAGCGGCAGCAGCAGCAGCAACAGCGGCAGCGGCAGCGGCAGCAGGACGGCCATGGCGGCGGCGGACGAGACACTGCCCGGCCGGTGACGGGCGCGTAGGCTGGGAACAACTGCAGGTGAGGGCAGTCGGAGGCGGCCGCCGTGGGAACGGAGCTGCCCGGTCGGCAGCAGTGCAGCGGCCGGCAATGACAGCTGCAGGGAACGGCAGCTCCGGGCAGGCGGCGTGGACAGGCTGTGCGGGCGAACCGGCTGGCTCTGGATTGAGGTACGCATGCCCCTGCTCAGCACGGCAGCTTCGATTTCGTTGACTTCCAGACAAAAGTTATCTGGACCAGCGGCAAATCGTTTCCCATGCAAACTCGGCGGAGTTTGTCACAAATTCTCACCCCAAAGCTGACGGTGAGATGCCTCACTCAAAAGTCCGTCTTACCGGACGCCGTCGTCTCACATTTCAAACGGCGCCTCATGGCAGGCTGATTTCAGAACTAGGCTTTGTTTTTCCACTTGCTCTTCTTCAGTCAGACGAATCTGAAATCAGTTTTCACCCATCTTTTATTCCCCATAGAGATTAACACCGCAGTCGACGTGGCATTCCCCCAAGGGCCTCCGGTTCGACCATGGGGACCCCGACCCGTGTCGTCAGATTGACGACCTACCGGCTCCACCCGCGCTGCCACGGAATGTCCCATCAGCCCTTGGCCGGGAACAATAACGTGCCTGCCGAGCGTCCTACCCACGGCGCCGCGTGCCGGAAAATGGGAATGGGTCTCATTAGTGTTCAATATAGTGCATCAATATGAGATCAAAAGGAAGAAAAAGCCACCCCACGTTCGTCTGAAAATGTCCGTCCTTTGGCGGAATCGGCTAAAGAAACAAGCTGCGACAAGGTTTTGAGGACGCGCGCTGGCAATCTTGGGGGCAGGAACAGCAATGAGCTGGGTTACAGTTCCGCATAACAGAAAGACGTTGACAGCTGCGCACAGCGCCAGGTGGCGGGCGGCGGACGCGCGAGAATGACCATCCTGCTTCTGAAAGTTTTCACCCGCAAAATTTTGAGGTCGTCCTGCCAATAGATCATCAAATAACTCTCCCAGTTCATCACCATATTCCGGCGCCAGTTCACGCTCCTGTAAATGTTAATCCATTCTTTTCATCAATCTAAAAATAATTCACGTGAAATATCCGCTGACACTGCGTTCCAAACGAACGAAATGATGGCCTAAAGAGTTTAAAGGTACTTCTTTCAAATGCGTCATCATGTCGTCCGCTCGTTGGCCGCCAACAAGTGTTAGCCATGCATGTTCAAAATTGTGTAACATACAGCAGTCTTGACAGTGATTTCCTAAGGCGTTCATAGATGCCTCTTTAAGACAGGTTAACCTTTTCGTCCCCTCGTTTCGTCCGCGCGGTGAAATGGCCGGTGTTTTTTCCATGCAGTTATTTAACACCCAGCTTCGTTCCATTTATTGGCTTCAAATGCAAGCAGGATTGCATCTTCCTGTAGCCTCTCTGGCTTCTGTTCCAGTTAAATTGGTCAAAAAAGCAGATAAAACGAAGACAATCTTGCCGTCTCGAAAAAAGGGTCAAAGCTGGTAATTTTGGTTTGGGCATTCATTGTTAATGAACTCAATGTCGGTTTTGTGCCCTCCACACACAATCCCCCTTACAAAGGCGCTGGCTGCGCCCCTGAGCGTAACCATCATCGTTATTATTACCATCAATCGTCTCTTTTCGGGTCATTCCCATCATCTCGGACCACTCGACGTCCATTTGATCATCACTGTGTTTATTGAAAAAGAACTGAAAATGCGAACACAAATCCGAAAGGTGCAGAGACAAACGTTGGAATCGAAACACATTACTTGAAGCACGTAAAAAGAAAATCGCAAAGTCAGTAAAGGTGTAAGCCATCTGTAACTTGAAGGACGTTTACCATACTCATGCCCGTGAAGTACACCAGTTTTCCACCTGAATTCATGGTTTGTTACTGAGTTTGACGCTAATTAATTGCATCAGGCGTGTCAATTCTTTGTAAATTTTGAGGGTTGGACAGAAGGCCTGACAACCTATCCCAACCGCATTTTTCTCACCGGATTTAGCGCATTTTATATTGATTAAACGCGATGTATGTTTTTAAACTTTGTATCATTTATAAGTGTCTAATTTAAGCAGCATGGACGTCATGCAGGGTTGGACCCAGGGAGCAGTCACTGGACGCACGGGTCTCTTCTGACCGGCACTTGAAGGCACCACTTTAGAGCCCACCTTAGGGCGCCGATAGCGCTCTTTTATGGCGGTCACGGAATGCGGCACGCACTTTGGTTGTGGGGGACGGGGACGGGTACGCAAAGAAAGACTTAAGTCATCCCCATATTCCAGAGATTTTTACTTTAACCTCCAAAACCATTGCGTGTCTTATGGTGCTAGGCATGTGAAGTTTATTGCATCGTTTATCCGCTTAGCTGTTACTGTTTTTATATTGTGGTGAAAGCAACCATGACTTCTTGTTATGAGAGTGATACGAGACGCCACTAAGCAGAAAGGTCAAAGAAGATAGTCTTTGTGTTGTGATCATCTTTTGCCCAAGTTTTTTTATCCAGCTAAAAACATTGGGGGGCCAAGCCAACATTGAGAGGCCCAACTCAGCATTGCAGGCCCCTCACAAAACCATACAAATCGGCACCCGTGAATTGCATGTCATCACACTGTTTTTTTTCACGACTTCGTTTTTGTTTGCTGGCGTGACGGTGTTGTCGGCTACCCAGGCTCGGTTTGGTGCCGAAGAGGTGTGTGCTGCTGCTGCTGCTGCAACGGCGGAGATCGACGAGTCGGATTTCATCGTCACGTATGATGAGGAAGATCACGGATGGAGCGTTTCCTGCAAGTGGAATAATGGAAACAGGCCGAGGGCATTGGCAAACACAGTCGCAGAGTACTAAAGTGCACCAGCCGCCCAGGACGAGTACGAAGAAGAGGTGAAGAAGTGGGTGGAAAATGACTGACGCCTTGCAACGAAAAGAAGCACGGTCCGGTGCGAGGAACCGTTCCACTGACGGCGATCATGCAGCCTAACAAGGGCAAGGTGGCAGCCTGTGATGGGCTTTCGAGAGCTGAGCTCGCACCTAGCTGGTCGCACTGCAGATGGTGATGAACGCGCAGATTAACCGCGTGAATGGCGACGAAGAGGCAAAAGGGACGCACTTATTGATCTTTGCAAGGCGTATCTGCAAATTCACGTTCACAGATCATCGTGGACCTACCACGCCGCGTTTTCGGTGACAAACGCTACTGCCTCACCCGGCTCGGCTTTGGACTGAATGCAGCGCCTTATATCCTGAAGGAAGTGGTCGCCGCCGTGTTGGGCCACGACAAAACACTTCGTGAAGCGACGTCGCCATAACTGAGCGACATTTTTGCGAACGAGAGTGTAACTAGTGATCAGTACGTCGAAGCGCAAATGCGTCAGAACGGCTCGAGTACAAGACCGCAGTCCGTGTGAGCGGTAGCGGGGCTCGCGTGCTCGGACCTCATGTCCGCAAGACGGGAGACCAGCTCAACCGGGAACGAGCCAGTGAAGTGGGAGGGTTGCCGCAGAACCCAACGCGCCGCAGGGTGTTCTCCCTGTGCGGTCGCATGGTCAGTCATCTGGCTGCCTGTAGCTGGCTGAGAGTCGCCGCCTCGTTTATGAAGAGGAGAGCGAATGTGGTGACGTGAGCAAAGTGCAATCAAGTCAAAGATGCACAGGTTTTAGACGTGATGGGCGAGATGGTGCGCATGCGCGTTGAACGACCAGGATCGCGGTTGATCGGACGTCGCCAGCACCCGAGCCACCGTCTGGGTGGATACCAGCTCCATGGCTCTCGGTGCGGGTCTGGGAGTGGAAGGTGACGTCTTTGAGGACGCCAGCTGGCTACGACGTGAGGACCGCAGTCACATCAACTTAGCAGAGCTGGACGCAGCCCTGAAGGGTTTGAATCTAGCTGTGGCGTGGGATATGAAACTGATCCGCTTGATGACCGACCCACGCGCGGTGTTCTACTGGGTATCCGGCGCGCTGTCGGGGGACGCAACGCTCAAGACGAAGGTGGCCAGTGAATTTCTGATCCGGCGTCGTCTTTAGACCAGCATGTCTATCGCTGAGGAGCATGACCTCAAGTTAGATGTCCCCTTCGTGCCGTCCGCGGAAAACAAGGCCGGTAGTATCACACGAGTGCGGAAGGTGGCTGAAGAAGGGAGAAGATGAAGCTCCGGCCTGTGCGGCAGTCAAAGAAGACACGACGTGCGAAGAGGCAGCGCGCATTCACGAAGTTGGACATCCAGGCACGCTACGCACTCTCTACTTCTGCCGCAGAGTGTCGCCGACAGTGTCTCGGAAGCTGACGCAACGGGTGGTGCAACGATGCGTCGCGTGCTAATCCATCGATCCTGCGCCTACAACGTGACTCAGAGGCGAGATGAGCGTCGAGGAAGTTTGACACAGGATGGGCGCAGATGTGGCGCGTGTGCAGGGGGACACTTTCTGAGCAGGATAGCCTGTGGGGCCGCTCGTTTCGTGATTTCGTGACGGAGGCGGCTGATTCACCAGGATGCTTCCAGCATGATTCAGCAGCTAGAACCAGTCTTCTGGGAACAAGGAGCGCCCGAAAAATTGCTCGTCGATAATTGCCCAGTCCCTAAAGCCTCGACCTTCAGTGAGTTTGCGGAACCGTGGAGCACCGGGAACGTCTTCAGATGTGCCCATAGCCGAGCGTCGATGGCGTCACCGAGAGATGCCATCGGACCGTACAGCAATCGCAGCACGCACTGGCTGCAGTATTCAGGAAGCAGTCTACATCTATAATATCACACCAAAAGATGGCGTCCAGGCAGGCTCCGCCCCAGCAAACACGACGTACCGGTACAAAGTCAAAGTGCGCAGCGTCAACGCATGCGCGACATCAACCACCAGAGCGTGCCCAGAGTGATCTCGTGTCGGTTCAGCATCGGCAACAGAGTGTGGGTGAGAGATCCCAGTAAAAAGTGGAACGTGAAAAGCTTTCCGGGTTCTATAACGCGAGTAATTTCAGCGCAAGCAGTGGAAGCGGGTGGGACGCCACGGCATGTTCAAGGCGTGCCACACGTCACAGCGGGTGGGTCGGAACGGGCAGCCCCTACGCCACACTGGGAGTCTGACGATGGCCCGCTGTTGATCCCTGTTTAGCGGAATGGGAGGAACGACGGCAATGGACGTCCGGGATGAGGAAAAAATATTCGGATGCAAGTGAAGATGACAGAGGAGATGGAAATCCACCACCCAGTGCATGTGAAGAAGGGATAGCAGGAAGAGGGGATGAGAGTGTACGTAAACCGGGTGCAGAGGACGTAGCGTCGGCAGAGAGAGATGTTGTCCAAGATGTCAGTGATGATGTGACCAGAGAAAATGCAGAGGGCATTTTTTTTTAGGAGAGGTAGTCGAAGACGCCAGCCCCAAATCATGCGTTCATATGATCGTTAATGATCAGGGAGGAGTGTTAGATGGATGTGCAAATGAAGCGTATCAGAAATGATAAGTTGCCACGGCAACGTGATCAGAATAATATCGTTGAACTATACCATGTAACATGATGATTAGCCAGCACAGGGAAAATGAAGATAGCAAGCTCGGGGAATGGTCGGGGGTAAGACTTTTAAAGGGTCGGGTTTCTAAGCTAGGAACGCAGAAAGTTATGCGGGGGGGAAGGAGTGGCAAACGGGGGTGTGTGTTAGAACTAGTGCGGAGTATGTTTCTATTGTGTTGTGCTATTTCTTTTTTAAATACGGTACACACCCTGCGTATGAGCCTGAGAATCCACAAGGGATTCCTCGACGTTTTTTTGTGCGGTACACGCTGACCGCTGGCATGAGCCCCGGGCATCATTTGTGCAGTGCCCACTGGCATGGATTCCCGGACGCGCTTTGTCCAGTACCCACTGGTCGCTGGCACGCATTTCCGGGTGTCCTTTGTCGCGTGCGGTACCCGCTTACCGCCGGCATGAACTCCCTGGTGTCCTTTCAGTGGTACCCGTTCGCCGCTGGCATGGATTTCCAGGCGTCCTTTCAGTGGCACCCGCTTGCCGCTGGCATTGATCCCCTGATGTTCTTTGTGCGGTACCCGCCTGCCGCTGGCATGAATTCCCGGACGCACCATTGCGGTCATAGGTATGATATAGCCATGAATGACTGATATCTGACGTATCCATTCACGAAGACGAATGCTGGTTTCCGTTTAAGGTCATGCCATTGTACTTTTAGCGACATCTACAGCGGCTGCATCGCTAAATCGCGGTTGGTCACGATTGCGTACAAGTCTCTCCGACGGATGGGCCGGACGAACGGCCACCGTGCCCTAACCATCGGATGCAAACCGTGCGTACCTAGATGGAAGAATGCATTGTTATGTGCTTGGGCAGCCTGCCATCAGGACGTCTCGCAAAGATCAAACGACTCGTGACGCACGCCTGCGCGTGTTCTCGATGTCGCACCTCCCTGGGCGATGGTGCTGTTACAACCTCACTACATTTGGCACTAGCAAGGTCGCACTGCCGAACACGACAACCACCGCATTCCTCCGAGCGCGAATCCATCGCCCGAAGTTTTACGGTTCGTCTGAGTCACCCCGCTGACGGTTATCTTGCCATGCCGATGCAGATGTCAATACGAAAGCTCGCCCCAGTCTTCACGGCTATGATGCAACCCACGTGAATTAGGAACTTCTGGCCCAGACATAGCGACATCTTTCTGTAAATAGTTTACAGTTAAGTCCGAAATCCCGTTCCTGACCCTCACCGCAACTGCGGATCATCCCCGTTACGTAAACGTCGCCGTGCGGTTATGTAAGCACCAGCGGTGTGTGATTAACAAGGATCGCGTACGACGTGAGCCGCGGTAAGTTGGCATCCAAGGCTTGGCCCTGGATGAATGGAGCCCTTGCGATAGCAGATTGGCTTTGGCACTCTTGAGTGGCAAAAATGGTAAACTCGCTCATCTTACCTAGTACAGCGAGCACCGGCCATCTCCCTGTGGGCTCCGCCTTTGGGAACGCGTAGTCGGCGGTACGCGAAAAGAAAAGGCTTGCGGATCTTCTGTGTCATCTACCGTTAAATGAGCTGGGCTATCAAACAACCTATCCTTAAATACCAAGGAGGACGGCATGTCACAGCACACCGTTCTGATTCATCTTGCATATAGCTGTCGGCTTTCGCCTCACGCTGTAATGATTCTACAAGTTTGGGCCTGGGCGTGGGCCCAACGGGAGGCGCGTATGTGTCTGATGATAGAAAAATGCTGCTCTTTGTCCGCTGTCCATAAGCTGGGCGTGAACAACTCCCGATCTGCCACTGTTCAGCATGCGGACGCCCACTGGACTGAGCGACCGTTGCGAGCGGTGTGAAGTGACACTGTCAATGCCCGCAGCACAGCCGACACGGTCCATCGACCCACCCGGCCAGCCCCACCCAGGTCGAAGGGCACGCCAGACCGTTCCGAGACGCCGCCTCGCGTCGCACCGGCGTCACCGACCGCCAGAGGACGACAGAGCGGCGCCGGTGCTCAGGAGGGACCGGGCCGCGGGAGCGGCTCGGTCCCACCCGAGTTCCGCGCCAGCCGCGCCAGCCGACGTCCCGACAGGCCCAAATACCAGACAGCGCTCCCGCCGTCTCAACAAACAGAGCGCAAGAGCACGCGACAGTCCCGCTGACGTGTATTGACACTGGAATGGTGATGATCGGCGTCGCGGTTCCGAAGCTCGAGAGCGCACCCACTTCGCCTGGCGGCGGCCGGCCCGCCTACTTGGAGGCGGCCGGGAATGGGTGGTACTTGTGATAGCTGAGCCATTCCAGGCCGCAGAAGCGGCCGCAACGGTCGAACGAGTCGATCGAGGCGATGTCGGCGCTGCTCAGCTCGAAGTCCAGGATCTCCATGTTCTCCTTGATACGGCTGGGTGTCACTGACTTGGGGATGACGATGTTGCCGCGCTGCAGCTGGTAGCGGATCAGCACCTGCGCCACCGACTTCTTATACTTGTCGGCGATGTTCTTCAGCTTGGGTTCGTCCATCAGCTCCACGTCACTCGGCTTGGCCCAGGGCCTGTGGGCAGGGGATGCGGACCATGATGGCCTTGAGCACGGCAGAGGGGACACACAAGGCACCGCCTCCCGCAGCGGCCATTAACGATGCCGGGAGTGCCCGACATCGCCCGCCCGGCCCATCTGCCCGAGCGTGGAGTAGGTGCGGAGCGGCAGCGCGGTGCCGTCCCCCGACATCGCCTCCTCGGCCCATCTGCCCGAGCGTGGAGTAAGTGCGGAGCGGTAACGCGGTACCATCCCCGACATCGCCTGCCCAGCCCATCTGCCCGAGCGTGGAGTAGGTGCGGAGCGGTACCGTCCCCAACATCGCCTGCCCGGCCCATCTGCCCGAGCGTGGAGTAGGTGCGGAGCGGCAACGCAGTACCAGCAGGGGGAGCCACAGCAGCAGCCATAGCGCGGCTCACCGGTCCGGAGAGCCCAGGGGACTGTAAGCTGTGATGACCACCTCCTTCTGCGCGCAGAACTCCATCAGCTTCTTCTGGGTCAGATACGGGTGGCACTCGACCTGGAGAAAGGCAAATCAGCGGCGCTTGGAGTCGGGCACGCGCGGCGCGCGACACGCACGACACACCGTCGCAGCGATGGGTCGCAGCGTTGCTGACGAGGTGAGCCCCGGCCACGACACGCACGACGCACCGTCACAGCGATGGGTCGCAGCGTTGCTGACGAGGTGAGCCCGGCCACGACATGGCAGGGCACACCGGTTGGCCCAGCGGTGTAGGTTTATGTGATCAGATATGACGATTGCTGGGAAATCAGGATCGGCCCAGGGATCTACACAGATTTGGTAGTGATGTGGATTAAATATATTCAAACAAAAATTAGTGATTTGGCCGGCTGGCATGAAGACACCAAGCTGACGAAACACTAAATTGGAATTTAAAGTGTCACAGGAGTAAGAACAAATTAAGTCGTGCGCTTTTATACACATTATGTTCTCTTAGCCAGGACTTCATCGGTAAATCTAGGGATTACTTGACAAATTCATAGACAAAAACTGTCTATCACATCACCGTCACCAGCACGGCTTCCTTATTGGTCGTGTACGTCGCAGCATACAGGGCACCGCAACGCCAAATCACATTAAATCGGCATGGACCTAGTTCTATCACCAAGCTGTGAGGGCGTGGCAGCTGCCAGATAACTCCAAACCCTAAGCCCCGGTGGCTCGGCCGCAGCCCGCCGACGGCCGTACCAAGGCATGTGCGCGGCCGCCTCCCGCCCCTCCCCTCGGCAGGGTTCACCGACCGCCCGACCCTCAACCAGAAGTGACCCGTTAATCGGGCCACAGCCTGTGACCCTTTATTCGAGCCGCCACAGACCGTCACCCGCTACTCGGGCACACGTGGGAGCCGGCCGGCAACGCGGCCGCGGTGAGTGTTGTAACTCGTGGCACGGCTCGGCACCCCGGCCAGAGTCCACATGTACACTGCGAAATGTGCCCGCTGGCCGTGCAACTGAGTGATGGTGCTGTCAGTTCTGCCTCCAGCGAGCTCCTATCAGCCCAGCCCCACTTAGCAGGCAAACGACCTTCGAAAAAAATGAGAGTCCGGCAGTCGTGAAATGTTTTTTTATGGATTCCTTCACAATTAAAAGTTTTTATTAATTCCTTCTCAGGCAAGCTTGTGCCGTTCGACCCCCGAGTGCGTCTGTGTGTGTGGAGAAGGGGGGGGGGGCAAGACAGAGGGGGAGGGGGTTACCCATGGACCAGTGCTTGAGATGGGGGTTCCCGAGCGCACGTCCTGAACCCCATCCCCATCCCAAAGGGGCACCTGTCCGCACGTGGCTGACCTGGTTCACACAGACTGGCACTTTAGCCACGGCCAGCACACGCTCCAACTGCTCCTCGTTGAAGTTGGAGACGCCCAGAGACCGCACCAGCTTGGTGGTGACGCCTTCCTCCATCGCCTTCCACGTGTCCACGTAGTCAGCGTCAGAAGGGATAATTTTGCCATCGCTGTCTTTCGGGAAGAGATCGTCTCCCTCCTGCAGCAAAAGGTCAAAACCGAGGTCAGAACGACAGACGGGTCAAATGACACACTGGCCAAACCAGCTGTCTTTCGGGAAGAGATCGTCTCCCTCCTGCAGCAAAAGGTCACAGCCGAGGTCAGAACGACAGGCGGGTCAAATGACACACTGGCCAAACCTGCAGACAAGATGGCCCCGAGGAACCAGAACGAGCCGGTCGGGAAAACACAGATCCGATATATGACAGAAGCCAAACAAAGCGAAGCCGGCTCACATAATACATCAATCTTGTGAGTCTTGATAAGGCTGCAACCTGCATGCGTCTTGTCTCTCCTGTGTTGTAACCCACAGACCAGTGTTGAGGTGGGGATCAGGGTCGAGGCAGGATCGTCCCTCACCTTGTACCCCATGGGCCAGTGGATGAGGTAGAGGTCGAGGTACTCGAGGCCGAGGTCTGCTAGCGTCCGCTTCAGGGCCGGTATCACCAGTTCCGGAGCGTGGAAGCTGTTCCAAAGCTGCCGGCGGAGGCTCGCGTCAGTTGCAGGGGCTGGACATCACGTGCGCTGCGCACCGCACTCACGAAAGCCGACTCGACTCGAACTCGACTTCCGAGCCCAACACGAACTCTACACCCGAACCAAGCTCGAACTCGTGGGTACATCGGCTCACTGCCCTCCCAAACTACGGGGGCGAGCGACAGAGCGGGCCGGGCCGCCGGGGGGGGGGGGGGGGGGCTACTCAGCCGCGACGTACCTTACTGGTGATGAACATCTCCCGCCGGGCGGGGCTGCCCAAACGCGACGCACCTTGCTGGTAATGAACACCTCCTCCCTCTTGCAGGTGCCGTCCTCGAATTTGTTCTTGAACGCCTCACCGATCTCCTTCTCGTTGCCGTAGACCATGGCGCAGTCGATGTGGCGGTAGCCCAGCGTCAGGGCCGTCTCCACAGCCTCGCGCACCTTGCCCGGCTGTGACTGCGGGGAGGTACGGTCACCAGTCAGCGGGCGGCACAGCGCGGTCGCGGTCCCGCACACAGCGGCGGCACGGGTCAGACCTGCTGGCGGTACGGTCACCAGTCAGCAGGCGGCGCAGCGCGGTCGCGGTCCAGCACACAGCGGCGGCACGGGTCAGGCCTGCTGGCGGTACGGTCACCAGTCAGCAGGCGGCGCAGCGCGGTCGCGGTCCCGCACACAGCGGCGGCACGGGTCAGGCCTGCTGGCGGTGCGGTCACCAGTCAGCGGGCAGCGCAGCGCAGTCGCGGAGCCGCACACAGCGGCGGCACGGGTCAGGCCTGCTGGCGGTGCGGTCACCAGTCAGCGGGCGGCACAGCGCGATCACAGGCCCGTAGACAGAGCGGCGGCATGGGTCAGGGCACCTGGCCTCGCTGCTGCAGGCGGAGAGTGTCGGGCCGGACGGTGAGGTGGGAGCGGGTTGGTCGCGCGAGCTCGAGTAGCGGGGAAGCGAGGTCCGGGACCGTAGTAGTGAGGCCCGGCGCGACAGGTCACAACAGTAGGGCGAGGAATGTAACCGAGAGCTCGGCAACTTACAGCTGGCTGACCGCCAGTTTTGGCGGATTAGACCGTCGCTCGCTTCCTTACATCTTTGCAACGGACCACCGGCGCACGTCCACCACCATGGCGACTGGCACCGCGGATGATCCTACTCTGTTTGCGGCAGGCGATAGCTCGACTAATACCTTGCTGGTAACCAGACTCGAGCCCGATACATTTCGGTCATGATTTGAGTGCTGCCTACAACTGTGCATTCGCTTCCGCAGTCTGCCGAGAGGTGGGCGTAGAACTAGCTCTGTTCCAGCTGCCCTAGCTCTTTAGGCCTAGTTCTGTCGTCGTTGTTATATACAGGGGCCGCCTCCGCGCCACTGCCTTCTGAAGGGTAACATCCTTCCGTAAAACACGTGACGACACGAGATCATGGGAACCCTGATCGCCACTGAGTGGCCGGACTAGATCAAATGGCGCATGTATTTGGGTGCAGGCATTCCGAAAATAAATAACATCATATGAAATAAAATGTAAAAAGTGTCCATACACCACAATATAAACCAATAACAATATCAATATCAATATCAATATCAATATATATATATATATATATATATATATATATATATATATATATATATATATATATATATATATAGTTCTGTGGGCCAGCAAAAAACATCCACGCCGGGTTTTCTATCAGTGGAAATCAAACTAATGTGCCAAGGACAGGGACTGCATAAACATGCCTTGGGCCTTTTGGGCATTATTCCAATGGGCTTGGCAAATGAGATCAATCATTTTTGCCATCACCTCACCCATCCCCAGCTCAAATGACATCTTACCGATGCATAGCAAAGTTCGATCGAAAATTGGTTTATATGTAAACGAAGAACCCAAACAAATGAATTGCACACAGGGGCGTCACCGCGACCTTTGTAGGTCGTGGACAAGCCTGAAAAGGTCTTCATGGTGGACTTGCGTTACAAAACAGCTTGCAAATGCATTACGATTTTGACATGTACGCAAATGCTTCGTTACCTTTTACTTCACGATGCGCATATTTCATTGAGACCTCCAGGATGGCGAAATAAGTGACGTTCCCTGGCATTCAACGTTGTCTTTTCCTAAACCGGAGGTGGCTTATCCTACTCAGTGTTTACTCCGTGGCCCTTGGGTGCCGTACAATTCTTCCTCGGCATTACCAACAAGGAATGATGCTATGGCTACAAAAATTTACGCACCATGCATAACAGGTATTGCCGGAATTGCGCGTGCAAAACGACGTGATCAAAATAAAACATCCGCACAAACGCGGGCTGGCGACTTGCGTATAGGACGAGATGTGACAGGAGGAGCGGTAACTGATATGCATAAGAAACTGCGATACGAAGAACTACGCACATCAGGCAATGCTCATCAAGGAACGCGCATCTGCGAGCTGGAGCACCACGAAATATGCCCACGAAATTCTGCACATGTGAAATTTTCCGACATCACGGCTTGTCGGTAAGAGGATTTGGGTCCATACAAAGCCTTGCGATACCAAGGTTCCAGCACGAATAAATGCCACACAAAGGTGCAAAACGAAGCTTGCACGGACATTTCGCGATACAAATATTTGCGTCCGAAGACATGCGATAAGAAGATTTGTCCGATAGCCTCACTATATATATATATATATATATATATATATATATATATATATATATACATACACAAACATCACCCTGTCATGCATTGCAATCTACGCTGACTGTCAGTTTTGCCATGTGTTAGGATCCATCGTGATTCCCGCAAGACAGCCTTACGCCACCGTTCGAAACACATAGTTTACCTGCTCTGGACGATGTAGGCTCACCGACCAAACAAATAGCGTGGCAGACCTCCACCTGACTCGGACTTGGAGACAATTGAACATTTATACGAATTAACTTTCAGTAAGTGGTAGACAGCCAGTACAAAAAAGGGCTCTAGAGGGACACAACTTTGATCATGCCTGTATGTTACAGCAGAGCCTTCTCCAGTTAAGGGAGCTTACCGATGTCGATTTGTATTTTGGTGAGAACCCTGCCCCAATGCTGAGTTGGCCCCCCAATGTTAGATGGGCCCTACATTTTTGGCTGGAATATTTAAAAAAAACGTAGGAAAGTGCTGACCATTACACATATACCATCTTTGATCCTTCGTCTTAGTGGCGTCGCTATGAAAGGTGTAACTGGGTAACTTGTACTCGCAACCTTAATGAGATATACTCAGTTAAGGGGTAACTTTAGATATCGGGGTAAACCATGCTATAATTTGATTGCTTTTTTGTATTGTCCGTTAAGTGTAAGCCCAGACGCCTTTCCCCGCAACTGAACGTGATATTGACGCCACTGGTTCTTCGGTCTCGCGGAGACTCTCTTATTCCCAGCGACATTTGGTCCTCTACCAGTGGTAGGCTATGAGCCGAACAATGCTTAACGTTAAGATGAGACCCCCATTGCGTTGCTGTTGGGTCTCATGAGAGAACAAAACGCAACGAAAGCAAACGCATAAGCAAAGGCTTCGGAGGATTATGCAGTAGAATAGTACATCGTGCAGATTGTGGCGAAAATTCATGGATGTACTCGCGGGCTTGGTCACGATAGACAGCCCGCGCTGCGCAAGGGTTTGAACGCAGGGGCATTGGATAGCTCCCCACCAGTGACCATAATACAGCATTGAGCACATAAGTACACCATAGCTGACATTGGACTCCTTCCGATATGAACTGTTCTGTGGTGTGCCTCAAGTCCTGCGTATTCCCACTTCCACTAGTCTGGAAGGCCCAATGGCAGTTTATAACCTTGCTCTTCAAAGGCTTGTGCATTTCGATTCTTGACGCCATCAATGGACCCGGAACAGGGCACCGTTGGCCTGTCCGGTTCAGACGCCCATGCCCCTCCAAACACCAACACGCATGACGGGCCGGCGGCCTTGGCGATGGGCGGAGCTCCGCGCCCGTCCCGAGGTCGTGAGGCCCCGATAACGCATAGCGCCGGCGCGACGCCGCTGTCGCTAGGGGCCGACCGGCGTCCCCTCCCCATCCCCGCGCGCGGCGCAGGAACCTCTGGCACGGCTCGGGACAGGCTTGGCGCTATGGGAGAGCAGGGCGGCGCAGCGCCTGAATCGTAACAGCTGGCGGGAGACGTGCAGAGCTCAGACAAGAGGACGAGAAAAGCTGCATCAGTCCAGTTAAACACGGGGCCTGTTACGAGGAGACGCCTCCAGACTCCGCCGCGCCTCAGACACGCACTTATGCGACTGTGCTTCACGAGGAGCGCAACGCCCCAAAACCGGCACACCACGCGCAGCTTTAGACCCACAGCGGGCGCTTCCCAGCGCCGTGCGACGCGGGAATCGTATCCGTAGCCCTCCTCGAATCTGCCGTAATGCTCGCTGTAAAGGCGAGCCTGATTTGAAACGGAACGTTCTGCGTGTTGGTCGTGTGCTGAAGTATTAGTAACTCGATCTTTATTGGGCCCCGTGTTGCGATTTGATCATATTTGCGTAAACTGGCAAAGCAGGCGTGACGGCTCCAGTATTACGCCATGCGTATGATGTAACATCCCACCGAGCTGAACCCGTGGCATGCCGTCAAAGTCTACCGAGCTGAAGCCGTAGTATAATGTGACATTCCACCCAGCTGAAGCCGTAGTATGATGCAACATTCCATCAAGCTGAAGCCGTAGTATAATGTAGCATTCCACCGAGCTGAAGCCGTACTATGATGTAACATTTCATCGAGCTGAAGCCGCGGGCTTGCTGCTCATCAGCAAAGTGAATGCAGAACAACACAGTAAAGTTAAAGCTTACTACCACGCGCCCAAGCTATGCAGCAGCTTCGCTGCCACAGCCTGCCCAATTAGCCTTGCCTCGCCGCCTCCTGACGCGTGCCCTGATGCGCTCTGTGCTGTGTGATCGCTGTCAAGTCGAATCTCTCGACCGGAGGTCCGGGGAGGGTCCGGCGGCATTCCGTGCCGACCTTCAGACAAACGCCGGCCATTTGTCGCGCCACGTCGCGACGGGCCCGGCGCAGCCACGTGGGGCCGGCGGGCGCGGCGGCGGCCCCACCCGGAGCGTGACACCGCATAGCGGCGCACCGGGCGGCGTGTGCTTACGAGCACGCCGCCACTGCCGCACGCCCTCTAGCATGTTAACTAGGGAGGGGGGGGGGGGGGGGGGGCCGGGGGGCTCAGTCTCACCGGTGAAGTTTCTAGTTCTCTTCCCCTCTACACACTCAGTCGGGGCAAAATCGTGCCAATGGGTGGACTAAGAAGTCATATGAGGATGTGTTCCGTTTATTTCGATAGATTTCCTGCAGTTTTTCCTCCAAGAACAATACAATATCGTGAAACGTTTAAACAAACCAAAGCGACATCACAATTGTTTTACAACTACGTTCGTTGTGCAGTGCATTTGCGAGCAACACCATGCATTTAGATAAGACAGTGGCAATAGTCTTATTCCTCGTAGAGAAGTCAGGAGGATGGAGAAGTAGATGCGTTGATATTTCGGCAACGCGCCTTCATCGAAACGAATAACAGAAGTAAATTCACTTCTGCTATTGAAATTTACTTCTGCCATTCGCTTCGATAAAGGCATGTGGCCGAAATATCAACGCACCTCTACCGTCCTGGTTTACTACGAGGAATACGGCTATTACTACTGTCTTATATACAAGTGGCTTATGTTCGAGCCGAAGTGGGGCTATGCAGATCTCCCCCAGTCAGGGCCAACTTGGCAGTCTTTAAAGGCTCTGGGTCGCGGCCGCGTCTTCCCGGTTGGCCCACTTGGTAGAACACGGGAGTCGCGATCAGAACACCTGGCTCGAACCCCCAAATTCAAAAAGGAAATGCGCACTGTGACGCGTACGCGAATGGAAACGAAACATCAACGTCTTTCCCAGCAACTTAAACCTTACAACGGCCGGAGAGTTCAGTGGCTAGCACGCTACTTCACTGCGAACGCATCAAATGAGGACAACAGTCAGAATATGCGCTCCATCCGTCACATCGTATCAGACCGTCGTGATCTGACTGGCCAGTCAGGTCACACGGCGACACGTACCTTCCAGGTTCCGAGCCCGAACATGGGCATCTCGTGGCCGGAGCCCAGCTTGACGGAAGGGAAGGCAGGCTGCGGAGGCGGCGTCATGGTGAGCTGCAACAGAGACCACACCGCGCTGATGATGCCGCCGATCCCGCGAACACGGACGTCTGTATAAGGCAAGGCCAGGTCGCCGACCAATAACCGACATCCGCAAACAACGGTGGCCGTGGCACATGGGCATAGCCTCGTTAACTAGTTTGGTACGCTGGACGGGAATGCAGGGTTAACTCTGCCCCTTAAATACACGAAAGGCGGGCTTCACTCTGGATTAAACCCACCTTCCTCTCAGGCTTTGGGTCGGAGCCTCCCACCCCGAGGCAAGACCGATGTCAACAACTTTCGATAGGGGGGGGGGGGAGGATGCGAGGTCCAGAACAATCACAACACTTGAATAAAAATGGGTGAGTAATCAAGCGCGTAACAACTGGCTTTCTCGTAAATGATCACTGGCATACAAATTGTCATGTGCCTTGCGCATCATCACCGTGAGGCATGGGATGAGGAAACCGGGGACGGGGCAGAGGCTGAAACCCACAACTTTCTGAAAACTTAACATTGGCCCTGTCGGCGTGACTGGAAAGAAATAATTTTCTTATATCTCATCTTTCATAATTACAATCCATCATCCCCTCGCCCTCCTAACGCCATAGCACATCTGGTGCCCCATGCCAGCGGATAAACCTTATCGCAGTTTCGTAGCCTATTGGCACAGTGCATATTTTCCAGACCAACTGGCCACATGATTTATCAGATGACTGTCATATATAAATGCGTGTGTGTGTACAGTGGCAACAACTTCACAATAGATATTTCACGTATTTTCAACTCGCAGCTACACAAGGCCTAGACACCTGATTCCAAGCGCTTTTTGATGTGCCATAAAATCACAATAAAAAGCGTGTTGCTTCGCATCTGCCACGCACCCAGTTCCCATCAACTGACCCATAACTCTACAGAGCGACTCTCAGCGTTGATTATGCGGAGCTAGCGAAGTCGTTAACATTTCCTGCTCATTGGATGGTGACGTCACAAAACCACAAAACCACTGCCAACACAACATACTTGGATAAAACGCTATGAGGCCTGACGGGACTGGACGGGACCATGGCCAACCAAACGAGACCGGATGAAACCACACCAGACGGGATCGGATGGCACCGGATGATACTTTATGGCACCAGCTGGGACCGCGCAGGAACGGACGGGACCGGGCGGGACCGGACGGGACCGGACGAACAGAACTGGACCAGCCAGAAGCGGACAGAATCAGAAGCGACCTGATAAAGCTGAACGTTACCAGACCGGAACAGCCGTGGGCGGACGGCATTAGATGAAGAGGACCGCACCGGACGTGACCGAATGGAGCCGAAAACTTCAGAACGGAACCAGACGAAACAGGATGAACATGGTGACGCCGGATGGGACCACAGGAACCAGACGGGACAAGACGGGGCTGGACGGAAAGGGGTGGATTTGGACGAGACATTATGGGATCAGATGGTCCCGGGCGAGACCTAGGACCGTGCGGGACTAGATAGAACCTGACAGGAGCAGACAGGACCTGACGCAATAAGACAGGATGAGACGGGGTCGGAAGGCAAGGGACGAGACCAAGGGCGCGTTCAGCCAACGGAAAACTATTCAACGAATAATCATCTCTCCGATAATCATCCGCGGAGATTCCCCATTTTTACTGGGCCGGTCCAGAAATTATCTCCCAGATTAGTCTCCCATGCGCCATCCGCAGCCAACGGTCATAGCTATGCATAGCGAAAACAGATTCTCCGTCTTGACCATGCTCTGAAAGTTCTCCGCGATTCTCTCTCGCTACGGAAAATTATCTGGAATAGCTTTCCATGACGGCAGTGTCAAACGCCATTCAATAAAATTTTCCAACATTCCGAATAATTTTCCGAGATTATCTGCCGGCCGAACGCGCCCCAAAAGGAACCCGACGGGACAGAACAGGGTCCGTCAGGGCAGGATCAGAATCCACCGGGACAAGACCGCCCGTCTGGCCCCGTATGGCCTCTTCCGGCTCCACGTGACGTCGTCCGATTCTATACGGTCCCGAGCAGCATCGTATGGTCCAGTCCGATACCGCACTGTTTGGCCTGGTCCCATTCCGCTCCGTCCAAACCTTTCCCATTCTGTTTAAACCCAGTAAGCCTCATCCCGCCCCATCCGTTTCCGTCCGGGACACGGTTTTCTTCGTTTTGTTGCTATTTTTACTTTACAACCAGAACAGGAACAGGAGCTAACGTCAGATCAATTCTGTTTGTATTTTGAAGTTAATAGACTGCAAAAATCAGGCGTTCAACGACCGCGTGAAATAAATCACCGGCGCCTTTCATTTACAATGGTTTTGTTGACTCTTTCTGAAACGATAGAACTCGGAAGCTTTGTTTGAATTTTTATCCGGGCTGTTAAGAGATTAAGGACATCGCGAAGGTACATTGTAGATCGATATGTCTGATCGAAATTTGAATATGAAAATTTGATTGTAGATCGAGTGGTCCACAATGTGCATTAACATGATCAAGCCATGCTTGGCTGGAAACGTTCAACATCCAGTCAGACTCGATTAGTGATGCAATTCATGTAACATGTTTTTTAACATGCGCGCTCTCAAATCTTGGCGACAAGAACCTCCACTTCAAGCGTTGCAGTCTCCGTAGTCCGCGGAGCATTAGTGTAGCGGCTAACTTTTAGTTGTGGTCCATCGGTGGACGAAAATGATGACACTTCTGAAAAAGCTATCGTAGACACTTGCATCCATTAGTGTCACCAGTTATGCTGACATAATTTTGAGCATGCGCACGCTGCAAATCTTGGCAACAAAAACCTCGACGCCAAGCATCGCAGTCGCCCCGGGCCGCGCAGCGTCGGCCCAACAGCAAATATTAAGCCGTGACCAACGGGTATTCAAAAATGATGACGTTTTTGAGAGAAGTACCTGGGACACTTCGGAACGTCAAATCTTGCATTTAGAAGGCCGTCTGGGCGCATATTTCACGTGCGCGATTTTAGACTGACTGATAAGAATGAATTGGCACTTAAAGCACCACAAAGCGATGCTGGAATCTAGCGGGGGGAATGGAAGTAGTAAAGGAACAATCTTTATTTTTTCGTGTTCTGTAGTTATTAATCCGTCCAGAAGACATATCACCACGGCGCCCGCCGTCTGGTGACACTTGCAGTGGCTGATTGCCGTTCGGTTTCACGAGAAGCCGTAACCCAGGCCATCACTGTCCTCGCACTCGAGGTTGCATGCGGACATGTTCCACACATGTCGACGTAATTTGTTTTTACTCATCCATTCTTTAAGAAATCGGCGTTCTCAGGCTAACATGGATGGCCTTGTTTGTTTTTTGTAGCTCATCTCAATGCGCTCTATCCAACAGGAATGAGGCTTCCACTTTACTCAACAAAACTGAGACCCCTTATTTCCTTCCAGGCGAGGGCCCTTGAGTAGAACACCCGGAGCACATAACATTACACGGGGCACATTAACGTTTCAGGTCAAGGGCTGGAGGGTCATTCCGTCCTATCACAAAGTGCTTTCTAGCTCTCATTTTGGTGACACGGGGCGAGATCTCGTGATCGATCCGGAGGTCATTGGAAGGATATATCATAACAAAATGTTCCCCTCCCTGACACGGTAGACCTTCTGACCCGCGAAGTCGGCCCTGGATGAGCACAACAACCCTCACAGACGCAGCAACATCCCTGATCGCCGCAGGGGTCCTATAATTGTCGCATAGACTCGGGTTTCAATTTTTTGTGTTCTTCAGTGATATTGAGGACTCACTGAACGTAGATTGTAGGTGAAATGAGGGTCCCAAATTTGTATTAGCATAGCTAATCCATGTTCGTCTTAAAATTTTCAAGATTCAGTCACAATTGATCACTGATAAAAAATATGTAACATGGTTTAAACATGCAAGCCCGCGTCACAGCAATAGCCCCGATGCCCGGCGTTGCAGTCTCCATAGGCCGCGCGGCGTCGGCCCTGTCGGCTGTAACATTAAGCAGTGGCCAATGAGCAACCGAAAAACATAACGCGTCTTGAGGAAGATGACTGGTAAACTAGGGAAATTGGCATGTATGTTTAATGTAGTGCAAAAGTAAGGAAACACAACCTTAATCTGAAAAGTGGGAGGGGGGGGGGGCGGTTAACGCTGCTGCCCCCCCCCCACCTTGAAAAGTGGGGGGGTCGTGGCCCCCTGCCCCCCCCCCCCCCCCCCTGTTCCTACGTCCATGGTCATCCACATCGCACCGTAGAGGATAAAGACACAGTTCACTTAGCAATAACGTCTTCATTAGTTGGCACGCGTGTGCACGAACCAGACTTCTCAACAACAGCACTGGCGGTGCGAAAACACGGCTTAGAGGCCATTGCCGGTATTTCTGGTCTACGACGGCATATAAGCAGACTTATGATACAAATAGCATGATTTTCCATTACACCATTCTTGAGAATCAATCCATCGTCCTGTTTTCAAGAGAATCGCATGACTGGCAGTTGGAATCCATTGTTTTTGAAACTTTAAAAGTGACGTCTGCTTCTAGAGTATCTTCTGGAAGCATGCCAGGTGGGCGCGACAGAATGTCTGGTGGCAGAAGCCCTGGCCACCAACAGGCTTCAGACGGAACTCACCTGTACTGGTGTGCAATGAACTTTTTTGTGATGAAGTGTCAGCCACGCACGCCAGCACCGAGAGCCTCCCAAATACCTCAGGCCGGGTTTCAGGACGATGCTCATGGATGCCCTGCGACGCCCGCTGGTACATGGCACAGCCAATGAGCGGCGACCTTTTTGCGTTAAGCCGCATTCGCACCTATGACGTCACAAAACGCCAAGGTAGTCACGTATCTTGGCATTTAAGGGATCGATAATGCACTGGTAGCACGAAATATTAGACTCGCGCTTGGGAATAGCAACGCGGGAACCTCTGAAAAAGCGATTGCCGTGGGGTCACCAACTTAGTCCGGAGAGCAAAGTTATCTTTTTATCATGGCTGACCTGGATATTTCTGGATAGCGTGGATCTCATTACTGCTTCAGCTCCTGGCCTGACTGATGGCGGGGCCTAGCATCAGCGTGCAGCTCCTGGTTGGGAAGGTGCCGACGGTATTGCAGTTGACTCACGTCATCCGCCATTCTTTCTTCTGGTTGCTTGATTTTGTATCATCGAGTAGCCCTTGCTCTGATACGGGGTCGATATGGCCCCTCTAGGGTTTCTGAGGATCCATATCCGGTATGTTGTGCAGTCGCGCCCAAATTTTCAGTAGCACGTGTGGCAGCCATTGCGTGGGTTTTGATACATCAAACGTGTTCATAACATTTCTGGTTTCGGATCAGCGGCGATTTTTGAGGGACGCTGCACGGCGATCTATAGCCTGGGCGGGCGGCAACCGACAATACCTGGGAACGAGCGCGGCGGGACCATATTGTTACATTTTTAGGGGCCGTAGATTTTGACCATATGCTTAAAACACCTAAAACTGTATACTATGTACTAGCAATTTGACAAATAACACTCTTGTTTAGGTTTTGTATCGCTGTTAAGTATGGTATCGTAGATATGAACATGTAAAACTGAAAAAGTGCGATTTTTTGGAAGACTTACCATTGATCTGGGGTGGTGGGGTTATTACCAAGCGTGAAATCTCGTTCGAAACGAACCCACTGGTGTTTTCCACCCGGCTCTCCGTTCGTTACCTTGTAAACAGCAGGGAGGTCGAACCCCTCCTCCCCCCCTTCCCCATCAGGTCCGTAATTTGAAAAGCGACGAGTTGGGGCGAGGGTAAATGGACCGGGGTAGGCGTACACATCATCCAAGAGTAGCCCAGAGTTCCCCTGGCGGGGGGGGGGGAGGGGGCTCTCCGAGTGCCGAACACAAACCCTGAACAGGTGCCCCTGTACGGGCCTTGCATCAGTGGATGGAAATGCAGCTGCGTTTGGTTCTGCCCCATCGTTGTCCACTCCCCTTTATCTCATAGCTCTGGGACGTTCATTGCTTGCCGGAAGGGTTCTAATCCACGCAACTTAAACAACCCGAACAGTTGCTCTCTGTTGAAACTG
The DNA here is from genome assembly GCF_011947565.3 of Pollicipes pollicipes. Classification (NCBI taxonomy): domain Eukaryota; kingdom Metazoa; phylum Arthropoda; class Thecostraca; order Pollicipedomorpha; family Pollicipedidae; genus Pollicipes; species Pollicipes pollicipes. The sequence goes on along the minus strand of NW_023596361.1, from coordinate 297,266 downwards.
TAGGGTGAGATCCATCTGTTTCTTGGCTGCGGTCAGGACAGCACGCAGAGTTTCACAAGCGAAATGTTCGACCTTGAAGGCAGCAACAATGTTTTCTAGTCTATCATTTTTGTCAGCACACCCAAGAGGCGTCACGGACCTAGTGACCTCGGGGTCACGAGCCCGCGAAGGCCAGCGTACTAAGTTGTGCTGTCGGAGTCGTGAGCAGCAGCTGTGTTGTGACACTATGTATACCAGGTCCTGTCCTAGACCCTCTTCTGCTTCACACATAACATGAGCGTAACGGCTGAGTGGTTAGCTCGTCGGATTCCCTCGTGGGGGTCGCCAGGGCCCATGAGCGCTAATATGTCAATGCGGGCGCTTGCACTCCATAAAATGGACGTGGTGACGTATTCGCGTTGCCTTTAATAATAGAAGATGTAACACGGCTCGCCGACTCGTGCCTCAGAGACAGACTGATCGGACGCGTCTGCACACCGACCGCTGCCCCGGGACAGGTTGATCGGACGCGTCTGCACACCGACCGCTGCCCCGGGACATATGATCGGACGCGTCTGCACACCGACTGCTGCCCCGGGAGGTTGATCGGACGCGTCTGCACATGACCGCTGCCCGGGACAGATTGATCGGACGCGTCTGCACACCGACCGCTGCCCCGGGACAGATTGATCGGACGCGTCTGCACACTGGCCGCTGCCCGGGACAGATTGATCGGACGCGTCCTGCACACCGACCGCTGCCCCGGGACAGGTCGATCGGACGCGTCTGCACACGACCGCCGCCCCGGGAAGTTGATCGGACGCGTCTGCACACCGACCGCTGCCCCGGGACAGGTTGATCGGACGCGTCTGCATGTAAAGGTCCGATCTTTAGGCGCGATCGGGGCTCCGATGTGACCCGAACGATAACAGCAGTTGGACACGAGTGATAAAACTTCAGGCACAAACGATTATATTGTATCTTAATCAGTTTAGTGTGAGAATCTCTGGTGTCATAGTGTTATCTTTTTACAGCGTTTATCACTCAAAGTGAGCCATGAGCATAGCAAAGGTCAAGTTATGTCTCATGTTTACCTTGCCCTTTCACAGCGTGGTGAACACATTACGTGCTACATGAACACAATCAATAGTGCAGTTATAATGAGCACACAGTGAGGGGTAAGTTATACCAATGATGTTCATCCAGGTGGGCTCGTCTTTTTATCATAGACTCGTGCTATGGCTATGGAAAAAGAAGTGAATTACCAAACGTGAAAAACTGTTGCCTGGCTTTTAAAAAAATTCTTAGATAGTAGATGGAGTTTGGATGCTGATCACGAGGGTGCATATCATTTTGAGCCACATTAAAAAATAACGCCAGGAGATCTCGAGGTCTACGAAGTTCAAGGTAGTTAAAATTAGACCCCCACGACTTCTTCAAGCCCATGTAAATGGTAGTGCTTGACATGCTTATTACATTTGGCCATCTTGTTGCTCGTTGCATTAAAGCTGTGACCGACAGGTCTCCAATGCCTAAGGTTGATCAGGACGCAGGGGTACAGGTCACTGAACGTGTACCCTCACCATTCATCTGAAACTTGTATCAATGGTAGATTTACCTTTTGAGTACTATGGCGTAACTTGTTATTTGAATGTCACTGATTGTCGATTAGGGAATTGTTCGTAGTAATCTCCTCGTTCAAAGCAACGACACACATCACTTCCCGTCACTTTGAAAGTTATTGGTTGTAAAGGCCATACAAATATATTGCTTGCGGAACACGCACAATTTTTTCCCCAACCTTTGTTTCCATCGGTCTTTGGAATTCTCGCGACAAAGGAACGTGTTGTTTACCAACACTTCTGAAATTCACGAACTGCACAGATGTATGTCATGGTAGCCACCGGTAAACTGCCGCATTCATCTTCATATTTATTACATTCGAGCACTGACCCCTACAATTTTTCTCAAGTGCAATCATGATCACTTTGATTTGTAATAGCGCTTCGGCCGATGTGACGATTTCGCTCTGTGCTGTTGTGTCGACGGGTAAAATGAAACAATAGAAAGGGGACACGCCTAGCAGAGCACCACTAGCCCGATGCGGTGACTGCCAAACCTATTCAGCTAATATATTATAAAGCTAGCGCCTGTCAGGAAAGTAGACCACGTTAAAAGGAGTGTCCCACTTTTGGAGCATATTTCAAAACCATCCTCTGCTGAAACCTCAGGACTAGTTGCGTATAATAATAGCTCTGGGTAGTAGCACTGCGGTACCGTCAAGACACATTACGGATATAAATTTTTATGATTTTCGAGTCCCAATTACATTGCAAATGTGTTTTGTAGCAGAACAATCCTTCCCTGCAGTCGCGACCAACGCGTCATGACAATCACCATGCGCACCTCTACCGAAAAGAACTTTGTTCTTTTCGGTAGAAGTGCGCTAAACGTGCCCGCTGAAATTTTTGTGCAGCGTGCAAGGGTCTGTTACCGAGGAGCACATTGGTTGCAGTTTGAACAAGTGCGTCGCGGGGATTATGTGATACTCACGTTCCCAAAGCCAACGGGCGCTCCGAAAAGAGCCGCTGTCGTAAACGCCTTAGTAAGAAATAAAAAAAACATAGCATAACGCTTTACTGAGTTTGTGAGATAATATTTTCCTGTTCGCATATCGGTTTGGCTGAACAATTTTTCAAACTTCCGAATATTGCACGAACATCTTGACAAATTAATGTGTTCCAAACATTGCAGGACACACATTGGAAAAAGCGTAGCAAGCAAAATATATTGCTTTCATATTGGTGAGCAGGGAGTCAAATGAGATTTCTCCTGTATGGCTACTTCAAGCAGAAATTCTGAACAATTCAGAAGGATTTCGAGAAAGCTGGCATAACTTATCAAATCATACGCATCCGATGTAACAATAGGTGAAAAATACAAAAAGGTGGGATGTTTCATTTGCGTCCAACCGCAGCTTAGAGTTTCGTCATGACAGAACGTTCAAACTCGGAAAGTAACCTATCAGCGGCATCAGTGTCGTCCAACCGCAGCTTAGAGCTTCGTAATGACAGAACGTCCAAACTCGGAATGTAACCTATCAGCGGCATCAGTGTCTCGTGATGTCCGAGGAATCTCTGTCTCTGAGAGCTGAATAATGTGCAGTCAACAAGCGTGTATTTTGCAGTCAACATGTGTCCACACCGTTTACATGTGGGGACATCCGCTGTGCCGTTCAGTCAGGATCTGTGGGTGCCCTACATGGGACCAATGCGGAGACAGGTCGGAATGAGTTTGCCTTTTTTGACCTTCCGGAAAGACAACTCCCAGTCCCCTATCTTGAATTTGATGGCTTTCAACTTGTTTCTTCTGCGTTCCTCGCCCCACAGCTTTTGCCAGTCAGTCAGGATATAGCTCCCTGTAATAGCGTGGAGGTCACTGTCGGGAGACCGATCGTTCTCATTTGGGGAAGGCAGTGCCGCAGCCTGCATTGCCCGATCAGGCGATCATTGCCAGCCAGACCGGGCCTTGCGAGCCCTGGTTTAACCGTCAGAGGCTACATGCACCGATGTTCCATGTCACTTATTTTTGTAACGTTGCAAACGTTATCCGAAACCTATTTCCACTCAACTTAAGTGTGCTCAGCTTTCAAGATAACATTAGTCTATTATTATGGTGCTTCGTTTGACAAAGGCAAGACAAACTTAACATCGGTCACCCAATGTCACTACGGGGCACATACGTATCCTGCGTGCCTTGCGGTCCTTCTTTTCATTCGGTGGAATAGTTCTGCTTCGGCGTCGGAACAGCGGGACGGAGTACTGCATGTTTAAGGGTTTCTTTCCAATCTGGCATCGTCCTGCCAAGAGGGTCGCAATCTTGGCACAATATTAACCGACATGGGCATATTTGCTCATTACTACAAAGGCAATCTGCGAGATGACTCCTAGAATAGTTTGTTAACGGAAAATTTAAACAGTAAACATGCCCGATTATGATGTTATTTATTTACAATGTTAATTGAAAGAATGTACAAGAAATTCCGCAGCCAAGAACGATACAATATTTTTTTATGATGTATTACGTCACTTATCCTAAGTGATAAGGACTACCACTAAACCCGACCAAACCAGTATTCGTCTCATGTGCGGCATAGACCAATATTGATGTTTATTTTGATCCGATTTCCAGTCGGACGTGCAAATGTATGGGGGTGGGCGTTGCGTGGGTCAATGATCATTTTGTTTGGCTTTTAAGCGCCTGTAAAGAGAGGGGAGCTGAGAAAGCTGTCTGAAGCGGGGTAAGAAAACCTTGATGCCAGCGTAGGAATTACAATGTCACTGAGAGGACTGGTTAGAATGGATTGCTGCCTCAAGATGGTGTTCATTGCTTGGATTGACGAATCTCGCATTAGTTGTACATTGTTGCATTGAAGAAATAAAACAATGCATTAATTACTTGTTGGGGAGCTTCCTGCACTGTTGAAATGCAACCATACATTGAATATAAAAACCAAAATAAATACAACCAAATACATAGTATTTGGTGGCAGGCACATCCAGGGCCCACCATGGTGATTGGTTAAATGTTGGTTGATATGTGGTATGTGCAATATGACAATAAATATTATTTGCAATGGTTCCATGATTCAGAATTGATCACTGAAAAAACATGGAAGTGCACCCCATTTGCATATTTTTGTTATAGGACATATTTTCTCTATGAGGCCAGATTTTAATATATTTGTTAAAGAAAATCAATGCAGCAGACCAAATATGCTGATAATTATAGTTATGCAGTTATGTTATGTCTGCAATATGGAATAATAATTGCATGAAAATAACATGATTTAAACTGTTCACCTGCAATCAGAAGTGGTTACCATGCTCATCTTAAAATCAGGGCAGAGGCTAGGGTCATTTGGCAGAGGGAAATTTGTTTGACAAAGTTATCTTTGATAATCATCTATTAAGATTGTTCAGTTATGTTAGCAGGTCTAAAAATTATCTCCCTTGTTTCAGCTCTCATGCTCTGTGCACATCCAATGGTTGCACCTATGTATGGCATAGAAAGATACTCAGTTTGGCTTTGCTTTGAAAGTTATCTGTTTTTCATCCTCTGTATGGATAATTTACTGTAGCAATTCTCACAGATACCTATTTGCACTACTTCTTGGTGCTGGCATTGACAAATTTTCAAACACTTTAGATAATTGTCTGAAATTATCTGCTGGCCGAGCATGTGTATGACGTGAATGTGTGTTTAAGGTTATGTCTTTCTAATGATCTGTGACGTTACTGGGAAATGAAACTAGATGGCTATGCAAGTGATGTAACATAACATAACATTATCTTATGCAGCCTAATTTAAATTGGCCCTAAACCACAAATCCTGTGACATGTATGTCATTCCTCGGTGCTAGAATGGATTGATGCTTACAGTAACCTTGTTCTTTTCTCAGTTGAGCCTGGGTCTGAAATGAGTAAAATGTAACTACTTTATTAAGGATACAATTGCAGCATACCTCTTCATGCCTCAGGCAAAAGTAAGGAGATGTGCATCCTAGATAAGCTAATGATGAGTAAAACAGCTGGCTGAGTAGGTCTCAATGTCAACAACTAAATCTAGTATCTTTGGAAGCCTGGCCTGGTTGTTTAATCATGTCTAATCATGCACCCATTACTGAGCATTTTTAGGGATTGAAGTGAAATCTGGATGACCCAGTGACTCATCAGCATGGTCATGGCAATTCATTTGGTCTGTGTGCAAGGGATGCACCAATGAATCCTCTGGCTTTGAATCAGGCAACACAGTACTAACAAGACACAAAATGGAATGCGCTTATCAGCTCCACATGGTTTCCGGATGAACCGCTTGACACAGGCTGACCTGAACAACCCCACCAAAAGCAGTTATGCTTCACCACAGTCTTCCGCCCGCAGCTCCGATGCAGACCACCACGCCAGCTGCCGTGTCCGCGGCGATGGATGGCGAGCCCAGCGGAGCTGCCTGCGCTGTACGGATGGTCGATCACCGACACACTACCGTACGGCTCGCGCTCAACGGCACTGGTAAGGCCCAGGCAGCAGCAGTAGTCACGGCGGTGTGCTCAGCGCTAGGAGAGTCTGCACTGGTGAGGCCCAGGCAACAGCAGTAGTCACGGCGTTGTGTTCAGCGCTGGGAGAGTCTGCACTGGTAAGGCCCAGGCAACAGCAAGTAGTCACGGCGTTGTGTTCAGCGCTGGGAGAGTCTGCACTGGTAAGGCCCAGGCCGGCAGCAGTAGTCACGGCGGTGTGTTCAGCGCTGGGAGAGTCTGCACTGGTAAGGCCCAGGCAACAGCAGTAGTCACGGCGGTGTCTTCAGCGCTGGGAGAGTCTGCACTGGTAAGGCCCAGGCAACAGCAGTAGTCACGGCGGTGTGTTCAGCGCTGGGGGGGTCTGCACTGGTGAGGCCCAGGCGGAAGCAGTAGTCACGGCGGTGTGTTCAGCGCTGGGGGAGGGGGGGGGGGGGGGGGGGGGGGGTCTGCCCTGGTGAGGCCCAGGCGGCAGCAGTAGTCCACGGCGTGTGTTTCAGCGCTGGGGGAGTCTGCACTAGCGCGATGGGCTGTATGGAGTAGGCTATTGATAATGGGTTCCAGGCCCGGCTTTCAGTCTGCCCGGTCGGCGGATAACGGGCGCGGCCGGCCGTGTTTATGCCTAAGGGCCATTGACCACGTGACCTGGCCGAGGTCGCTTGTGCGGGCCTGAGTGGCCGCAGACTGGAGGTAGGGACGGCCGGGTGTCGCCTGGAGTTGAAGTGAGAGCGACTGTAATACAAAGGACCAAGGAACATTTACGTGATGTGGTGCCACCTTTGTGGGATGATTTTCGCCATCAGTGGGTGCATGGTTTGCAAGGTCATTTGCTGTCTCGCGGCATTGTGTTTAAGGCTCATTGTATCGTCTCTTGACCTTGAGACTTGTTTCCTCGGCTCATGAATTATTGTTTTGGTCGGTTGTAGTGAAAAACTCCTGAGTCGTGTCCCCTGAATGAGTCGCGAATAAAATCGCGGGCTAATCCAATCTGAGGCTGAGGATGATGGCGCTGGAAGAGCTGTGATTATTTGCATGGTCCCTTCAATCCAGCTCATTATTAGGGTCGCACTCAGGTGACATGGCCACGGCGCACAGTACACAAGGAGAAGCATGTGACATATGCCTGACGCGTCCGGGGCTGGGTCGGTGGAGCAAGCGGGGCTGTTGTGAGCTCGCCTCTCTGGTCTGTGTTCGGAGCGGTCTCCTGCAGCACTGGCGGCACGCGACCGGGTGTGCTCTTCTGACCCGACCCTGCCCTCGGTCGCAGTGCTCGACCCCGACTGCTGCGGTGCCGGCTGGCAGGTGTCCAGCAGCACGTGGTGGTGGTTCGGCTGCATCATGCTCATCGTGTGCGCCCTGATGGTGGCCACCCTCAAGTATTGCAGGTGAGCGGCCGGGTGCCGCACGTGCTGGCCTGGTCCGGTCAGCCGGTCGGCCCGCTCGCTCTGGCTTCGGGGAGGTGTGCTTATGACGCTCGTCACCGGTGCATGCGGCCGTAAAGAACAAGCACAACAGTACCGTGCCACTGCAGCTTCATTTTAAGCGTGTTAAACGCGACTGAATATTAAAAGCGGTGATCGACATTGACCAAAGTTCCTGAAGAGGTGAGGGCTGTGTCGTTTTTGCGATTGCGTTCTGATTGGTACATATGATTCCAGACGCGACCGTTTTTAGGCGAATCAAATCCAGCAGTTTATATGATATCATATTTGTATCCAACAGTTTATGTGCTCAGTACCAACAATACGGTCAAGGTAGATTGATGAGCGCCGACGGAGCCCATGCAAGTTCGTTGTTTTGAACGTGGTGCCATCTGTTGCCAGCAAACTGGCGAGTGATCCCGACGCCGTGGCGCGGCACAAGCAAGCCATCTACGAACTGGTCCACGGTGAGTGAACGTCGCCAGGCGGCTGCCCTCCCAGATGGCTGACAGCAGAAAGGTGCTCAGAGACAAACTGATACTCAGAAGTCCGGTGGATGTTGTTTATGTCGTTTCTGTCGACCAGCACAACTTTGGTGTGACGGGAATGATTAGATATTGTGGAGGCCGCTGCATTGCCATTTCGGGATGCAGTTGCCATTTTAGAATAGCATTTTGCTCATCTCAAAACAATGAAGGCGATTGAGCGACCTGTACTTGATGCCACTTGCATTGCGATAGAAACGGTGTCAGATCACGCTATGGACAGTTTGTGCCCGACCTTTATGTGAGACACTTCCGTTTTGTAACGATGGTTCGATGTTTTCATTCTGCTACTAGGTCACGGCTGAAGATTGGTAAGCCTCGACCACAGTGTGCCGTGGCTCTTCTGTTTTAGTTTTGTTTGCTGACGGATCACTAATCGTAGAGTCAAATCCATTTATCTTCCTTGGCTGTCCAAAGCATGCTCAGATGCACGTTTGTGTTGTGCATGTGATTGGTTTGATTTTTGTGCGGCTTATTTTTTTATTGACAATGACTGTCTAATATTACCGATTTTTCGGTTGTTGCATGACACGCACGACTAAAGCAGCTTGCCTATGTTTGGCACTGGACCATTTTTGTCTACCAGCTAGCCAGACACAAAAGCTCGTACAATCCAGTTGACTGCTTCAATGAAGTGGGAGGAGGGGGGGGGGGGGGGGGAGGAGGGTCACAGCAAACATGTGTCGGAGGCATGGTAGGTCGAATGGACTCAGGAGCCCTGTTGCTGTACCTTGCGACACGAACCCACGACACGAACCCACGATACGAAACCACGACACGAAACCACGACACGAACCCACGACACGAACCCACGACGCGAACCCACGACACGAACCCACGACACGGACCCACGGCAATTTCCGCGTTGTGCTCGTACTGAAATTAACCGACTTTTCGCTGGAAATAGCATGGTCAGTATCTACAGGTCAATTTTTGAGAGATGCTTCCTTGAAAAATAAGTATTCATTGTTTCTTAGATAGTACGCCAAGTATTTGATGCTACGAGCGACTTAACAATACATACCAGTAAGACGCCGCGTTAAGCAGCGTAGTACGAGCGGGCCGTTAGCAGGCGAATTCTATCGCCATACATTCAGTTCCAAAACTTACCTCATGTGCTATCAATGCACTGCCACGTTTTTTCTTCTAAGGTTTAGTAGGCAGATTTTGGTTTAATTTAGTAGGTGGATGTGCGCTGATGTGTTCCGTCCGTCCACAAATTAGCCTACGCTCTGATGCGGGGCGAGGGAGGGAGGGGGGGGGGGGGGGTTGACATGACCCCCCGAGGTTTTCTGAGGATATGCCATGTTGTGTTATCACGTCCAAAGTTGTGTGACCTTTGGCGCATTCATTATTTTGCGCATGCTCTTGCGCGTGTTGTTTTGGGCGTTATTTACCTAGGAACATAAAACTTCGTCACCGACCCTAACAACCAGTATCTGGATAACGGCTGCCCGGCCGGGTGACGCATTGCCCTGACGTCACTGCCCCGGCGGGTGACGTACTGCCCAGGCGTCACTGCCCGGCCGGGTGACGCACTGCCCTGGCGTCACTGCCCCGGCCGGGTGACGCACCGCCCTGGCGTCACTGCCCCGGCCGGGTGACGCACCGCCCTGGCGTCACTGCCCGGCCGGATGACACGCTGCCGCAGCAGTGATTTCCCAACTTCCCGCCTTCCAAATTCACGGTTCCCATCATCCCAGCGTCATCCTGCGGGCCGCGGCTCGGTTTTTGCCAGTAATGTGATATCTTTCGGTTGTATTAAGATGGAACGCAGGACAATTATTTCTCCTAAATGCCGGGTCGTATTCAAGAACAATCAAGATGATGGGGTGAATCGAGGGTAAAAATTGCGGGCCAGCATACACCGCCACCCTTGCCCTTGCCCTTATGGAGGCCCTGCGCGCCACCCCAGGCTTATGTAAACCCCGTAGCCAGCGTGCGAGGAAGCCAGGTGCACCCAGAGAGCTTCGGCGAACTTTTCTGCTGCACCTCATTCCGCCTGGCGCTGAATCAGGTCTTTGTTAAATGTCGTGCCAACAGATGCTGAAAGCCAACAAAGCTTCGTTCGACGCTCCTTGTTATTTGAAGAAGCGGATGTTGGTGAGTGCCTCACACAGACCGATTTCCGGGGACCGTGGCTGAACGGGTCGGAGTGTTTGTTCGCCGCGCGCCTGGGCTTCTGAGGGTCTTTCGCGCGCCGCTGGCTCGTGTCAAGGACAGCTGGGAGTCCGCGTGTTCTGCCTGTGATCTGCGGGCCCGGCCGGCGGTGCCGCGTGGTGCTACGTCGATCATCGCCGGAGATGCCGGCCCCTGCTGAAAAGCTGGTGTGATGAGTGGGCCTGCGGTGACGGGCGCAGGCTGGAGCCGTCCACTACAAACGCTCGGTTCTTCCCCGCCACGAAACCGGAGAAGGTTTCAGTGTTTATCAACGGGAGGCACTTTTTAGAATGTCCCATGCGTAAGCTGCTGCATGACGGAGTCTAGATGCTGGGCGGCGCGTTACTGTCGCGGTGGCATACACGCACGTATTCCGTTACCAACTGGAACCGCCGCCCGCCGGCCGGCTTATTCCGGTTGGTTGTTCCTATGCGATCGGACTGCGGGCGATCACTTCTCGGCACCGTTGCGTCGTCTCGCTGCGCGCTTGGTTAAGGCGGGATCGACTCTGTAAATGCCACCTTTTTAGCCTGAAGACCTATCTGTCATACTGCACGCCTTACGCTATCAAAGTCCCTCGCTGCAGTCTGTCACAGACTCGAAAGCAAATACCAGCCGCCCAGCGTGAAGAACGGTCTGTCAAACGGCACGCGACGCACTGCCAAAATCCTCGCTGCGATGCGTCGCCGGCTGAAGTACAGTGTGAAGAGCCGGCGGCGCAAAGGGGTGAAGACCCGCAAACTGCGGCACCCACTGCGGGCGAGCGACGTGACTGTCACCAAACGCGGCGGGCTAAGAAAACACTCGTGAAGTTTCATTGTACTTGTGGGCCAAACAGGAGCTGGTGGTGCGCAACCGTGTCTAGATTGGTGGCGAAATACACATATAAACGGCAGGCAAACGGGCAGGGCTGAGTTTTCCACGTAACTCACCACATGCATGCCGAGCCTTTTTAAGAATCGCACTCCGCCTGTACGCACGAACCGCCATGTTGCGCCAAAGGTCCCACCGGGCTGTCCACGCGATCCCATCGGCGCTGCCCACGTGCCTGCGACTCCAGCCGCTGCCGCACCGGCCGGCAGCTCGGCTCGAGGCAGTTGGCGGCCGCCAGTCTGCGGCCCGCCCCCTCGGCGCCGCTGCGGCCGCCGCTCGGCGATCCCAGCCTCGGCCCGGGCTATTAGCCGGCTCAGGTGGGGTCATGTAGGCGGCTGATTGGTTCTACGCGTCAGCAGCTTTGACGCGCTGCGCCCCGCATCCCCCCGCCTCGCCCCGCCCCTCCCCGCCCCTCCCGCCCCGCCCCGCCCCGCCCCGCCCCGCCCCGCTGCCGCCGTTGTCCGAAAGTGCAGCGGATGACCGCGTTGGAAACGAGTGTATGGCGAGATGGTGACAACAGCGTCTCAGTGGAAATCATTCAGTTGCTATGCTTTTTGGTTTAAAAGTGCGTATCCGTTAATGCTGTTGGGAAGTAGATCATGACGAACAGAATATTTTCTGTCAGGGCACTGGTTGTAGGTTGGACACAGTTATCCAGTGATTGACGGCAGTCGTAGAGTCTTGCGTGGTTGAGTTTACCGTTATTTCATGTGCCATGAGTTGTCATGCCGCCATCTCAAGCATCACAAGTTGTCATGAAATTTGCACATGCATCGGGCTACTTTGGCATATCAGTCAGCTCTCAGCGAATAATGGGCACAGCGCCGTTTAGACTGCGCTGTTGTCTCGTCCCATCACTTCAGTTGGAAGGCCAATCGTCGGGCGTGCGAGGGTGATTAATCACCTGTCCCGGGCGGGAACGGGCAGGACTTTTGCGGCCCAGGGCCGGCAGTAGTAAGGGTAGGAAAGGTGTGTCGCCTCCTTTTCCGTGTTCTCTTCCCACACCCTACCCACCTGGTGATGGCGAACACGTCAAACTCCTGCCGCTAACTTTCCTTCCATCCACCAGCCTACAGGCCAGTGATATTAGAGGCTGAAGGTAATTTGTCTACTCTCGATATTAATCTGACATCAAATTGCTGATTGTAAATTAGTCATCTAATTGCAATGCTGGTGGATGTTATGACGCAGTTAGTCGCAAAGCAGAAATGAAGGTCGCGGTAGAAATATCACACCACAGGTGTAGGCTCCAGCTTGGCTCGCCCATATCACATCAGTGAACACAAGAAAATCTGTTTCCCTGATGTAAAGCCGTTTGAGGAAAAAAAATAAACTAAAGGGCATCTCTGATGTTAGTGACCATCATAGCGCACGTGTCAGTCTACTACTGTCGGTTGTTACAGAGGCTTCTCATGTGTAAACAACGTGTACCTAGTTTCGCGTGTTGAAGTTGTGTATGCTATGCCTGCGTGGCGCGGGTGTGCCGGCCAGCATACAATCTTCACTGCTGGCTGAGCCGAGGCAGCTGGCGCCTATCAGATGGGCCTGCGCTGTGCGCCGACGGGGCGGACGAGAGAGCGCGTGCCGCCAGCAATGAGCCGCACAGCGTGAGGCGCCGGAGTCCCGCTGGGGCAGCGGGTCTCCGCTTCAGATCAGAGCCGCGGCGGCCGGAGACAATCTAGATCGGCAGTTGATGAGGTGACGCTTCAGAGCCGCGGCGGCCGGAGACAATCTAGGTCGGCAGTTAATGAGGTGGCGCTTCAGAGCCGCGGCGGCCGGAGACAATCTAGGCCGGCAGTTGATGAAGTGGCGCTTCAGAGCCGCGGCGGCCGGAGACAATCTAGGCCGGCAGTTTGATGAGGTGGCGCTTCAGAGCCGCCGCGGCCGGAGACAATCTAGATCGGCAGTTGATGAGGTGACGCTTCAGAGCCGCGGCGGCCGGAGACAATCTAGGCCGGCAGTTGATGAGGTGACGCTTCAGAGCCGCGGCGGCCGGAGATAATCTAGGCCGGCAGTTGATGAGGTGACGCTTCAGAGCCGCAGCGGCCGGAGACAATCTAGATCGGCAGTTGATGAGGTGACGCTTCAGAGCCGCGGCGGCCGGAGACAGTCTAGGCCGGCAGTTGATGAGGTGGATGAGGCTTCTGTACTGCATGGGACGGTCGTTCTATTGATCAAAGCGTTTTCTGGGAAATGGACCAACGTGGTGAACCAGTGAACCAGAACTATTAACCAGTGTGCTGATGAACACGCTTCCTTGTATACCTAATATGTATCCGGGGCCATGTAAGCGGTCTAAAGGCGCGATCAGTTGTAATCACTCCGAGAGTCCAACTTGTCTACGCACACGATAGGAAAAAAGTGCTTAAATGAAAGGATAATATTATTGGGCTTTTGGAAGGCGAATGAATAGTTAGGTACAGTAGTTACCAGCCCTCTCTAGCGTGCCTTTATTTAAATATACTAGCTCCTTAATACCAGCATGTTTATAATACCTTAAGTGCGCCTTAAGTAATGCTGCTGTATGTGCAGCCCTGTGCTTCAAATACACAGTTGCCTTAGCTCTGTACTAACCACACAGCCGTCGGCCGTCCTCCGGCCCCGCACAGCCAACGCCTGACCGACCCGGCCGGGTCATGGTCAAGACGCACCTGTCCCGGGCCTGCATATGGTGCCTGATGAGCGACCCGCTAGGTTCCCCGAGCGGAAGCCGGTGCGAACCGGGTGCGCCGCAGCATAACACTCGTTTTGAAGGCGGGCTGTGGAGGTCGGTCCCGTCTGTCACCTTATCTCGCCGTCCGGGACCTGCAGCTCGCCACTGTGTGTCGGGCGCGTCTCGTAGAACGGGTGCCGGCCGACTCAACGAGGGCTTTGCGAGGAGTGTAAGGGCCGTTTCAGCCTGGGTGGGGTAGCTGTACGGTTGCTCGTTGGCTTCTTCCGTTGGGTGTAGTCTTCAGATGACATCAGTTGTGCGGATCACTAAGCGGGCTCCCATGGTGGGCGAATCGCTGCTTTTGAGTCAGGATTGTCGCTGCAGACCATTTGCTGTGGATTGGTAACCCGTCCACGAACGAGATGACTTCATCTGATGAAAAGTTTAAGCTACCCAGCGGACTGTAAGTAAGAAGCGACTCGCTTCAACCAACATTACGTCTTGCAAATGTCAAGTTCTGTTTCCCATGGGAAAGCGGTAGACGAAGCTGGCCAACTGTGATTCCAGCGGAGCGGATCTAGTTATTGGTACGGTCCGCGGTTGACGATAAATCGGTTCGTGGCGACACATTCATGAATGTGCTAAGTGCCCCTGTCCATAGTGAACTTTTATGTGGGGGCTTGAGCCTTTGCCTGCAGGAGAATCCTGGACAGGACTGGGCTGGAGTTGGCAACATTTAATGAGATGTCTTGCTGCCTATGCATGACCCTTCGTAGTCATAGGACTTGTGAGAACCACAGGGAGCGGGAAAAGTACTACAGCCTGTCTGACTGTACTGCCGACCCCGGGACTTGCCTGGAGGGCTTGTGCGCCGAGCTGCGGCGGTGCTGTGAGCAGACCTGGCCCCTAACCGAGCTGTGGCGGCGCCGTGAGCAGACCTGGCCCCTAACCGAGCTGTGGCGGCGCTGTGAGCAGACCTGGCCCCTAACCGAGCTGTGGCGGCGCCGTGAGCAGACCTGGCCCCTAACCGAGCTGTGGCGGCGCTGTGAGCAGATCTGGCCCCTAACCGAGCTGTGGCGGCGCTGTGAGCAGATCTGGCCCCTAACCGAGCTGTGGCGGCGCTGTGAGCAGACCTGGCCTCTAACCGAGCTGTAGTGGCGCCGTGAGCAGACCTGGCCCCTAATCGAGCTGTGGCGGCGCTGTGAGCAGACCTGGCCCCTAACCGAGCTGTGGCGGCGCTGTGAGCAGACCTGGCCCCTAACCAAGCTGTGGCGGCGCTGTGAGCAGACCTGGCCCCTAACCAAGCTGTGGCGGCGCTGTGAGCAGACCTGGCCCCTAACCAAGCTGTGGCGGCGCTGTGAGCAGATCTGGCCCCTAACCGAGCTGTAGTGGCGCCGTGAGCAGACCTGGCCCCTAACCAAGCTGTAGTGGCGCCGTGAGCAGACCTGACCCCTACCCGAACTGTGTCGGTGGGTCTGGGCCGGTCGAACTGTGCCGGTGGGTGGCTACGCTGCAAGCCCGATGTTGCGGAACGTCACGGATCCCGCGCGAAGAGAACCGTACAGGGGGCCTGTGTGCCGTCAGGAGCATTGTCCAACACCGCCCGTGTAGATAGGTGGACACGCCGGGCGCGGCAGGCCGTGCGTGCGTGCAATACGGTCCACCTCCAGACAGGCGTGTCTGGCGCGTCGCTCTGTCGGGCTGTGTCTGCTGCACACTGCCCGGGTCTGCCGTCTATAGACCGACAGGCCCACACGGGATCTTTCGGCATCTCTGACGAGCCGGTGTTGGCCTGCTCTTTGTGTGGTAATCCACTTCGATCGCGTATGGAAAGGCGCTGCAAGTTACGGTTATTCTCTCGCGCAAAACCTGTGCATGTGTATTGCTCTGCTGTTTGGTAAGGCAGCACAATACACAGAATCGACGGGGCGATCCCTGACTTAATACGCCGCGCTGACCTCGGGCTGACGCCGGCCGTCGTCGAGGCCCGCTCGCTGCGCTGCGGTAAAGGTGCGCGCGGACGAGCGGCGCTTCCGGCGCTGGCTGCGGCCGGACGCGGCGCGGCGCAGCGTCTCGGAGGCGCTCACGGCCGGCCGCGCTGGTTCACCGGCCAGCCCGGCGACGTGGAGCGCCGCGCCGCGACGCCGCCCGGGCGCTGTCACAGCGGCGGCGCGGTCGGCTTCAGTCAGGCTGCGCCCGTGCAGGCGGCGGCGCGCCGGCCGACCTCGCGACTGGCCCGCGGTCCGGCCGGCCCGGCACCGGACGCCCTCCCGGAGCGGAGCGAGCGACACCCGGCCGACCGGGCGACGGTCTGTCCGTGCGCGGCCTCTGCTGCCAGCGGGGGTGGCGTCATCGATTGCCCGGCTCCGTTTTGTTATCGTGTATGGATAAGGTTATGGTCGATGTGTGCGGGGCGGGGTCGTCAGTGGCCGGCGCCGGGCGGCCGGGGGTGGAGCGCCGCCGCCGCCGCCCCATGAGCGAGGCCGAGGAGCCGGAGCGCGTCGGCTGCTGTCGCCTGCGCCGGAGCTGCCGGCTCTGTCCAGGTACGGGCGCCGGTCCGCCGGCTGGCGCGGGCGACCGTGTGCTCAGGGCGAGACCGGCCCGCCGGCCGACCGCGGCTCGACCGCCGCGTAGTGTGTGACAATTTTTGCAGACTTCCGCCGGCGGTATGTCTCCTCTCGGAGGACTACCTGCTGTCGGGGGCGGAGGAAGGGTTGTGACTTGACTGGCCCGCCGGCGGTATGTCTCCTCTCGGAGGACTACCTGCTGTCGGGGGCGGAGGCAGGGCTGTGACGTGACGGGCCCGCCGGCGGTATGTCTCCTCTCGGAGGACTACCTGCTGTCGGGGGCGGAGGCAGGGCTGTGACGTGACGGGCCCGCCGGCGGTATGTCTCCTCTCGGAGGACTACCTGCTGTCGGGGGCGGAGGCAGGGTTGTGACGTGACTGGCCCGCCGGTGGTATGTCTCCTCTCGGAGAACTACCTGCTGTCGGGGGCGGAGGCAGGGCTGTGACGTGACGGGCCCGCCGGCGGTATGTCTCCTCTCGGAGGACTACCTGCTGTCGGGGGCGGAAGCAGGGTTGTGACGTGACGGGCCCGCCGGCGGTATGTCTCCCTCTCGGCGGACTACCTGCTGTCGGGGGTGGAGGCAGGGTTGGGACGTGCCGGGCCCGCCGGCGATATGTCTCCTCTCGGCGGACTATCTGCTGTCGGGGGTGGAGGCAGGGTTGTGACGTGACTGGCCCGCCGGTGGTATGTCTCCTCTCGGAGAACTACCTGCTGTCGGGGGGCGGAGGCAGGGTTGTGACGTGACTGGCCCGCCGGCGGTATGTCTCCTCTCGGCGGACTACCTGCTGTCGGGGGCGGAAGCAGGGTAATGAAGCCTTAAACTTGTGCTCTCCAGAGCCAGGGCATGGCGTATTTGCCCCCGTCCGTCCCCAAGCGGGATGAATTTCTCCTGTTATTGGCCAGGTCATGGTCGGGTCCCGTGTCATCTGTGTCGGAGTCGGGAGGACTGTGTCGGGTTTGCTGGGTTTGGGGGTGGTTCCATTTGTCAGCGTCTGTCAACCCCAAGTTACTGCCTCATGCAGGAATTATCATTTTCAGGTCACAAGGCCTTATTGGGCTCATGTCATTGCCTTTTTTTGTTGCTGCCATTTTTGTTCTTTAGATCACTACGTTTGTAAACCTCTATCGCCAGTTGTGTGCTCATCTGGACACCCTGTGTAAATCTGGTGCTTATTTATGTACTCATAGTTGCCCGCTACTCACTCATAGTTGTCCGCCGCACCGGAAGGGGGTGTGGATCTACACCCATCGATCCGATCCGGGGGCCCCGATCCATGGTCATGCTATCTTATCCGTCAGTGGTAGCCAGATACGTCATCAGCGTGCGCGCAAACAGTAAACCCAGCACGGCACATCTGTCTTTTGGGGATCCCAGGGGCAGTCCCCGACTAGCTGCGGCTCATGCGCAGCATATTTGTTGTCTGGCCAGTGATTTCAAATGATTCCCGGACAACATTGCAGGCTTTGGTTGTATTTTAATACCCACTACATCGTTTTCCAGCACGCAATCTACCTTTGCATTTGATTGCATATGATTGCATTGCATGTGATTGCGTTTGGTAGGCACGCTTTATGCACTAAAGCAGCCAGAATCAGCATGTTTGGATAAGAAGCAGTCAGGTTGCATGTCCTAGACGACCACCATTCTCTTCTCTAGTATGGTGGATGTCTTCGTTTCCGATGTTCTTCTTCAACATCATCCACATCGGCTGTGCGCTGAATAGCGGTGATACCAAACGTGCATATACGCAACTATGAGATTTGAACCTTGTTCTCTCTTCTCAGTGCCGTGGGTCCACTTGGTTAGTTCATTAAAGAAGTGGGTATTTAGTCCATTTTGTGTTATTTGCCCCCCCCCCCCCTTGAGATTTTCCATGGGTTTTTAAGATGACATGTGATGCCTTGGTGCTTCCGACTGTCCTGCAAGGTACATGTATTTTTCCGCTTTCCGGAAACAAGATGGGTGGCATGTGTTTGCATTTGCATCAGCAGCTGTCCAGCGTAGGTATTTTCTCCCTGATAGCCGCAGTAAACATTTGCTACGGTCATGTTTGAGGCTCCGAGTTTCTGTAAATTTTTATTTCGGTCGCTTGTATTTGTTCAGCTTGTTATCTTGGCGGCCTGTTTGTTAGCTCTAGCTTTGGGATGTGTCTGCCTTCCTATTCACCTCACGCAGTTTACTTGAACTGCACCAGCCGTGTGTTGTGGCGTTATTTGACGCCACATTATTTTTGGGCACGCAGTGTCACTCCAGAAGTTACTTTGTTGAAGTTTTTCATGGCTACAACGTCAACGCTTTTGGAGTCAATTGACAATGCAACCGTCATCTCGCCGTTGTCGGCTGGACGTACTTGATGATAAAGGCACGCGAGACGCGATTGTAGTGGGAAACTCAACGTTTATCTCATTAGGATCATGTAATAGCTACCAGTATACAAATAATAAGGCCTTTGAAAGATCACGATAGTAACTGGACGGCACGCACAACTGCGCTATGGCCTTGTGATGCGGCGGCGTTTTACGCCGGCATTTCTGCGATATTATCAAAGTGTTATCGTTTGGTTCTGGGTCCGTGAAATAAATGGATGCCAGTCTCACAGTAGTCAACGCTGCGTGACGCTGTCGCCGTACATCAGTTAAATCGGGACGTTTCCGAAACATTCCGAGCATTGACATTCTGCTCCTGAATAATAAAAGAGCGAAATGGACTACGTTTTTCTCCGGCCAAAATACATCGAGGCTGGGACAAAATTGTCCCATCCATCACTCTGGGTGGCGGGCAATGTTCTGCCAGCAAATCGTGCCCAGACGGTCAATGCCGATCCCAGCGCCATTCGGGCAAACAATAGCGTGCTGCCCACCTCCGTAAACTTCTTACTGTCTGCACAGTGTACAGTTCCACAGCCCTCACATGCCATTTCCTCACAATATGTACTACATAAGCTGCTTTGATTGTGATACTGGTAAATGACGACTTGGTCATCATATATCCAAAGAAGGCCAAAAGTTCAACCTAATTTGTTTTGCACGTCAACAGAAAACAAACCTTTTGATTTTTAAGCATTCTCCGGACGTATCGTGGGCAAATGCAGTACTATTAGGTGCGTAATCTTTATCATGCTGCCCACAGTTAATTTGTAGCACCTATCGCACGTGAATTCACTTAATTCAGACAGGACAAGTGCCATTAGCATTGCTGTGCTTGCGATGTTACTTTCGCTTTCGTGGAATTGCCTTCGTTTTCCTCAGTGTGTTAACACTGTTGTAATTTTCACATGCAGTGATGAAAACCTTAATGTGTTCGCCATGGAGATGGAGATACGTATAATTTGAGAGGAACTACATACAAATTTTCGGCCTCTGGAAACAGGCACACATGCGGCCGGCCTGTCGCACAGCATCGCCTTTCGTGAGTCTGGCTTTCAGGAAGTCGCTTACGGATAAGAACTGGGATTACCGCGGATATCAAAGCGTAACAGAAAGTCTCTTGATCGGAATGTTGGCGGTTACTACCCTGCGGGTACGGAGACGTGGGCGAGTGCAGTTGCCCGTGGGTCGACGCAACGGCCGGCTGATTTCCAATGGATCAGCGGCGTCGAACAAACATGGCATTATCAGCCAGTTTGTATGCCGCTGTATAGCCCACTAATAAGACAGTTGCGGTGTGGAGCAAGCACCTTGTGGGGAGACTGTGTCAATGTGTACCTTACTAACGAGGTGTTTGCGCGGCTCCAGTCACCCGCGAGGAACCGGTTGAACCAACGGGCCGATATTGGTGTTCTCTGACGCTACGGACGACGCTGTGTGACGGACGCTGTGTTCTCAGGCCAATGGCTGCTGTCAGGAGGCTATCCGTACGGGCTATACATCCGGCCTTATGCCATATATAATCCGACCACGACACGCGGAGATCAAACTCGCTTGCGAGTTGAAGCTGTGAGACGAGCCCGTAGCGTCGACCGAAGGCAGCGCCGTGCAGGTGTTCGCCTGTCGCCATTTGCTGAGCAAACTTGCGAGATGTTGATCAGGCGTGCTTACGTAAGCATGGGCTTATTCAGCAAAACTGCCACCGCTCGGTCGGCAAAAAACAATCGACGCAGCGAGTGAGCTCGCTTGAAGTCAGTCGGGCGTTTTGAGGCATACGAAGCCAACTTTGTAGCCATCACAACGATTCGCGAAATAACAGGTGGTGTAGGATTGAAGTAAAGGCCTAATCCGTCAACTATTACGCTGGACAATATTTATGTTGTCGCCCGATGTCACCCACATGAATCGCCAATGCCAGGGCGACAGCATCGAATTGGACAATGTTGGGGTCATTAGTTGTGCCGGAAATGGGCATGAAATTAAATGTGTGTAACGCCACTGTGTGTGTAAATATTTCCCAAAATGTGGAACAAAATCTCTCGACTCTCTATTTTATGCTTCACCTCGGGATAAGCTTGAGTGCTGCGAAACGTGAGCGGGGTCGATGCCCCACCCGTCTCCACATCTTGGGCTGCTGGACGATCCATTGATGCCGAACATGCTCGATCTAGCCTCACGAGTGAACCTTTTTTGATAATTAGCTGTACTTGCATGACAACCGTGTTGTCGGCAATTTTATGTCAAGCATCGTGATGATTCCCATCGACCCTTTTGCCACGACTCGTTGACCAGGTCAACCTCTCCTGACACATGTGCCACTTTTGTTTGTAAGGCGGCAGTGTGCCGAGCTGCCTTTGGCTGACGTGGCGTGATGTCCTGCGCCGGAGGACGGCTGACCGCCGGCTCTGGCGTGCCCCGGGGTTGTCGGGGCGCGCGGCTGCCGGTGCCGCCATGACGGGCTCCTGGCGAGCCTGGCAGCGCAGCACGGTGTTGAGACGCCTCCTCTAAACAGTGGCGCCGGCTGGCTCCGGCGCCCGAGCTGCCGGCGCCGACAAAGGGCCGACTGACGGCCCGGCTCTCGCCGCCGCCCAAACACCGACGAACGCCTCCCCCGCTTGCCCGGTCCTCCCCTCCCCCGGCCATGGACTCGGCGACCGGCTGGGCCTCACGCTTCGATCCTGGCGTCCCTTCTCGCCGCTGCCTTTTTCTATCCGTCCACTTCCCCCGGCCCTGCTGGACCCCGGGGACAGCCGCTCCGCTACCCCACTGGTATCCTTCCCTGCTCTCAGGTGCCCATCGTGTCGGAGCCCTGACTCCTGAGGTTGAGACGGAGTGGTGACTCCTCTGCTTTCCGTCTCACCGATGCCGGTCCCGTAGAGAACGTACAGGTCCCTGACTTCCAAGCCGGCATCCCTGAGACCAGCGCGGCCCACTGGTTCTGCCCCGCCCGCTCTCGGACTGGTGAGACTATTTAAAGGGATTACTCCACCTTTCTGGCACTTTCACTGGTCAGGCTCGTCCGATTTAGTCGGTACTACTAGTTTTCTCGAAAATCCTCTTGAAAAGCTCTGAATTTCGATTTGAAGTGTCCTCTCCGACGGACTGTCTTACATGGCGGTTACTTCGATTTGAAGTAGCCACCTTTGGACTCCCAGCTCACCGCTATGAAAGCATTGCTCCCCAGTGGTTTGGCTATTCTCAACATGTGTGTCATTTCAGGTACACCAGACACCAGTTGGCCAAAATGCCTATGCAGTAAATGGTGCGAGAGCTTAAAACTTTACTGAGGAAAAACATGTACTTTTAAGAAGCTAATGATTATTATGCGAATTCAACAAAAGGTCGTACCGTGGCTTTGATTTGTCCCTTAAGGTCTCCTCTGATGGCTTAGCACAGTGCCCCTTTTCGAAGGGAAGTGTGGCCATGGGAACCATTGTTTACTCGGACACTCAGTTCGTTGCAAAGGGTACGTTTACAAAGCAAGCATACACCAGCGATGTATCAGTTGGCTCTAGTATGCCGCAACATAGCCCCATCCTGAGCCGACCGGTTTTACTTCGCGGTAAATACAAGTAACCAACTTGATTTACACACGAGATGGGAGGGACAAAATGGTAAAATGGCCAATCGGGGCTGGGAACCAAGTCAACCTTGGGGGACAGGCGGCAAAAAAGGCAGTCTTGCATGGAAAGTCACGAAATTCGTGCATCCTGCGGGTGACTTGACCGGGGGGGGGGGGGGGGGGCACCAGCTAGATTGTGATACACGTTTTCCTTGGCTGCTCCATGCATACTGGTAGATGCAGCCGTGGCAATCAGGGGATTAAGTGGAATATGGGGTAAAGCCAAGTGCAATATGAGACCTGCCTTGGTCAGGAAAGAAAGTCTTTGATGAAATGTTTCTATATCCGTGAAATATGCTCGAAATCAGTCCGGAAGCAAAAATGATGTGTAACATTTTTCACATACGGCAGAAAGTTGAATAATTGAAAAAGAGAATTGGATTCTTAACGTATGGCAGAAAGTTGGACAGTTGAAAAGCTAACTGGGTTGAAGAAAATGGGTAAGAACACAGCAAAAATGTATGGTATAGAAACGGTGCGGAGCTTAAAATCCTTTACTTAGGGAATATATATATATATATGTATATATATATATATATATATATATATATATATATATATATATATATATATATTTGAAGTTTATGATTGTCGCACAAACTCAACAAAAAGTCACACTGTAGCTTTTTTCCCATCGGAGAAATATGTATAATATATGCATTTTATTAGCACGCCTTTGTCACCTTTGTGTGGCGCACGCATTGCTACACCCATGGTAACCATGGAATGAAGTGAACCCCTGTTGATGCACAAAAGCATAAACCGGGTGTGGTATTTTACTGTTCATAAAGAGACCGGCTTCTTGATTAAAGAGCACAATTACTTGCTTTTAAATGTGCAGCGACCGCAGTCCTCTCACAGAGATGCAAAGTCTGTGTGCTTGTGAGAACATGATAATAATTTGTGTTCTTGCATTCATGTTACGATGTTTTTCGTTCTCTATTATTCCAGCTGAACCTGTCCAGTTTCCGGCGTGCAGAGCTGAATAAAAGCACGGGGCGGAAATAGCTGTTGAACATTTGATTGATACCAACGAAACATGACGTACACAAAACAAAGCAAAGCGTTTCTTCACTGCCTGGATGCTATAAATGGATTGTATTGATATTAACTCACTACATCTGATTGTTATCTTTGAACAAATGTGTTAACGTTGAGTGTAGGTGGTGTTCCTTTTTATTATTGCGCATTGTTTTAAGAAATCCATCCACCGCATAATTAACATAATAATATAAACTTCCTGGCAGCCTTCCTTCACTATTCACATACTGCGCACGAAATTATAGCAGTTCTCAAAACGACCGTGAACTACATACGGACGGATTATTTTGAGTACGCCAGCATCGTCCATGCGCTGGATGACACATGGGGCTACTAAATTAAAAAAATAATGGGGTGCTGGTGTGAAATGTTCACACACCTTGGACTCCATGATAGATATAATTAAGCTCCTTATAATATCGACTTGGATATACAGTTTCATTCCCCTGTGCTATTTATAGCAATGACACGTAAAGCGCCCGCTTTTGCAACATGCTCAAGAAATCGGACACTCCGCCTAGCTCATGCCCCAGACCGACATGGCCCTCGCTTCCGGCTCACAAGTCAGCCGTGAAGATACGGCATTTAGCGTGGTCAGCCGAATTACCTGACTGATCGCGGCCATCCATTGTCTGCCGGAAGAGACGCACCGGGCACCATCTGGTGACCGGCTAACCAGCACTCCGACCCCTATAGGCATTCCCAACTACAAAAAAAAAAACGCAACGTGTCGTGCGCTTGACAACGGCGTGGGTGGGTGACTTGTAGTAGTGCCCCAGGATGCGGAAACCGGTCAAGTTGGTACAAAGCGTGTGTACGGAGAACAGGTACTACAGCGCGTAACATATGTTATATTAGCAGTTTGAGGTGATGCATCTTAGTGCACCACACGCATAGTAGTTCGCCTTCTTCAGAGGCATTCGTGTCGTTTGAAGGTATCGAGGGAGATAGTGTGTGATCTATCCGTACGCGGGGTTGCCGCGGCAGCTGTGTGCGGTGACGTGGAGTGTGGCTGTAAATGTATTGGGGGAGATAGTGTGTGATCTATCCGTACGCGGAGTTGCCGCGGCAGCAGTGTGCGGTGAAGTGGGAGTGTGGCTCTAAAGGTATTGGGGGAGATAGTGTGTGATCTATCCGTACGCGGAGTTGCTGCGGCAGCTGTGTGCGGTGAAGTGCGAGTGTGACTGTGTTTATCGTGTGAAAGCAGATGCGTCAGGGCGACTGCCTCCCGATGCCGTTGGAGGGCTGGGGATGTGTTCTGTTTATTGGGCTGTGGGCGATTTGTCCCTTCTCGCTGCTCGTGACGGTCAGTGCTGCGGTCTTTGCTTTGATGTGTTTTCCTCAATCTTCGTGTTCATCTTTCGTGCTGCTCCGGCTTTCACGGCCGATTGGTTATTGGGTGACGACGCAAAAACATCTCATGCTTATGTAACCGCCGCTTGTAAATTCACCCAAAGTCCACGACTGCCATCATTAGTTTTATCTCCTGAAACAAATGCATGTGTTATGTAACCGGCGCCTGTCAACTCACCCCTAGTCCACGACTGCCATCATTAGTTTTATCTCCTGAAACAATGCATGTCCTGGAAAACAGCTGTGACCGTCGTCACAGCAGTTGCTCCCTGATTACCGTCACCTGTCTTCTGACCAGAAATTCTCGAGTGATCATTTCGTCGAAATGACCCGCCATCTGGCAACTGCCATGGTCTTTCATTGCACTGTTATTTTTCCGACTTTTAGTTTTTCCGATTTTTTTTGTTATCACCTGCCGCATCACTAACAAATCTGAACAGCGCCACCAGTCATTTCGCCGTGAAAGCCCCGAACCGTCACCCTGTAATTTTTGCCAGGGACTTACCAACTGGCACCGCGCTCTGTCATCTCACGGAAAGCTCCCCGGACGAATTATTTCCCCGGTCATCAGTGAGTCTAGTGGGCCGTCGGGACCGGCGAGCCGCGTGGACCATTCAGTCACCCAGCCGTGCAGGCCGCCCCAGCCGACATCAGAGACGTGGGAATCCACTATCCTTGCGTGATGCCGATGTTGGCGGGCGCCGGGGTGGACGTGCCGTCAACGGCGGCCGGTCTCTGGTCGGTCACGTGGCGCCGTCTGGGGCCGAGCGCGACGAGCGAGCCGGCGTGGTGAGACTGCAGGCGCCCCAGCGCCGCACGGCGGCCGGCCCCGCTCCAGGTGGAGCTGTAGTACCGGCCGGCCGCACCCAACGGCCACTGCAGCGCCCCCAGCCCCTGCGGCACCGGCCGGCCCCACTCCACCGGCCCTGGGCACAGGAGCGAGCTGCCCCCCCCCCCTTCCCCCAACCAGCTGGGAATCACTCTGTGTACGGTCCGGTGTGGCGGCACCGGCCCTAGGTGCACCAGAGGTGCCGCTGAGACCATTGTGGCAACACTACGATGCCTGGCGGTATCGATCCGGCCTGACATGATCTTGTGGTGCCTATTGCTTGCTTTGCTCTTTCACCGTCTGCGACGGCGCATCCGTTTCATGTGGCGAAGCATTTCATGGGCACGCTATGGCGATGTGTCTTTTTCTTCCAGTTTTTTTTTTCTCTGAGTGAATGCGGACAGAACTTGCGCTTCCGTTCCGAGGCAGAGAATGCGCATCCCCGCTCAAAGGACGTCATCCACTCTATCATATCTGTTGGCTGTCTGCCGCGGCAGGCATTCTCATGTCGGCGCGCTCATGCCCCGCCGACCCACATCCGCGGCAACGGGCGTCGGTAATATAAGCCGCGACGGTCTCCAGCGCGGTGGCATTCGGTTGGAAACGAAGGCGGGGCGCCGCCAAGTCGGCGGCCGACGGGCGCTGGAGGCCGCTGCAGAGCTGGCGGCCGTCCCACAGTTGGCGGCTCGGCCGGCAAACACTGGCGGGCGCGGCGCGGGGGCGGCCGTGACGTATCGACGGCCATTCACGGACGGCCGGCGCTGTGCGACTCTGCAGAAGGCGGGTGCCACGGCACAGCGCTGCAGAGGAGGACAGGTGCCACGGCACAGCACTGCAGAGGACAGGTGCCACGGCACAGCGCTGCAAAGGACAGGTGCCACGGCCACAGCGCTTGCAGAGGAGGACAGGTGCCACGGCACAGCACTGCAGAGGAGGACAGGCTGTCACGGCACAGCACTGCAGAGGAGGACAGGTGTCACGGCACAGCACTGCAGAGGAGGACAGGTTGCCACGGCACAGCACTGCAGAGGAGGACAGGTTGCCACGGCACAGCATGCAGAGGAGGACAGGTGCCACGGCACAGCACTGCAAAGGACAGGTGCCACGGCACATCACTCGAGAGCGACAGGTGTCACGGCACAGCACTGCAGAGAAGGACAGGTGCCACGGCTCAGCACTGCAGAGGACATGGTGCCACGGCACAGCACTGCAGAGAAGGACAGGTGCCACGGCACAGCACTGCAGAGGAGGACAGGTGCCACGGCACAGCACTGCAGAGGACAGGTGTCACGGCACAGCACTGCATAGGAGGACAGGTGCCACGGCACAGCACTGCAAAGGACAGGTGCCCGGACGGCACATCACTGCAGAGCAGGACAGGTGTCACGGCACAGCAACTGCAGAGAAGGACAGGTGCACACGGCTCAGCACTGCAGAGGACAGGTGCCACGGCACAAGCACTGCAGAGGAGGACAGGTGCCACGACACAGCGCTGCAGAGGAGGACAGGTGCCACGACACAGCGCTGCAGAGGAGGACAGGTGTCACGGCACAGCACTGCAGAGCAGGACAGGTGCCACGGCACAGACGCCGCAGAGAACAGCTGTTGCAATGCAGCGCTGCAGAGGAGGACAGGCGCAACCGCATTTCTGCCGTTTTTAGGACTCAGCGCGGCCACGTCATCACCCCTGTTCTCGTCGCATGGTTATATAAAACCGACATTTTAACGCGAATCGCTTGAGGAGATTTTTAAAATATTTGGTCACAAGCCTTGGGGGGAATGGTATTCTAATCCAACAAAGATATTAGGCCGTCACGCCCCAGCGGAAACCTGTGAAGAAATATTATATATATATATATATATATATATATATATATAGGCAATATTTCATTATGTATATGAATATAAATTATATATATATATATATATATATATATATAGCGAGAGAAATCGGGTATTTATTTCAAGATTTGCTTGATTTGTACGGATCTAGCTGTTCTAGGCGTAAGCTGGATGCATAGCTGTTGATAAATTATGTCAGGGTGACGGGGGTAAATCCATGTGTGCTGTGGGCGAGGGCACCCCCCCTTTGTGTTGATCCGTGATGTGGTACGCATATATGTATATATATATATATATATATATATATATATATATATATATATATACAGGATCAACACAAGGTCAAGATCAACACGGATCAACACAAGGGGGGGGGGGGGCCCTCGCCCACAGCACCCGTGGATTTACCCCCGTCACCCTGACATAATTTATCAACAGTTATGCATCCAGCTTACGCCTAGAACGGCTAGATCCGTACAAATCAAGCAAATCTTGAAATAAATACCTGATTTCTTTCGCTTAGCAACCAACTGCACGAGGGGACGCGAAACTGGGTCGGACCTGCCCCCCCCCCCCCCCCTTCTCTGAAACCCTGCCCCTGAGAGCGGAACACAAATGACACACACAGGAGCTGCGAACGCCGCCTACTTAAGTACATGACATTTCGTTGGTACCTCTAAAAGTGGCAAACGAAACTAACCGGAAATGGGTACGACGCAGTTCGTGTTTGACCAATGCATTCCGGAGCGTGGGCGTATGCAGCGACCCCTTTGCGTTGGAGTTGGAAGTGCAGCGTTCTCTGGGCTCGCCCGTATGTTTTGGTATGACTCGGATGGGGCAATTGAGATTCTTCTCGTGCGGGTGGATTCCTTGACGTGCAGGGAAATGTTGTTCGAGCTGAAGAAATAAATATCCAAAATGAAAGAGAGCCACATGATGACCTTGGCATAGCGGTTGGGATGGCGCCAGAAACATCAGATAAAACGTCGTTTAGGCCCGTCCGCCATGGTCCGGTGACCCATCCCGTCTAGTTTTGACCGGAAACCTGTGTTATATGTCGGCCGCGTTGTGCTTCAGTACCGCTGTCTAAATATACACAGCCTGCTGCCGGCAGTGGGCTGCCAAGGGGTCCCGTGGGAACAAAGCGTGATCGCCTTTTGGTGTCGGTTGGTTGCAATGATGGCGTCAGCCATTCTTTTTCCATTCGTCAGCCATTTTATAGCGATCATGGTGGGATTTGCGCACGAATTTTGTTTGCTTTGCGGGTATTGCGCCGCTCCATGGCCATGGCCACCATCGCGTTGCTTGCCTCGCGGCGTTCATTTAACATGGCAGGAAAGTTTCCCTGTGTTTTAAGGACCTGCATCAGCTCTCATTCAGCCTCTGTATGAAACGATCTTCAAGCCCTATGCTCTTTCGCGTGTAGCAGTGCGTGAAATCTGTGATTATCCTCCCATCTTTAAGACGCAGAATCCTGGGACACGTGCTACCGGTTGTGGGGGGAGGGGGGGGGGGGGGGAGCGGCCGGCAATTGTGGCAGCGGCCGCGCCACCCTCCATTGAGGATTTTCCCTCTGACAGTGCATTGGTCCAGCTCCTGTGCTGCACCAGCCGTTCTCAGCGATTTCCACCTGCGCACGCGGCCGTGCGAGCTATCCACGGGGCGAGTTTACGGCCAGCTCTCGGTGTCACCCGGCACACTGTCTCCGACCTCCCTGACTTGCTCACCCAGTGGGCCTAATGTGCCGTCGCCCCCTCCCCCCTCCCAACATCTCTGCAGTCAGATATCTGCCGGCCGGACCGAGCGGTGGTGGCGGCGATCGGATCAGGCATTTTGCCGGTGGATGTGATCCGATTGCATTGGGCAATGTTCCACCGCCAACCGAGCTTTGTGCGGCGGTCGGTTCGAACAGTGCTTGGGCAGCCAATGCGCATCAGCAGAAGCGTGTAGCGGTTTGGAATGTACGGGGGCTGGCGGGAGATTCCGGGATTCAGCACCTGCTGAAAGTTCGCCCTGTGTGGTATGAAACCTGATGAAACGAGGATGACGACTGCTGAAAGGGCGTCGGTTTTTCCGACTTTGCAAGGTAGTTGGTTTGATTGAAAGGAGCTGTGTCGTGGTATGACGGCCCGCCCTCAACGGTGAGGTGTTCATTTCCTGATCGTCTCCTGTTATGCAACACTAGTCTTCAGCGTTTGTTGTCCTGATGGGCTTATTTACTGGGATGCGTTTTTCGTTCGGTGGGTCCAACGCGACCTGTTTCCGTCGTGATAATTCCTTTTGTAAGATTGCCGACCTTGGAATTATGGGCGTCTCGCAATGTTATAGATTTTTGCTGTTGGGCCCGAGTCAGGTACATGTTTTTTTTTTTGCGACACGACTCAGCACGAGCAGGACCGAAGCTTTTCCAAGCCTGTCGGCCGCTCCGCGCCACTCGCAGCCTGGCGGCTGGCACGGATCACATACTGCACCGCATGGCACTGGCGCGTGACGGTGCATTATACCAGGCCAGGGCGGATTCAAGCCATCATCTCAATCGGACTGGGTGAAGTCAGCTGATAAACAGAAGTTTGCTTGGTTATTTGGCCAGCGCGAGAAGCCGCCAGATTTGTTTTTAGAACTAATGTGGATTTTGCCTTCCATGAGTAACCATGGAATTTGTTCCGTGGGCGTTGGTATGCGGACTCGCGCTAAACTGTTAATACGCCCAGCCCGGCGGAACTGACTTCACGATGACGTAACCCGGAAGTTCAGCGCTTTGCGGGAGTTGCATGGCATGTGGTGGGATATGGCATTGAGTGTTCGCCTTGCGTGCGTTGCATGACATTATTGCTGTGACGTTTGCTCAGTGTTCACGCTGATATTGATGACTCATGTCGAAGCAGCTTTAAGGAGAGTGTGGTGCGTTTGCGGATTTCTGCCTGATGTGCTCTTCCCCTGGCCGAGTTCGACAACTTCCGTTGAATTGTCACCCACGTAAGGCGGAATTGGCTCGATGATTCTGTTGTACTTGGATGGTATTCAGAACTAAAAGGCTTGCGGACCATCCATTTCGGTGTGTGCCAAGTCGGAGCCGTGAACCGGAGTTGTTCTTCAGTGGAAAGACTCTGAGTCCTGCACCTCTGAAGGACTACTTCCGTGCTCATGAATCACAACATCTACTATCCGCAATCATTTAGGATCGACACAGGCAATCAGTAAGCGGCCGTACCAATCGCCTCGTCATGTCCGTTAGCGGTTTCTCGCGTAGCCAGGAACGGCCTCCCTCCCGTCGATGCGCAGGGTGTAAAACTGATGTGAACGTCACTAAGTCACCGATGTGATAAAACACAAGCTACCTTTACTTAGGGGTAAAACTGTGTAAAAGGTACTGGGGCGCTGCAACACATATTTGGAAGGTAGACGACCTCACGCACCCTTCGTCAGCTTATCCTGTACAGTAGCCGAGGTAAGCGTGTGTTTCTTTTGACTTGTTCTGCCAGGTCGTCGACGCTGCGGGCAAATATGATATCGTTGACGTACTCGGCGCGATGGCCCAAGTATTTTAAATCGGAGTTAAATATGAACGGAGCCGTCTCAAAGCCCTCTGTCCCGGACTGGCACGCGTCTTTATCCGTGTCATTCTTCGGTCTTCCATGCAGAATGAGGATGGCCCGCCTTGCACGGGCGTGTCTTGCTAGCATCTTACATCAGGGATGGACAACATGCCCTGTTTCACTTTCCGCAGTGCTGGCACTGACGTACTTATGTTTTATTTAACACGCACTAGGGCGGGGGGGGGGGGGCAGATTTTCGAGCGGCGCGACGTAGCCAGGGAACATTTTGCGTACCTGTGGAAAATTGAATAGCAGATCGCTTAGTATCATAAATTTGGATGCAATTGTAAGGTCGCTGACCTCGGGCAGATAAAAATCAAGTCATGGATTCAGGGAAGTCAGTTTCGAGGTAATCGTCCAATCGGATGCAGCAGTGGAGTGTTAAACGAAGCCATACACCCCTGCGCAACTTTCTCAGACAACACAACACTTGAATGAACAAATTCCATTGATCTAGGGTCAGATGTGAAGGTGAGATCAAGACCAAAACCAACCTGTTCCATTACTTTTGGGCTTGCTGTATGGAATAGTTTCTGGTGCTCATTTCGAGTGTATTGGTAACGGGAACCGCATAATACATCTTCCATGGACTGCTTACGGGTCGGAATACGTTACTGACCTAAAATAGCCCGGGTCATTATTTTGCTCTTGGGAACATACTGCCAGCGCAATCTTTGTCGCTTATTCAAATGCAAAACCCAAAGCAGTCCTGTATATTTCGGTCACCATGATCTTCGAAAGGTCAAGTGAGGTCAATGACCTTAAATGAGCACCAGTGAGCTTTTGCTTAGGAACATATCTAGATTCCGCAGGTACTTTGGACACCATCCCGGAGTGTGACCTTGTTTGGCATTATTTGACCCAAAGGTCATGACCTAGGAACCTCAATATTTGACCCAAGTGAGCTCACGCGCAGGACAGCGCATTCTAAGAACTTGGTGTCTCTAGCTCTCTTAGTTCCTGAGATCTGAGAGGGGTCAAATTAACCCCTACTCGAGCGAAGGGTATCCAACCGGCCATCCGGGCGCGTGTTAATGCTCCACTGAAGTTGATCCGCAAAACCAATTCACGTGACGTCGTGTAGGACCACGTGGACCTTCTGACAGTGCGAGGTGATCTGTCATACCTAAAGCGTGTTGTTTTTCTCGCTGAACTTTAAACATTGGAGGTGGCCCATCGTACCAGAAGTGCGTTGTTTTGTTCGATGTTGGACTTTTAGGATAGCCGCCATTTCTTAGTTTCTGGGAGCCATCACGGGATTATTTTGACTATTTGGTGAATTATGTGGCATCAGCGGCCAGTTATCTGACCACAAACCCGCCACGGACCGTTCTTGGTAAAAAAGCCTTTTCATTTTGACTGAGACATGTGCTGGAACTACAGACGCGCCTCTTTCCAGACTGCCAGCCCGCAGCCCCTCGGCGGCTCGCCCCGCCCCAGCCAGTCGGGGATTTGGCTCGTAGAGCCCACCGTGCTGCCATGCTGGCCCGGCATTAACTCGCAAATATTTGGTTAAATACAATCTTTGTTTTGTAATGTGTCTTCTTCTTAATTTTGGGCATATGGGGGAATTCCATGGCGCCAAAAATATTTTACATTAATGCTAGTTTCCAACTACAAATGGGAAGGAACGGTGTAAAATTGGAGTTGGAACCCTAACCAAGATGCGCCAGAAATTTTTCCGTTCTACCTGACGTCAGTACACCATGAGGTTGGTCTTGAAAAATTGGTTACAACGACTGATGGCTTTGCATTGATAAAGGATGAAATGCTAGGTACTTTCAAATCTTAGTAAGCCTCCTTAGTTCATTGCTCTGTACACGAGCACACATGACTGACAGTCCTGGAAATGGGGAGCTTTTTATGCTGCACTTCCGCTAGAACTTGCAATTTTCAGTCTGCCACAGCACAGAAGGCGATTGCGTCATAATAGCCAATATACATGCGCCGGATTCAAGAAAGATATTCAGATTCGTTCGTGACATTTGCTGTTCTTAAATTGACACCTTATTCCCCAGTACGGAAGAATGGTGGTGGTGATTTTGAAAGGGTCCACATTTCCCTCCTACCACTGTCCATGTTGCTGTCGAGGATGTCCGTCACTAAGTCATTTGCGTGGTGCTACGTAAAAGGACATCAGCAGCACTTTCGTCCAAGAGTGCCGTCAGTGTCGCTCAGTTGGCCTTATTCACTCTAAGCAATGTCATAAAATGTGTGGTTGAATGCTGAATGCAAATTTCGACGTGAACGAATACTGACCAGAGCATGTTTAAAATAGCCGTTCACATGTCTGACGACTGCAGCGTCCTTTCTTTCATCGAGTGGCTTTCGTCTATGTACCGTGTGCGGCTTCCTGAATTATATCGAATGGTTGACGTCATGTGTTGTGTTGGATGCAGCTTCCTGAACTGTGTGCAATGGCTGACGTCATATGTTGTACTGGAATTTTTGACACATGCCTGAAGACCAAGTGTCGCACGTATGACCCCCTGTTATCGCGGGCTAAATTATATGCTCTTGAAAGTGTAAACAAGCGCAAGCATAAAGGGACACGATCTGCGTTTCCACCGCTAGGATTTGTACAAGAGTTGCGCATGTCATACACCTGTAACTGCGGACTACACAGATCAGAGAGCGTGGCTATAGCAGTGAACGTCACACTGTTCGGTTATGTCATCAATCATTAATGGTGTTTCTGAGTTTTGGTTTGTGTATGAAACAGCAAAATTTAAATGTTCCTCGTCCTTACAATAACGGCTTAGCTCAGCGTGTCGTGTTGATATTAACGAGCCACATGACTATTACTCAATGCAATCAGGCCCCAACTTCGATAATTTAGATAGTTAATCTTGACTTGTTCGTTGAAATAATCGGGGAAATTGATTGTCTTGTGTCTGCCACGGGTTTTCTATCAACTGGGGGCTCGCTAGAAAAACAAAATATGAATATTGAATGATTGTCTTGTATATGGCTGTGCGGTCTGTTTCTTTGAAGGTTTTGAAATTTGAATGCTTGCAAAAATGTATAGTTTTGTCTGTTCAAATTTTAACCCGCAAAAGGCCGCGAAGCCCGACTCACACTTCCTGCCAAATGTCCGCTGGCTCTTGCCGGGTCGCGTGTGGCGGGCACGACCCCCTTGATTGGGGCTATCCTTAATATGCTCGTGACTATACGGCCTCACGTCAGGATGACAGAAGAATAGCTCACTGGTTGTCACATGACATACTCAGAAGTGCTCGCACAGGCGTCCACAGTCGTTCAAGAGCCTAACACGCGACAGCAGAGCAGCGGAGCAGCGAACAGTGTGGGGGGGGGGGGAGGGGGGGGGGGGAGGCGGCGGGTACGGCAGCAGGGAGCCGTACCGCCGCGGCGCATGGCTGCAGATCCGCCTCCAGCTCACCTCGGCCCCCGGACCTGGGCCCATGCAGGCTGCGGTCCCGTTTCATGTGTCGGCCGAGGGGTGTCCACAAGTGGGGCGAACACCAGGTGGCGTGTTTATATAACTTGAACAAGCAATCTCGACCCTCTTTGAAATCAGAGCTTGAGTCAGGACTTGTAAGACTTGAAGGCACATATGTGCATAATTCATGTGCACCCTGTAGGTCGGAACTGTCGGTCCTGCACTAAGAGATGAGTGTCTCCTTGTCCGTACGGGGTCCGGTGGCTGCGTGTGCCGGCGGCCGGCCCGCTGGAGGTGCGGTCTCCTGACCCCCCACACTCGCCCCGCCAGCGGTGGCCGGTGGGGTCTCGGCCCTCCGACCCCGCCCCTCCCCCCCCCCCCGCCGCTAGCGGGCGGCCGGTGCGGGTTTGCTCGCCGAACTCCGCCAGCGGCCGGCGCATTCTGCCGGCATTCCGACCTCGACGCCGGCGCCCGGGCGCCCGACCCTGCCGGCTGGCGCGGGCCTCGGCCGGGGCTCCGCTGCAAGCCGGCGACGCGGCGAGGCGGAGGAGCCCGGGCTGGTGCTGGCCGGGGCGCCGAGTGTCCTGTGACCCCGCGGCGCCAGGCGCCACCCGATCCTGGGCGGTGTCCACCGGTGGGTCACGACTGACGGTTCAGATTGATCAGTCACCACACAGGCTGACCGGCGGCACCGGCGGAGGCGGAGGAGCCCGGGCTGGTGCTGGCGGGGCGCCGAGTGTCCTGTGACCCGCGGCGCCAGGGTCGTCACCGATCCTGGGCGGTGCCCGCCGGTGGGTCACCGACTGCACCGTTCACATGATCAGCCACGACACGGGCTAACCGGCGGCACCCGGCGGAGGCGGAGGAGTCCGGGCTGGTGCTGGCCGGGGCGCCGAGTGTCTTGTGACCCGCGGCGCCAGGCTTCACCGATTCTGGGCGGTGCCCGGCGGCGGACCACCGGCTGGCTGTTTAGATGATCAGTCACGACACAGGCGGACCGGCGCGCCGGAGGGGCGGGGGTTCTTCCCCACGACCGTCGTCCGAGCTGTGCCTCTCCGTGGTTCACGGGGTCCGTTTTGTCTGTTGTCGCCACCGCCGTCATGGGTCGACCGTTCCACCTCTGGCTGTCGTCGGTTTCCACCATAAGCCGCTATCCTTCGGTCGGTCTCCACCATGAACCCCGGTGGTCCGCCATAAGCCCGGTCCGATCGCCGTCCGGTTAGTGCCCACCATAAACCGCCGTCCGTCGGTGGTGAGTGTCCACTCTAAGCCGCGGTCCGTCGGACGGCAACGTCACGCGACGGACCGACGCGGCCGCCACCGCCGCCGCCCACCGCCACCGCCGTTCAGTCGGCCGGCGGGGCCGTAGTCGGGGTGCACGCGCTATGGTCGAGATGCGCGGCCACAGCGTGGACCGTCTGGACGAGGGCGCAGCTCGGCTGTCGGTTGGCGTCGGACGCGTCTGGCGACGGGGCGCCGCGGCTCCGCGGCCGCCGCGCCCGCTCCGCCCAGCGCTACGTCGACACCAAGCCCAGGCGGCGCCACCGCGTGATGGGCTCGGCCGGCAGCTACATCATCTCGATCCCGGCCAAGATCCAGCTGAGCATGCTCAACAGCGGCCTGATCCCCATCGGTAAGGCCGGTCCCGCCGCGCCGTTCGATCCGGTAACGAGCGCCCGGGGCACGGGTGCTGGTGGTGGTCCGGGTCCACCGGTTATCGCTGTGGCGGTGGGTGCTGGTCCGTTCCCGCCGGTACCGCTGGACGGTGGGTGGTGGTCCGTTCCCGCCGGTACCGCTGGATGGTGGGTGGTGGTCGATCCTGCCGGTACCGCTGGACGATAGGTGGTGGTCCGATCCCGCCGGTACCGCTGGACGGTGGGTGGTGGTCCGATCCCGCCAGTACCGCTGGACGGTGGGTGCTGGTCCGATCCCGCCGGGTCCCGCTTTGGCGAAGGGTGGTGGTCCGGTCCCACCGTGGCGATGGGGGGGGGGGGGGTCCGATCCCGCCAGTCCCATTGGACGATGGGTGCCGGTCTGGTCTCGCCGGTACCGCTGGATGGTGGGTGGTGGTCCGGTTCCGCCGGTACCGCTGGACGGTTGGTGCTGGTCCGCTCCCGTCGGTACCGGCTGGACGGTGGGTGGTGGTCCGTTCCACCGGTTACCGCTGGACGGTGGGTGCTGGTCCCGTCCCGCCGGTCCAGCTGTGGCGGTGGGCGGCGGTTGGATCTAGTGATGTCAACCTAGGACACCAACATTTGGTCGACCGAAAGCCGTTGTTAAATCAGTTCTGTTTCAATTGGTGATAACAAAGAATCGGTCCAGTCCCTAGACAAACAGCTATTTGATTAAGCGCTTTTTATAATTCAAAGTTGGAGGTTATTGTACAACGGCGATCACTCCCATAACGAGGCAGTTTCATAAGCAGTCCAAATATAACAGTTTTATATTTTATATAAAAAGTAAAGCCCTTGAGCTTTGCGTTTGTCGCATTGTAAGTCGGAAGTTCTCATTTTAACAGAAATCGACCTGGCCAAGCAAGCTTGGCAACATGATTTATGCTATCGATGAACACGTCAATATAAATGTACCACATTTGGGATCGCCGTTGTCAGTGAAAAGCTGCTGTAATATGTACGCGCAAGCAATTGTCTAAAGGCTCGGAATGCAAGATCAATACACCACACTGCGCAGAGCGCATGACAGAACCATATGTGAGATTATAGTTATGAACATTTTAGGCCACCTTTCTCCAAAAGGAAGCTGAAATGTGCGTGTAAAACTAATAATGGGCCCCATGTGAAAGAAAGCGGAAAGTCCAGATATCTGGCTTATAGCAACAGGCATCCCGCCATTGAGCCATCTCAAGCCAGAATGCTGAGGCGATATATGTAGTCCAGTCCAGATATCTAGCTATAGCAACGGGCATCCCGCCATTGAGCCATCTCAAGCCGGAATGCTGAGACGGTATATGGCACTGTGAGTGGATCTTGTCGGCTCATGGCAGGTTTTATGCGGCAGCTGACTATCAGTGAGGATTGATCTCAACGGATGCGATCCGCAGGTGTGCGGCTGTTTGGGAGCTCGCGTGCAGCTCCTCTAGTGGGCACCAGAACAAGCATTTGATTGTGTCCTTTCTCAACATCACAAGATAGAATTGGAAAGAGTCATTGCACGGTAGCGCAGACATTAGCGTAGAAAGTGCGTTGCACTGGGCCCAAAATGCCCAGTTGTTGTGTGAATTCAAACCTTTTCTGCTTGATTAAACTTGCCAGTGTTATAAATTGCGATTATTTGAGGGACATTTTGTTTCGAGTGTTTTTTTTATGCAGACATGGGACACCCAAGTAGCTATGATTTGAACTGTTTTTCGGTCCCATGGTACGCCTTCCGTGGGAACATATGTTAGTGTTACAAATGCTGCGTTGCGCAGTGGTGAAACTTACATGTTTAAATTTTTGAGCGTGGCAGATAATTGCGTTGTAAAATAATTTCGACATGTTTATGTCACCCCGTTTATAATGTTTGTTTTAGCATGCGATTACACAATCATGCGCATGCAAGTTAGATAGCTGAGCACACGCTCTACAGGTCACCGTACCGTTCATTCTGAGGTTGCAAATATCTGGTACATTTCACGGGGCAAACTATGTGGACCTGGGCTTGACGTTAACCGTTCCATCACATTCAGCTTGCAGTCGTGCATCATCAGTACATTGCAGTCAGGTCATGAGTGCTCGAACGTGCAGACACTCAGACACTGCGCATTCTAACAAGGCCGGCAAACAACCTACATGTGCCCAATTTTCATTTCACTTTTAGGCATCTCCATATGGCCGGTCGATTCCGGGTCTCTCCTCCCCGTACCCTCATACCCTGTAATTGTCGCCATGGTGACCGTAAGTTTCACCATATAAATCGAGGCCCCTATAAATTCGACGTATAAGTGAGGGCCCCAGTGATGGACGGAATGGTCGTGAATGGGGCACACCGATTGAAACATCACCACATCTCTGTCTCGCCGCGTACGGGATGTTTTCTCAACTGTCAATGCCAGGTGCCAAGAACTGGTTAGAACTGTTCAAGACTTAGATACTGTTTCACTGTTGATTCCAGGGTCAGTTCGAAAAACCTGGACATTCTTTTTAACACGACCTGTAATCCACTTTAAGTGTTTTAATCACACTTTCACTTTCAAGCTACTTTGTGCTTCACGTTTACAGCTGCAAGCTATATGCTTTGAGCATAATGCATACGTGTTACGTTAAGACGTTTCCTTGGGTGGAATTTGCATCATTTCAAGCATCATTCAAGAATCATTTTGCGCATTTTCAGTTGAATGGATTGTGTGCAATCTTAGGAATAACCGTTATGATGTCGTTATGACGCATGCCGTTCAGTGGATGATCGTCGCTATGGGGGGAGCTGAAGTCAGGTTGGGTGGGTTGAGGTGGGGGTGGGGGGATGGGTGGGGGATTGTGTGACGATGTTGCAGTCCATGGTCTCATTTCCGCGGGATTGGAAACGTTGTGACGTATTGTTGGCTGCTTGCTCGCTTAACGATGCACGTTTTCCTTTGTTGTGGCACTTTTGTATTTCATAACTGCAAGAAGGATAGTAAGCGTCCCTCAAGTATACACTTATAAGCTTCAAAAAGCAATATGAACATTCTGTTGTTCATAACAACCAGTCGCACCCACGCTGATGCTTAAAAATACGGGCAATGTGAAGGGTATTAATGACATGAGCCAGTTCCGTCACCGACCATAGCGTGCTGTCCTCCGCTGGCCAGAAGCTCACTAATATTTGCCCAGTGAAATCCCTGTGCTCTAATGTTCGTGTCTCCTGATTAATCTGGACCGCGGCTCGGAGCTACATCCGGCCGGCGGCTTACTCTGGCCCACGGCGCAGCATGTTGACACGGTCCGATGCCTTCTGTTCGGGCCGACTGGCTGCCTGCGAGGGTCGGTGATCCTCCGAGAGGCGGCGGCGGCCGGGTCCTGGCACGGCACAGCCCTCCCACACGGTCCGATACCGGCTGTCCGGCCCGGTCAGCAATATGTGATGGAGCAGTGCTGTTGCCGGGGGCCACAGCGCCGGCGGTCATCTTGGATAGAGTCGCACTGTCTTCCGACACGCTGCGGTACCGTCTGTCGGAGCCGGTAGCCTGTGCGTGGGCTGGGGATTGGCTCAGAGACCGTCGGCCCCAGGCTCACGGCGGCTCCGGCGGACGTCTCACAAACGCATGTGTACTGGGCACCCCCTGGTCCGTCTGGCTTAGTCCAGCCCACCCGGTCTGGTGTGCGCACGGCAGATGCTGCGTCGTCAGCTCGCTACGACACCGCGCCGACACGACAGCGTCATCTGAGCTGCCCCCTGACGTGGCGACCGAGCACGGCCCACCGTGCGGCCCGACGCTCCAAGCCGGTGATCGCTTGCTGACAGAGGTGTCTCCCCGCAGCGAGGAGGACAAAGCGATCCGAGCCATTCCCAAGAAGCCCGTGGAGAAGGCCAACTTCATCAAGTATTGCGAGCAGCACAGAAAGTACCCGATTCTGTTCAAAGTCGAATTTCAGGTAAGTGGCCTCCTCGTTAGCGCGCTGGTTAACACTGCGGCCGCCGCCCGCAATTAGCGAGCGGTGGAGCCAGCTGACGCTGAGCGCGGGACCCGGCCAGTGGGCTCCCCTCACATGGCCGCTGCAGTATCATGCAGGCGCAGCGGCCGGCCGCCAGCCCCCTTTTGTTCGGCGCTCGTTGTCTTCGCTCCGACGGGACCGGGCGGCCGCGCCGGCCCCATTCAGGCCGGCCTCGGCGCTCAGGCGACCTTGCCGACGGCGATCTGGGTCAGGATCGCGGGCGCGCACGGCCCGCTGGCCCACATTCGGTCGCCGTGGGAGACGGACGGACGGACAGGCGGGGGGCGAACGCCGCGCTGCGGGCGGCCCATGCGGCCCCGGCGGCGGGCCGCGGCACCAGACACAGCTCGGCCTTTGTGAGAGACGCGTCAACACCGACGGATAGGAGCCGCCCGGTAAACGACCGCCGACTGGCCGGGGCGCGGGCGGCGCCGGCGGCGGCCATGACCTGCCGGGCTGGGTCGGCCGTCGGCCGGCCAGGCGCCGCGGTGCGCGACCTGGGCGACAGCTGCCGGCCGGCGGCGCCGACGTGCTCGGCCGGCACTCTGGCGGCGGCCGCGCCCGTTGTTTGTGCGCCGGCCGCGTGCCGCCGCCGGCGACACCGCCCCGCTGGATACGTCAGCCGGCCGGACCGCGAGCCGGCATTGAGTTGGCAGCCGGCGGCGCCGCGCTGCCAGCGGCCGGTGCTGGGTGGCGGTGCGCGGCCTGCGGTTCGGAGGGCGCCGCCGCCGCCTCCGCGCCCGGCGCAGCGGCCGGCCGGGCGCGGAGGCGGTGCCGGCGGCGGCGCTGGCTGCCGTGGAGGGCCGCCCCGCCGCGGGGTCGTGGCCCCGAGAGATGATCGCCGTTGTCTCGGGACCGGACAAAGGCGCGGGCCGTCCCAGCCTCATGGCTTCGTTCGTGGCACGTTCTGTTCCAGATAAACCAGTCTAGTCTCGGCAGAGTTATAGGGACGTCATGATGGCGGGCCTCGTAAATCTTTTCATTTAGATAAGTTTATTTGACGATGCATGCAATTGCAGGCCATTTAGTAACCCGTTCATCACAGGCGTTGGCGAGCTGCAATGTTGCTGGCTGTGGGTCGCCGTTATTTGAAAAGATGCCATTTTAGTATAACAAATTGTGAGTTTTCCGAGCGCATTCTTAAGGTCTTTAGTCTTGGACAAAGGAGCTAGAGAGTGAGAGGAGCGCTCACAAGTGACATGTTACGGTTTTGTTACCCGCCGGCTATCTCCCAACACAGAATCGCCATGTGGACTGATGTCAACTGACTGGGTGCCGCGTGTTTTGCGACACCGACGATGCGTTTATTGTGTTACAAACCTTTGCCGCGCTGTTTGTATTGCTTATGCTGATGCTCAATTTGTTAATCCTGAAATGCATCACTACGCATCTCAAACATTCGTAACACTTCTTGTCGTGGGCGTATAATATGCCGTGGAGGGAGTATTGTAAATAGCTGGCACTGGTAAACCATTGGTCGATGCGTTCTTCTGGTGAAAAGTACACCGATGGCGGCGGGGAAGACGTATGTAGTTCAAATCATCGAAGTGTGCAACGAAACAAAATCTCTCAGATCTCAAGATCAAAACCGAAAGCTCTCAAGAAAGCTCGGGTTGGGCGATACGTGACATTTGCCAGACGTTGCGTTTTGCTTTCCTTTTTCCTTTTGCTTTCCTTTGTTCACAACACGCGTTCTGCGGAACGCGTGTTGTGGACAAACACGTCATTAAATTTCGAACGCAGGTGACCGACGAGACATTGATAAGTCCTAAGATAAATTGCTTATGACAGTCTTCAAATTTTCACAGGAGGTGTGGAAATGTTCAAAACTCTGGTCGTGCGGAGCGTCAGCGGTATGCGTTAGTGACTGAAAAGTCTCCGGGAGTCCCGAGGAGCCTCCCTCGTCCGGCGAGGGCTAAGTGACGGCGCGGTCTGCTGGGGTGCGCTGGAGCGTTCTTTAGGCATTTGAGTCTCTCACGTAGCTAACGATGCCCATCCTCGGACGAGGAGGACATGGCGAGAATGTAAAGCAGGTTCGTTGTGAAGGAGAAGTGGCAGCGCGCGGGTCGGCGCAGTGGTCACACTTACCAACATATTTATGCGCGGCGTCCCTGTGTGCAAAAGAAACAATGCACGGTAAGATGCACACAACTGTTTTCGCGTGCTCATTCACATTCCGGCAAGTCATTTACATAGCCGAGTGCCGATGCCGCTTCATTGCGACACTTGTGCAGCTGCCTAAATAAATCGTAGTCGGCCGTGTCAGCTCCACCACCTGTGTTGTGTGACGAGATAAACGCGTTTGAAACACATGGTCGGCCTCGCCTCCGGTCACCCACTCTCCGCAGTCCGCGTCGGACAGCGGGGAGCGTCATTGTTTTGTCGAGTGCGCGCGGCCTCTGGCTCCGCTGCCACGAGCGGGCGCGGCGCCCTTCGTGTGTCGTATGTTTGTGTTTGTTTTTGCGGCGGCCCGGCGCCACTGGCGCCCCGTGCGCCCGCCCCGGCCCGCTGTTTCTGAAACGCTTCGGCTGTTGACGCGTGGCTCCGGCTGAGCGGGGGAGACGAGTGCCGGCGCCCGTGCTGCGGCCAGCGCCGGGTCGGTCCGCGCGACCTGCCGGCATCCTGATGGCGGAGCGACTCGTGTCTGGCCGGTGTCCTCACACGGCAGACACGGCTGCGTCTGGCCGGTGTCCTCACATAGCAGACCGGGCTACGTCTGGCCGGTGTTCCTCGCATAGGACACCCGGCCGCGTCTGGCCGGTGTCCTCGCATAGGACTCCCGGCCGCGTCTGGCCGATGTCCTCGCATAGGACTCACGGCTGCGTCTGGCCGGTGTCCTCGCATGGGACACCCGGCCGCGTCTGGCCGGTGTCCTCGCATAGGACACCCGGCCGCGTCTGGCCGATGTCCTCGCATAGGACACCCGGCCGCGTCTGGCCGGTGTCCTCGCATAGGACACCCGGGCCGCGTCTGGCC
Source organism: Pollicipes pollicipes (assembly GCF_011947565.3). Classification (NCBI taxonomy): domain Eukaryota; kingdom Metazoa; phylum Arthropoda; class Thecostraca; order Pollicipedomorpha; family Pollicipedidae; genus Pollicipes; species Pollicipes pollicipes. The sequence goes on along the minus strand of NW_023596361.1, from coordinate 254,336 downwards.
GATGTCCTCGCATAGGACTCCCGGCCGCGTCTGGCCGGTGTCCTCACACGGCAGACCCGGCTCGCGTCTGGCCGGTGTCCTCACACAGCAGACCCGGCTGCGTCTGACCGGTTGTCCTCACACAGCAGGACCCGGGCCGCGTCTGGCCGGTTGTCCTGACGCGCGCCGGCCTTGTGGCGGCTCCTTGACATCATCCGGCGCGGCCGCTGGTGACAGGCCGGTCCGCCCGACCCGCGTCGTGTGTCGCACCGCGCACCATTAGTCGAGCGGCGGCCACCCGATGCCGGCGATACGGCCGGCCTGGCGGGCCAGCCGGACAGGTGCGCGCCGGGCCGCGGCCCAGCTGGCCCTGCGCGGCGCCCTGATCGCCGAGCAGTGGCAGCGCGGCGCGGCTGGGCTCGGCTGGGCTCGGCTCGGCTTCAGATCTCAGATGAACCGGCCCGCAGATGCCGTCCGCGGTCTTCTCCTTGGCGTCCTGACGGGCTGCTATCGACCGACGCCCGGAATGTCGCGGCAGCGGCCGGACGGGCGGCGTGTTGTCGCCGGCAGCTTGTGGCGCAGCTGGGCTCGCTCGGCTGTCAGGTACCGGCCGCGGGGCGTGGCGCCCGCGCAGCCGACACGCAACCGGCGGAGCAGCCGCGGAGATTGTGTGTCTCTCGATGTCTGCGTCGTTTATCTGACGATGTGTGGGTTGGAGTAGTCACTGCGGTCACTGCCTGGCGACGTTATCGGCCGGTTTGCACGCAGTCAGTGCTAAAATGGGCCTGGCTGTCGGTGCTCCTGAAACCTACGATGTTCGCTTCGGCTCCGGAAGTTGTGCGGCCCAATGTTCATGGCGTTTGTCAGCCTCTAACCGGGCCGTCTCTCCACAGCATGCAGGGCGAATCGAGCCGCACCCCTCGCGTCACGGCAGCAAACCGTGCAACGAGACCAAGAACCAAAAACCAGAAGATGGTGCCATGTGAGTACTTGGTGGTGGCCCCCGCCTGCGACGTTCTGGCATCTTAAGACTGTTATTGGGAGTCGAGCCCAGTCGGGCTGGTGACCCATCTGCTGCGGCTCCAAGCTGCGTTAATGCAATCGCGCGTACAGTAATGGTCATTTGTTTCATACTCACGTCTGTTATGTTCAAATGGGCGTGACTGGCGTGAAAGGGTCCATACTGCTTAGCTTGTTCCCAGTGCACCATGTTATCTCACGAAGCTGTCGTGGCGACTCATGTCTCGGTCAAATTGACCAGCCAATCTGCAGGCCACTCAGCTGTGTAGCGGCCAGCTGCGTCGCACACGGACTGACCGCGCCTCCCGTGCCGCCCGTTGCCAGACGACTACAACCGGGTGGTGCTGGACATGCTGCCGGCCGAGCCGGAGCCCGTCGACGAGGCCGAGTCCGACTACATCAACGCTTCCTACGTGGACGTGAGTGGCATTATGGGGGATGGAGGCTGGGGGCGAGCGTGCCGGTCGCCGACGGTGCGTTAACGGGCCGCACCGGGCCGGACGAGGCGGTGCGGCTCCGAGCCGGCGGCGGCGGTGGCTGTCGCTGGCCGGGATTCGGAGCGGGGCGGAACGCTGGCATTGGCGGCTCATTGTTCAGGTTTTGCGTCGCCTCCGCGCCTTGCCACGCCGCCATTGTCTCCGTGCGCCGTGTTCGAGAGCGGGAGGAGTCCTGGTCGCGTCTGTGTGAGGTCCCACCGCCGGCCGAACCGCCGGCCGTCGCAGAACCTCCTCCCTCCCCCTCCCCCCCTGAGCCTTTGATGCTATCTCTGCGTGGGCGCTCCACGGCGTTAGTGCTACAGCAAGAACTGGTACCAATAAGAGTGCTGCCTTTCTACTGACAGTACTTAAACACGACATTATTTCGACGCGTCAAGACCTGTCATCCGTCATTACTTCTACTGCTAAAACTAGGCCAGTCATGACTTGTACACATTACTTCTACCGCAGACTTCAAGGGAATTAGTGCTACACGCCAAAGTTATACTTCAAGAAACGTATACCTATTATTACTGCTGCTGCCAAAAACTTATAGTTCAGCGATGTACACCTGTCATGTTTCTGCTGCAGAAGCTTATACAGCTTTTACGCTCACCTAACATTACTTCTACCGCCAATACTTAGCCACTTAATGGAAAATGCGTGCGCACCTAGCGGCGACTTAGGAATAACTGGCAGGTTACTGGGCAATACTGTAATAAACACTCCGTGGTTTCGACACGAAAAAGAATCATCCGTCATATTTCGTCATTTTTTCGATTTGCGGTGCTTTGCGTATGAGCGAAGGCTGTCATTTTGTTTGCAGAATTTCAATGAGGAACACAACTTTCTGAAACAATAATTCTCTTGTGTAGCACTAGGGCCTTATTTTAGTCATTGTAGTGGAAACCATGTTGCCTTTTAGTGAACACCAGGCCAGGGGTGTAGTTAAATATTCTGTCGCCGCCTCCATCCACGTCTTATCTGTGATAGGGGCGTGTCTCCATTATTTAAGCATGAGTCCATGACCTTCGCGGCGAGCGCCGTGTTTGATGTGGTTAGTGCCAAGTTTGGCTGTCGTTTTTCCAGTTAAGTCCCCAAACCCTTTTTTGGAACACCACTCCAGTGTCCCATACGTTTTTCCAGCATATGAAATGTCGCGTGGAACTTTTACCGTCGTTGGTCGCTCGATCACGTTATTTACACCAGCAATACTGCATCGATGCCGTGGAGTGGGCACATCTAGTTCGATTTCGTCCGTCCAACTGTACCCATGCGTTCGCTTCATCTGGGATTTTGGTGAGGCTTAAACTGTGGTGCGGAAGAATTGACGGGTATAATTTATGGAGTTTGACCTGTATCACACGACAAAAAAATTGTGCACAGGTATTGGCGGTCGAAGTAATTTCATGTATTAGTAGAGACAAGAAATGTTTGCAGCATTACGTTTTGTCGTTTTTATTACGTTACGCATTCACTACGTTTTTAGTATTGCATGGCACAAAAGTCACGTATAGCTCGTTACCGTTGAAGTAAGATCACTTGTAAGTAAAGGCCATTGCATGGTTTTTGCCTTTATAGTATTGATTGATTTACGTGTTTTTGCAGTTTAATTTCGGTCGTGGAAGAGTTTTTTCAGTGGAAGCGATGTCGTGTATAAGTAAAGACTAGTGTTTTGTTCAGCAGATGCCATGACAAGTATATGTATTTGAAGTATACATTTTGCCATTTCGCGCTCATGTCGGCGTACCTGGGATGTCATTTGGCGCACGACATCACCTCTACTGTCCTGGTTCCCAATACAACTGAAGTGGCATTTAATTAAGTAAAATCCCTAGACTTTTTCGCAGTAGACGTAAAGCCGTGTAGAGCCGATTCTGTAGCACTCCCGTCGGTGTTAGTTTTGCCGTAACGGGACGATGTTGTCCAAGTGTAAGGACAGCGTCCGCTTGCTGACTGCGACCGTCCGCGGCCCTCGTCACGTCTCGAGGGCCTCACAAGGTCTTCGCACTGGCGAACACCGCCTCCCTCCTCGCCGTCCGCGACCCCTGTCACGTCTCGAGGGCCTCACGAGCTCTCCGCACTGGCAGACACCGCCGCCCTCCCCGCCGTCCGGGGCTCTTGTCACGTCTCGAGGGCCTCACGAGCTTTCTCCGCACTGGCAGACACCGTCGCCCTCCCCACCAAGCGTGAGCCTTGTCACGTCTCGAGGACCTCACGAGCTCTCTCCCGCACTGGCAGACACCGTCGCCCCCCCCCCCCCCCACCCGAGCGCGAGCCTTGTCCACGTCTCGAGGACCCTCACGAGCTCTTTCCGCATGGCAGACACGTCGCCTTCCCCACCAAACGCCGGGCCTCCTGGGCCACGTCTCGAGGGCCTCACGAGCGCCTCACGAGCTCTCTCCGCACCGGCGGACACTGTCGCCCTCCCCGCCAGGCGCGGGGGCCCGGCACCAGGACGATGGGTTTTGAGTGTGAGATAGCTCACCGGACCCCCTGCCGCTGAGTCGGAGCGACCCCCCGCCCCTGTCTCGTGTGTGCGTGTGCATGTGCGTGTGCGTGTGCGTGTGTGCGTGTGCCGGGGAAAGGCGGCCTGCGGACCGGGCTGTCGATATGGACGCCGTAGAATGCTAGTAGACAATCCTGGTCCGGATGCGCCGATAGCCAAAAGCCCACAGACAACGCCACCGTTTCTTTTTGTGTTTTGTTTTGACAGGGACTGGTAGTTTGATGGGGGTCTGCTGTGGATGTCATGTTTGACATCGTCGGTGCGCGCCGAAATTTGATCAGTGAGACTTCCCGACACAACTTCCAGTCGTAGATAATGTGCCGTTTCTTAAGTTCTGAATGTGCTTATGAAAACTTTGAATCACATGCAAGTGATGGCCAGCAGCTGTGTTTTGTGGTCGAATAAATTGCGTGCCGTTTTCGAACGTTAGTTGTGGTGTGTGGTGAACCTCGTGACGCTCGACATTTGCCACGAACAGTTTGCTTTGGGGGCGGGGTGCTTTGTCATTCTGAAGGCGTGCATTAGTCTCGGAAGGCAAGTTCGATGGCGCAAATGATGGTGTGAATGTCGCGGTGAGTCTGGCGGCGCCGAGCCGGCTCCCGGCGGCGCGTCACGATCGATGGCTGTTTGGCTCGGTCGTTTGGGTCGCAGCAGTTGGGTCCTCCAACCATTAGCGTGGCTTGCTGGATGATGACAATCCGGCCACTCGCCTGGCTGATGTCAGCCGGGGGCGGCACTGAGCCTGACGTCCTCGCCATTAAGCGCGCGGGGCCGCTGGAGTGGCATTATCCGTACGCATTGAGTACTTTCGCCATCCTCAGGGGCCATTGACATTTGTCCTATTATGTGGTTACGGGCTTGGTTTCCTGGAGGGGACGCGTGCTAGTGGTTCCTAGTGGGCACAACCTGTTTTTGGACAACTTCTTCTCAAATGATCGTCGTGGCGAACTTCTGTTTCCGTGTGGTCATTCCGCTGACAACGCGTGGTTGTGATGCAAGCTTGGTGCTGCGCCGCACGCACGGCTACAGTGCGGAACACTGATCTGCGATGCTGCGCCGCACCGGACACTGATCTGTGATGCTGCGCCGCACCGGACACTGATCTGTGATGCTGCGCCGCACCGGACACTGATCTGTGATGCTGCGCCGCGCCGGACACTGATCTGCGATGCCTCGCCGGACCGGACACTGATATGTAGCGCTGCGCCGCACCGGGCACTGATCTGCGATGCTGCACCGCGCCGCACCATACCGGACACTGATCTGCGATGCTGCGCCGCACCAGACACTGATCTGTGATGCTGCGCTGCACCGCGCACTGATCTGTGATGCTGTGCCGCATCGCTCGGCTGCTGCGCCGGACACTGGTCCGTGATGCTGCGCCGCACCGCACACTGGTCTGTGATGCTGTGCCGCCTCGCACGGCTGCTGCACCGCACCAGACACTGGTCCGTGATGGTGTGCCGCATCGCACACTGGTCTATGATGCTGCACCGCACACCGATATGTGATGCTGCGCCGCGCCACACGACTCCGTCGTCCTGCCGCAGAGCTTGCTGAAGCCGAACGCCTACATCGTGACACAGGGCCCCAACGAACGCACGCTCAACGACCTCTGGCGCATGGTCTGGAAGGAGAACTCGCCCTGCATCGTCATGCTCACTAAGACGTTCGACTTTATCAAGGTGAGTCATCTCCAGAAGATGCAGGAGCGGAGCCGACGAATGCTTGTCTTATCTTTGCTAGGTCGCGGTGTTGATTCTCAGCGCCAGATGTGTTTTCGATTTCCTATCAATGGGTCGTGGTTTTGATGATCAGTTCCGGATATGTTTCGGTTTGCTCGCTGCAATTGGCTTGACGGATAAGACTGCTGATGCAGGCATGCCGCGACACGGATACTGCGGATGGTTGTATGGTGCCGTGAAATGATCGACCACTTCCTGGAAAGTGAGCCCGATCACCGAGCACAGCACCCCGGCACCCGCGGCCGGCAACCTAGCGCCCCCCCCCCCCCCGCCCGTCCCTCGACGTGGGGATGGCCATAGTTGGCCCCGCTGTAGCCGTGTGTCCGTCTGGTCTGTCTATTCGCTGTCATGCGGAACCCACGTGTACTGAGACCGTCTCGGCGTTTTCGGCTTAATGATTGGCCGACGCCTGTACGGCCCGTCGCGGTCCGTTCAACGTCATGCCTAGCCCACGTTTGCCCGAGCTGCCGCGACCTATTCGCCGTAATGGTGGGCGCGCGCTCCGCCCCGTCCCGGTGGGCGTGCTGGCGAGGCCTGTGTTTGCTCGTAGCGCGGCGTGGTTGAGGCGTGACGCGCGCCCATCGGGGGCCACGTTGCCCGCTCCCCGCTGATCGGAGCCGGCGATGTGGCCGGGGCCTCCACCGAGCCGAGCGGCCGGGCCTCCACCGGAAGCGAGGTCGGGGCCGGTGTTGTGTGGCGCCGCCCGGCCGGCCGGCCTCGTTGACGGGCGGTGGCGCGGCGCCGCGCTGTCGGCGGCGCGGCCGTTGTTATGACCCGCTGTCGTGACGGATCAGCGTATCGCGCTCCCGGGCGGATAAAGAGCGACGGCAATGGCGCCGCGGGCGCGGCCGCGCATTGGTTCCGGCCCCGCTCGGACTTTCCCGACTGGGTCCTGCTGGCTGCGCCGGAGCAGCGGTCCCGGGCTGGGACGAGCCAGGTCCGTCGCCTGATGTGAAGCGCCGGCAGGAGCGGGTACCAGGCGTGACTGCGGGTACACCTGGCCGTCGAGGCGGTGCTGTGATACCTGGATCATCGGGGCACGCCTGGCCGTACAGCCGGTGCCGTGATACATGGATCAGCGAAGCACGCTCGACCGTCCAGCCTGTGCCGTGATACCTGTATCATCGGAGCACGCCTGGCCGTCCAGCCGGTGCCGTGATACCTGTATCATCGGGGCACGCCTGGCCGTCCAGCCGGTGCCGTGATACCTGTATCATCGGAGCACGCCCGGCCGTCCAGCCGGTGCCGTGATAACCTGTATCATCGGAGCACGTCCGGCCGTCCAGCCGGTGCCGTGATACCTGGGATCATCGGAGCACGCCCAGCCGTCCAGCCGGTGCTGTGATACCTGGATCATCGGAGCACGCCCGGCCGTCCAGCCGGTGCCGCGATACCTGTACATCGGAGCACGCCCGGCCGTCCAGCCGGTGCCGTGATACCTGTATCATCGGAGCACGCCCGGCCGTCCAGCCGGTGCCGTGATACCTGTATCATCGGAGCACGCCCGGCCGTCCAGGCCGGTGCTGTGATACCTGGATCAGCGAGGCACGCCCGGCCGTCCAGCCGGTGCTGTGATACCTGGATCATCGGGGCACGCCCGGCCGTCCAGCCGGTGCTGTGATACCTGGATCATCGGGGTACGCCCGGCCGTCCAGCCGGTGCTGTGATACCTGTATTATCGGAGCACGCCCGGCCGTCCAGCCGGTACCGCGACACCTATATCGCACTGGCCGCCGCTCCCGGCCCTGCGGTTGGAACTTCGGTGCCAGTTACGATTTTGATGCGGGCGGACGGGCGCTTCTGAAGCGGCGGGGCCAGGCCTGCAAACACTGGCCACGTCCGAGGCACATGCCATCCGGCTGCGGGCTGCCTGCATAGCGCCGCGGCGCCGCGGGCCGGCGCAGCCTCCGACATCGACGCCGATCGCCCCGGGGCGGAACAACGCAGCTGGCGTACACAAACGTGTTCGTCAAATGAGGAGCTGGCACCACGAATGGTTGATGTTGACTTTTGGAATTAAATAAAAGGCTGCGAGGCACAAAAACAGCGTACATCATTTTTGAGCGTTAATACGGTGTAGGGGTATGAGCCAAACACCTTTCGATTCCGTGGATTCTTCCCATTTATCAATGACGTGAACGTGTATCATAGGTCAAACTGAACATTTTTCGTTATGCATGCTTGCTGGATGAGATCACAAACGATGCAGTTTATGCTTCTGCCTTGTGAAATTAACCGGTGTGTTGCTGCCTGCCCTGTCATGCAATGTTTTGATTACGGAACTGAGCCGTGTTTATAGCACGTATTTGCCTTGAACGGTACAGCTGATGACAGGAAGCGCTTGGACGCGTTTCCCGGTCAGCCGCCATCACAACCATATCGCTGGCGGAGATGCATTCGCCTCAGCAGGCGTTTCATGTAACAGATCGCCGGCGCATGCCGCGTGTGGTGCACGATCAATCACGCCGGCTGTGACGGAGTGCCGAGGCGGCGGACGGAGCGCGCCTGCTCGCGGCCGTGGTCCTCTGCAGCCGGTAGCCGGCGGCGGCGTCCGGGTCCGGACCGGCTGATGCCGCGCCGCGGCCGGCGCTCGGCGGGCGTCAGGGAGGCCGCCGCCGCGGTGGCGAGCCGCCTGATGGACTCACGGACCGCCTCCGCCTGTCCGCCTCTCGGACCGCCCGCGGCCGTCGATGGCCGCCGTGCAGCGTCCCCGGCCGGCCGACGCGGGCTCAGCCGACTGATCCCGGCCGGGTCCGTGGCGGCCGGTGCCTGGCTCTGCCGGCGGTGCGGCAGCCGCGCCGCTGACGACCTCTTGGCGACTGGCAGCCGCCCGGACCGGCTCAAAATAAGCTCCGGTCAGGTGCTGTCCGCTGATTGCGGCAGCCATCCGCCCCGTGCTGATCACGTGGCGCTGGCCGCGCCGCCGACAACGGGCTTGTGTTTCATAAGCCGGGATGGGTGACGGTGCTCAGCCGCCGATTGCGGCCGGGCTGAGCCGCAGTCTAGTGCTAAGTGGAACACAAGCCGTGGTGAAAAGTGCACCTCAAACGGAGGGCGCTTTGAACGTCGTAGGATAATTACGTTACTCACTTTGCATTCTTGCGAGGTTAATACCCTATGCGGCGACCCTGCACCCTATTGGTTGATGGCGATGGAAAGCCTTTTCGTGCCTACTAACGACGTACGTGACGGGATCCCGCGCTGCGTGTGGTGCGGGGATCTGCGCCGCACGCCAGGCGCGCATCGAGCGCTGCGGCGCAGATGGACCTTTGTCGGCACCAGTCCCGGATCTGCGTCGGAACTGCGAAGAAAGCGTTCGAGTGCAGCCGGGTCGGTTGATTCTGACGCTTCGCCGACGGTGAACGGGACTCCCCTCGGGAACAGGACTGTGTCGGCCAACCGGATGAGTTGCGTAGCGGGTGTTTGGACACCGTGGACGCGTTCTCGTTCTGTCCAAGCGCGTGCTGCTGAGCGTCCGACGCCGTTCTGAACCTCTTGGGCGCCGCTGGTCTTGTGTTCTCGATAGGGGGGATGATTGTCTGCGAGGGATGGTCGAGGGATGGTCTCATGTCCCAGATGGGGTCTTCGGGTACCAGTTCGTACCGCTTTGGACAGGTCCGCGCTTGTCAGACGTTCGGCGCCGGCCGCACGGTCGAGGATGACGCCGATCCCATATAGCGGTGTTATTCATGCTGAGTGTACTCGTATCTCGAAGAGGAGCGGTTCGGCCAACTCGACCCAGAAATAGTTTCGCCTATTGTGGGCGAGCGTGCCCGCATTGGCTGAGTGGAGATCGCGATTCAGCGTTCGCCCACACTCCAAACAGGGTCTGGTGCGTCGTAGACGCCCCCGCCCCAGCGTCCTGCGGTGACGCACCGGCTCTCGCTCGCGTTCGTCGTAGGCGCCCCGACCCCAGCGTCCTGCGGTGACGCACCGGCTCTCGCTCGCGTTCGTTGTAGGCGCCCCGACCCCAGCGTCCTGCGGTGACACACCGGCTCTCGCTCGCATTCGTCGTAGGCGTCCCAGCCCCAGCGTCCGGCGGTGACGCAACAGCTCTGGCTCGTGTTCCAGCCTAGTCAGCATACTGAATGCCATTTAGATCTCATGTCACAGCCCTCGACAATGGCCCTAGCGGTGGTGCGGCAGCAGCGGGCGGCACGGCCTCTGGAAGGAGTCAGCGACAGCTGTGCTCGTCACAGACCCGCAGGAACCGCTGTCAGGCCGTGCCGGACAAATTGCGTGTTGTTTGTCCCCGTGACCACTTACGGGTCGGTGCCTACGATCGAAGCCGGGTCGAAGGGAGCCCACATGAATGTCCGGTATTACCGCCAGCCCCGGCGGTCCTGGGGCCCTTGTCACGGACCTCGTCACACACGCGGACTATTAGCGCGAGCCGGCCGAGTGGCACGCGCGGCAGGGTCGCGCGACCCGGCCGGCGGCGCTGTGGCCCGAGGCGGTGACCGGGGCACCGCCGCGTCGCACGTTACGGCGGGGTTCAGCAGGGACGTCAGGCCCGTCGCGTCGCCGTCCACTGCTGTGCTCTGCTGTCTGGCCGGCCGGTACCTGGCAGGACACCGAGGCGGTCCGCGCGGCCCGGGTCTACGCGTGACCGCCCGGCCGGTCGCCAGGTGACGGCGCTGGGTCGAGCCGCGCGCCGCGGCTGCTGACCGGCGTGCCGCTCCGCTGCCGACAGGTGATGTGCGTCCAGTACTGGCCCGTGCTGGTGGACAAGGAGGAGACGTACGGCGACATCGTCGTCACCGTGCTCAAGGAGGAACAGCTGGCCAACTTCGTCATCCGCACCATCCGGCTGAACAAGGACGACCAGGTACGCGTCCCCGCCGAGCCGCGCCCCGACGCCTGGACGCCGGCGCGCACGGACGCACACACGCAGGCACGCCGGCGCGCACGGACGCACACACGCAGACACGCAGGCACGCAGGCACGCAGCCCGACAAGCCAATATGGTTGTTGGCCTACACGCACGCTCGCGTACAGGCCAAGGATGCCGGTTGGCCGCACTCGGTAACGCATTGATCAGCGCACGCGCGATCACACACCAGCGCACTGTGCGCACTAAGATCGGCTGAGCGCGGCCGACGACCTGAGACGCACACACCTACCGCGCACACAGCGCACTAGTTTACAGGCGCCCCTCGACCTGGCGCTGGCGTACTCTGCTGGTTATGGCGCCAGGCGTGGCGCCTGACGCCCCTGGACGCCAGATTACGCTTTGGCGACCGGCGGCCGCCGTCTATGATTAGTCGGCTCCGGTTGCCGTGTCCAAAGGTCAGGTGGTAACGACATCATCAGAGGACGCCACGCGCGCCGGCGCCTCAGCTGGTGCGGCCGCCCGCCGAGCCGCGGCGGCGCCGTGACGTGTCGCTGGACTGAGCTCACCGCCGCTCAGGTGTGCTTCTCTTCCCGTGAAGTGACGCCCGCCGTGACGCGTCGCTGGGCTGAGCCCACGGCCGCTCGGGTGGGCTTCTTTTCACGGAAAGTGACGCCCGCAGGCCAGTGATGTCGGCCAGTCGGAGGCTGCGAGGCCTCTCCGCCGGCGCTGGCCACCTGTCGGCGCTGTCCGGTGTCGATCTTGACATGGCCCAGCTGTGTTTGCGCCGTGCTCGCGCCCCCACCCCGAGTACGGCTTGTAGGTGGCGTCAGGGTGCGCGCGCACTGAGCCGGTGGGATGAGGCGCTCGTCGCGCTCAAAGCTGGACAAAGCGGGCTCTGAGACGTGTTCGACGCGTTGCACTGGCCTTGAGGCGCGTCTTTTGTCGGGCGCGTGTTCAGGTGACCGCATCTTGCCTCCCCGTCGCCGTCCGGCAGGAGCGGACCGTGCTGCAGTTCCACTACACCGAGTGGCCGTGCCACTCGTGCCCCTTCTCCAACGCCATTCTGGAGTTCCGGCGACGGATCCGCATCTGCCTGCGTCACCGCACGCCCGACCTCGACGGACCCATCGTGGTGCACTGCAGGTCGGTACCGCCGCGTCGGTGGAGGGGAAGGGGGGGGGGGGGGCGAGGGCCGCCGTCAATGTAGAGCGCTGATGCCTGTCTGAGTCCTTGGCTCAGCGTTTTCCGAGGCCTCCTGGGGTTCATATTGTTGTGTTATAAATATTTTGATGAGTAGAAAAAACGGCTGCGAAATTCATCCCCCACCTTGAGGCGCCACCTTTCCGCAGTGTACGGGTGGGGCACGGGACGTCAACTGCACCGCGTGGCCAGCGAGAGAGACTTTGGGCGCCGCGGCTCGGTGTCACTGACTGATAGTTATTCAGACACCAGCCCGAGGGCGTGCGCTTTGTTTCGGCCGACTGATATACAATGGCCAGCTGGCAGCCGGCCAGGCGGCCCTTCTGACACGGCCGGTCGCACTGTAGCATTGTGCGGCACAAAGGAGATCTCTCGGCGCCCGCCGCGCTCTCGGCTGACAGACCGCCGGCAAAAATGACCATTTGCCCTGGATGTGACCCACTTCGCTGCTGGGCTGTGAGTGCACGCAATAAACGCTCGGCTGGCACAAGCGCCTGACATGCATGGCCAGTCCCGAGACGCTTGTGCCGCTTGCTCGAAATCATATAAGCACAGTGAGTCCTGCCGTTCGTCCAAGTGGCTAGCAATCATTGGGTTCGTATATAACGTACTGCCTACCTTGTTGCGCAGTAAAGGATCTCATTCTGTCTGAGTGTCAAGGAGCCCTTATTGCGCCCCGCCGAGGTAAAAAAAAAAACAAAAACAAAAAAACGCTGATTGCTGTGCGTGTGCACGCCTTGTAGAATCAGACGAGCTGTTGCGCCAACCGGCCTCGGTGATCCGTGAATGTGTCGCGGAAATGCGCTGCCCTGCGCCACGGAACATCACATCTCAACGACGCCCACCGCCGGCACGGGCCGTGGTCGAACACCGCGCCGCCGCCAGCTGCGGCCGTGCCGGCCGGGCCGGGCCGAGGGAGGGGGGTCGGTGCCACCGGGAGCCGGCGCCGTGCTGATGGGCCCCGGTGCTTCGGTCCTGCGCGGCAGTCGATCGTGCCGACCAATTACCGCGCGGGCGGGGCATCGGCCGACGACCGCGACGCGTGCTGATCAGTGCGACGTCCCGGACCAGCGGCGGGGCACCTGCCTCTCGCCGCGGGGCTGACGGTGCGCGACTCTCTCTCTCTCTCTCTCTCTCTCTCTCTCTCTCTCTCTCTCTCTCTCTCTCTCTCTCTCTCTCTCTCTCTCTCTCTCTCTCTCTCTCTCTCTTCTCTCTCTCTCTCTCTCTCCTCTCTCTCTCTCTCTCTCTCTCTCTCTCTCTCTCTCTCTCTCTCTCTCTCTCTCTCTCTCTTCTCTCTCTCTCTCTCTCTCTCTCCTCTCTCTCTCTCTTCTCTCCTCTCTCTCTCTCTCTCTCTCTCTCTCTCTCTCTCTCTCCTCTCCTTCTCTCTCTCTCTCTCTCCTCTCTCTCCCTCCTCTCTCTCTCTCTCTCATCTCCTCTCTCTCTCTCTCTCTCGTCTCTCCTCTCATCTCCTCCTCTCTTCTCTCTCTCTCTCTCCCTCTCTCACTCTCTCTCTCTCTCTCGCTCCTCGCTCCCTCTCTCTCTCCTCTCCTCTGTCTCCTCTTCTTGCTCCTCTCTCTCCTCTCTCTCTCTCTCTCCTCTCTCTCCTCTTTCTCTCTCTTCTCTCCTCTCTCTCCGTCTTTCTCTCTCTTTTCGCTCTCTCGCTCTCTCCGGCGTATATGTCTGACAAGCCCGGACTTCGAGAAGCGAGCGCTGGAGCTGGTGCTGTACTCATCGCCAAACGCTCCGACGCCGGGGCGAGCCTGGGCACAGAGGACCGGCCTACCGGCGTCCACAGCCGCCAGCTTGTTAGCGCCGGTCTCGGCGCGCGTGGACGGCGGCTCACTTCTTCTTCCGCTTGTTTGATGTCGGCCCGCCGGACACGTGCTAATTGCTGTCAGCCGCACGACGTGGTGCGTGGGCGCCGCAGTCTCCGCCTCACGGGCTCAGCACGTGCCGTTGCGCCCATCGCACGGTGCGTTACAAACATGATAACGACGTGAGTCGGGACGTGTGCGCCCCACAATTTTGGGCCAGTCTCTTTGTTAGCTACACGCCACGGAGCATGCGGACTCCTACGCGGGGCCCAAATTGAAGTCCCGGCTGTGCCGTGTGCCCCTGAGCGCTAATATAGGCAGTGCATTCGCTGACGCTCAGTAAAGGGGCGGGCTAATCCAAAGCCTCACGTGTATCGCGTATGACGACGTGTATCGCGTGCCCTCAAAAATGAATGGATGTCGTCATCAGAGTGGAGGATTGCGCACCGCTTTGTTGATGTTATCAACATTGTGGAGGGATGGGTATCGCCTTATACCAGTCAGGCGGTCATGGACAGACTTACATGATTGTGGGGCATGCCATACATGTACTTATGCAGTATGACGCATGGGAATGGGAGTAGTGCGCTCCGAATATTATGGTGTGGCACTACACCAGCAGTCACGTGCGAACCTCCCCCCTAGTACTAGCGGTACTTCATCCCGCATTTTTGTTTGCACTCGTTCTATGATACTTATGTTATGGCTCAGTACCCAGGCTGAACGATCTAGTTACAGCTGACTTTGTGGAAGACGGAGGGGACTTAGAGTTGTAATTTCCAGGGATTTAAAGGCTGAAAAGCAATGTGGGGCTGCTAGGAGCGAGGCATTTCCGATGCTGGGACTTGTAAACAGGAATGTCCATTACAAGAGAAGGAATGTTGTCAAAAAGTTGTACGTGGCTTGTGTCAGAC
>NW_023596361.1:109114-238894 GCF_011947565.3 Pollicipes pollicipes | reverse complement strand
GAACAGGAACAGGAGCTAACGTCAGATCAATTCTGTTTGTATTTTGAAGTTAATAGACTGCAAAAATCAGGCGTTCAACGACCGCGTGAAATAAATCACCGGCGCCTTTCATTTACAATGGTTTTGTTGACTCTTTCTGAAACGATAGAACTCGGAAGCTTTGTTTGAATTTTTATCCGGGCTGTTAAGAGATTAAGGACATCGCGAAGGTACATTGTAGATCGATATGTCTGATCGAAATTTGAATATGAAAATTTGATTGTAGATCGAGTGGTCCACAATGTGCATTAACATGATCAAGCCATGCTTGGCTGGAAACGTTCAACATCCAGTCAGACTCGATTAGTGATGCAATTCATGTAACATGTTTTTTAACATGCGCGCTCTCAAATCTTGGCGACAAGAACCTCCACTTCAAGCGTTGCAGTCTCCGTAGTCCGCGGAGCATTAGTGTAGCGGCTAACTTTTAGTTGTGGTCCATCGGTGGACGAAAATGATGACACTTCTGAAAAAGCTATCGTTAGACACTTGCATCCATTAGTGTCACCAGTTATGCGACATAATTTTGAGCATGCGCACGTGCAAATCTTGGCAACAAAAACCTCGACGCCAAGCATCGCAGTCGCCCCGGGCCGCGCAGCGTCGGCCCAACAGCAAATATTAAGCCGTGACCAACGGGCATTCAAAAATGATGACGTTTTTGAGAGAAGTACCTGGGACACTTCGGAACGTCAAATCTTGCATTTAGAAGGCAGTCTGGGCGCATATTTCACGTGCGCGATTTTAGACTGATGATAAGAATGAACTGGCACTTAAAGCACCACAAAGCGATGCTGGAATCTAGCGGGGGAATTGGAGTAGTAAAGGAAAAATCTTTATTTTTCGTGTTTCTGTAGTTATTAATCCGTCCAGAAGACATATCACCACGGCGCCCGCCGTCTGGTGACACTTGCAGTGGCTGATGCCGTTCGGTTTCACGGAAGCCGTAACCCAGGCCATCACTGTCCTCGCACTCGAGGTTGCATGCGGACATGTCCACACATGTCGACGTAATTTGTTTTACTCATCCATTCTTTAAGAAATCGGCGTTCTCAGGCAAACATGGGATGGCCTTGTTTGTTTTTTGTAGCTCATCTCAATGCGCTCTATCCAACAGGAATGAGGCTTCCACTTTACTCAACAAAATTGAGACCCCTTATTTCCTTCCAGGCGAGGGCCCTTGAGTAGAACACCCGGAGCACATAACATTACACGGGGCACATTAACGTTTCAGGTCAAGGGCTGGAGGGCCATTCCGTCCTATCGCAAAGTGCTTTCTAGCTCTCATTTTGGTGACACGGGGCGAGATCTCGTGATCGATCCGGAGGCCATTGGAAGGATATATCATAACAAAATGTTCCCCTCCCTGACACGGTAGACCTTCTGACCCGCGCAGTCGGCCCTGGATGAGCACAACAACCCTCACAGACGCAGCAACATCCCTGATCGCCGCAGGGGTCCTATAATTGTCGCATAGACTCGGGTTTCAATTTTTTGTGTTCTTCAGTGATATTGAGGACTCACTGAACGTAGGTTGTAGGTGAAATGAGGGTCCCAAATTTGCATTAGCATAGCTAATCCATGTTCGTCTTAAAATTTTCAAGATTCAGTCAGAACTGATCACTGATAAAAAATATGTAACATGGTTTAAACATGCAAGCTCGCGTCACAGCAACAGCCCCGATGCCCGGCGTTGTAGTCTCCATAGGCCGCGCGGCGTCGGCCCTGTGGCTGTAACATAAAGCAGTGGCCTATGAGCAACCGAAAAACATAACGCGTCTTGAGGAAGACGACTGGTAAACTAGGGAAATCGGCATGTATGTTTAATGTAGTGTAAAAGTAAGAAAACACAACCTTAATCTGAAAAGTGGGGGGGGGGGGGGCAGTTAACGCTGCTGCCCCCCCCCACCTTGAAAAGTGGGGGGGATCATGGCCCCCTGCCTCCCCCCCCCCCCCCCTGTTCCTACGTCCATGGTCATCCACATCGCACCGTAGAGGATAAAGACACAGTTCACTTAGCAATGACGTCTTCATTAGTTGGCACGCGTGTGCACGAACCAGATTTCTCAACAACAGCACTGGCGGTGCGAAAAACGGCTTAGAGGCCATTGCCGGCATTTCTGGTCTACGACGGCATATAAGCAGACTTATGATATAAATAGCATGATTTTCCATTACACCATTCTTGAGAATAATACATCGTCCTGTTTTGAAGAGAATCGCATGACTGGCAGTTGGAATCCATTGTTTTTGAAACTTTAAAAGTGACGTCTGCTTCTAGAGTATCTTCTGGAAGCATGCCAGGTGGGCGCGACAGAATGTCTGGTGGCAGAAGCCCTGGCCACCAACAGGCTTCAGACGGAACTCACCTGTACTGGTGTGCAATGAACTTTTTTGTGATGAAGTGTCAGCCACGCACGCCAGCACCGAGAGCCTCCCAAATACCTCAGGCCGGGTTTCAGGACGATGCTCATGGATGCCCTGCGACGCCCGCTGGTACATGGCACAGCCAATGAGCGGCGACCTTTTTGCGTTAAGCCGCATTCGCACCTATGACGTCACAAAACGCCAAGGTAGTCACGTATCTTGGCATTTAAGGGATCGATAATGCACTGGTAGCACGAAATATTAGACTCGCGCTTGGGAATAGCAACGCGGGAACCTCTGAAAAGCGATGCCGTGGGGTCACCAACTTAGTCCGGAGAGCAAAGTTATCTTTTTATCATGGCTGACCTGGATATTTCTGGATAGCGTGGATCTCATTACTGCTTCAGCTCCTGGCCTGACTGATGGCGGGGCCTAGCATCAGCGTGCAGCTCCTGGTTGGGAAGGTGCCGACGGTATTGCAGTTGACTCACGTCATCCGCCATTCTTTTCTTCTGGTTGCTTGATTTTGTATCATCGAGTAGCCCTTGCTCTGATACGGGGTCGATATGGCCCCTCTAGGGTTTCTGAGGATCCATATCCGGTATGTTGTGCAGTCGCGCCCAAATTTTCAGTAGCACGTGTGGCAGCCATTGCGTGGGTTTTGATACATCAAACGTGTTCATAACATTTCTGGTTTCGGATCAGCGGCGATTTTTGAGGGACGCTGCACGGCGATCTATAGCCTGGGCGGGCGGCAACCGACAATACCTGGGAACGAGCGCGGCGGGACCATATTGTTACATTTTTAGGGCCGTAGATTTTGACCATATGCTTAAAACACCTAAAACTGTATACTATGTACTAGCAATTTGACAAATAACACTCTTGTTTAGGTTTTGTATCGCTGTTAAGTATGGTATCGTAGATATGAACATGTAAAACTGAAAAAGTGCGATTTTTTGGAAGACTTACCATTGATCTGGGGTGGTGGGGTTATTACCAAGCGTGAAATCTCGTTGAAACGAACCCACTGGTGTTCTCCACCCGGCTCTCCGTTCGTTACCTTGTAAACAGCAGGGAGGTCGAACCCCCCCCCCCCCCCCCTTCCCCATCGGTCCGTAATTTGAAAAGCGACGAGTTGGGGCGAGGGTAAATGGACCGGGGTAGGCCGTACACATCATCCAAGAGTGGCCCAGAGTTCCCCGGGCTCTCCGAGTGCCGAACACAAACCCTGAACAGGTGCCCCTGTACGGGCCTTGCATCAGTGGATGGAAATGCAGCTGCGTTTGGTTCTGCCCCATCGTTGTCCACTCCCCTTTATCTCATAGCTCTGGGACGTTCATTGCTTGCCGGAAGGGTTCTAATCCACGCAACTTAAACAACCCGAACAGTTGCTCTCTGTTGAAACTGTAGGGTGAGATCCATCTGTTTCTTGGCTGCGGTCAGGACAGCACGCAGAGTTTCACAAGCGAAATGTTCGACCTTGAAGCAGCAACAATGTTTTCTAGTCTATCATTTTTGTCAGCACACCCAAGAGGCGTACGGACCTAGTGACCTCGGGGTCACGAGCCCGCGAAGGCCAGCGTACTAGTTGTGCTGTCGGAGCGTGAGCAGCAGCTGTGTTGTGACACTATGTATACCAGGTCCTGTCCTAGACCCTCTTCTGCTTCACACATAACATGGGCGTAACGGCTGAGTGGTTAGCTCGTCGGATTCCCTCGTGGGGGGCCGCCAGGGCCCATGAGCGCTAATATGGCCAATGCAGGTGCTTGCACTCCATAAAATGGACGTGGTGACGTAAATCGCGTTGCCTTTTAATAATAGAAGATGTAACACGGCTCGCCGACTCGTGCCTCAGAGACAGACTGATCGGACGCGTCTGCACACCGACCGCTGCCCCGGGACAGGTTGATCGGACGCGTCCGCACACCGACCGCTGCCCCGGGACAGATCGATCGGACGCGTCTGCACACCGACCGCTGCCCCGGGACAGGTTGATCGGACGCGTCTGCACACCGACCGCTGCCCCGGGACAGGTTGATCGGACGCGTCTGCACACCGACCGCTGCCTCCGGGACAGATTGATCGGACGCGTCTGCACACCGACCGCTGCCCCGGGACAGATTGATCGGACGCGTCCGCACACTGGCCGCTGCCCGGGACAGGTCGATCGGACGCGTCCGCACACCGACCGCTGTCCCGGGACAGGTCGATCGGACGCGTCTGCACACCGACCGCTGCCCCGGGACAAGTTGATCGGACGCGTCTGCACACCGGCCGCTGCCCCGGGACAGGTTGATCGGACGCGTCTGCATGTAAAGGTCCGATCTTTAGACGCGATCGGGGCTCCGATGTGACCCGAACGATAACAGCAGTTGGACACGAGTGATAAAACTTCAGGCACGAACGATTATATTGTATCTTAATCAGTTTAAGTGTGAGAATCTCTGGTGTCATAGTGTTATCTTTTTGCAGCGTTTATCACTCAAAGTGAGCCATGAGCATAGCAAAGGTCAAGTTATGTCTCATGTTTACCTTGTCCTTTCACAGCGTGGTGAACACATTACGTGCTACATGAACACAATCAATAGTGCGGTTATAATGAGCACACAGTGAGGGGTAAGTTATACCAATGATGTTCATCCAGGTGACTCGTCTTTTTATCATAGACTCGTGCTATGGCTATGGAAAAAGAAGTGAATTACCAAACGTGAAAAACTGTTGCCTGGCTTTTTAAAAAAAATTCTTAAATAGTAGATGGAGTTTGGATGCTGATCACGAGGGTGCATATCATTTTGAGCCACATTAAAAAAATAACGCCAGGAGATCTCGAGGTCTACGAAGTTCAAGGTAGTTAAAATTAGACCCCCACGACTTCTTCAAGCCCATGTAAATGGTAATGCTTGACATGCTTATTACATTTGGCCATCTTGTTGCTCGTTGCATTTAAAGCTGTGACCGACAGGTCTCCAATGCCTAAGGTTGATCAGGACGCAGGGGTACAGGTCACTGAACGTGTACCCTCACCATTCATCTGAAACTTGTATCAATGGTAGATTTTACCTTTTGAGTACTATGGCGTAACTTGTTATTTGAATGTCACTGATTGTCGATTAGGGAATTGTTCGTAGTGATCTCCTCGTTCAAAGCAACGACACACATCACTTCCCGTCACTTTGAAAGTTATTGGTTGTAAAGGCCATACAAATATATTGCTTGCGGACACGCACAATTTTTTCCCCAACCTTTGTTTCCATCGGTCTTTGGAATTCTCGCGACAAAGGAACGTGTTGTTTACCAACACTTCTAAATTCACGAACTGCACAGATGTAGGTCATGGCAGCCACCGGTAAACTGCCGCATTCATCTTCATATTTATTACAATCGAGCACTGACCCCTACAATTTTTCTCAAGTGCAATCATGATCACTTTGATTTGTAATAGCGCTTCGGCCGATGTGACGATTTCGCTCTGTGCTGTTGTGTCGACGGGTAAAATGAAACAATAGAGAGGGGACACGCTCAGCAGACCGCCACTAGCCCGATGCGGTGACTGCCAAACCTATTTAGCTAATATATTATAAGCTATGCTAACGTGGTCTACTTTCCTGTCAGGAAAGTAGACCACGTTAAAAGGAGTGTTCCACTTTTGGAGCATATTTCAAAAACATCCTCTGTTGAAACCTCAGGACTAGTTGCGTATAATAATAGCTCTGGGTTGTAGCACTGCGGTACCGTCAAGACACATTACGGATATAAATTTTTATGATTTTCGAGTCCCAATTACATTGTAAATGTGTTTTGTAGCAGAACTATCCTTCCCTGCAGTCGTGACCAACGCCGTCATGACAATCACCATGCGCACCTCTACCGAAAAGAACTTTTGTTCTTTTCGTGAGGGGACACCTCTACCACCTCACGCACCTCTACCGAAAAGAACTTTTGTTCTTTTCGGTAGAGGTGCGCTAAACGTGCCCGCTGACATTTTTGTGCAGCGTGCAAGGGTCTGTTACCGAGGAGCACATTGGTTGCAGTTTGAACAAGTGCGTCGCGGGGATTATGTGATACTCACGTTCCCAAAGCCAACGGGCGCTCCGAAAAGAGCCACTGTCGTAAACGCCATAGTAAGAAATAAAAAAAAACATAGCATAACGCTTTACTGAGTTTGTGAGATAATATTTTCCTGTTCGCATATCGGTTTGGCTGAACAATTTTTCAAACTTCCGAATATTGCACGAACATCTTGACAAATTAATGTGTTCCAAACATTGCAGGACACACATTGGAAAAAGCGTAGCAAGCAAAATATATTGCTTTCATATTGGTGAGCAGGGAGTCAAATGAGATTTCTCCTGTATGGCTACTTCAAGCAGAAATTTTGAACTATTCAGAAGGATTTCGAGAAAGCTGGCATAACTTATCAAATCATACGCATCCGATGTAACAATAGGTAAAAAATACAAAAAGGTGGGATGTTTCATTTGCGTCCAACCGCAGCTTAGAGTTTCGTCATGACAGAACGTTCAAACTCGGAAAGTAACCTATCAGCGGCATCAGTGTCGTCCAACCGCAGCTTAGAGCTTCGTAATGACAGAACGTCCAAACTCGGAATGTAACCTATCAGCGGCATCAGTGTCGCGTGATGTCCGAGGAATCTCTGTCTCTGAGAGCTGAATAATGTGCAGTCAACAAGCGTGTGTTTTGCAGTCAACATGTGTCCACACCGTTCACATGTGGGGACATCCGCTGTGCCGTTCAGTCAGGATCTGTGGATGCCCCACATGTGACCAATGCGGAGACAGGTCGGAATGAGTTTGCCTTTTTTGACCTTCCGGAAAGACAACTCTCAGTCCCCTATCTTGAATTTGATGGCTTTCAACTTGTTTCTTCTGCGTTCCTCGCCCCACAGCTTTTGCCAGTCAGTCAGGATATAGCTCCCTGTAATAGCGTGGAGGTCACTGTCGGGAGACCGATCGTTCTCATTTGGGGAAGGCAGTGCTGCAGCCTGCATTGCCCGATCAGGCGATCATTGCCAGCCAGACCGGACCTGGCGAGCCCTGGTTTAACCGTCAGAGGCTACATGCACCGATGTTCCATGTCACTTATTTTTGTAACGTTGCAAACGTTATCCGAAACCTATTTCCACTCAACTTAAGTGTGCTCAGCTTTCAAGATAACATTAGTATCTTATTATGGTGCTTCGTTTGACAAAGGCGAGACAAACTTAACATCGGTCATCCAAGGTCTCATACGGGGCACATACCATCTCCTGCGTGCCTTACGGTCCTTCTTTTCATTCGGTGGAATATTCTGTTTCGGTGTCGGAACAGCGGGACGGAGTACTGCATGTTTAAGGGTTTCTTTCCAATCTGGCATCGTCCTGCCAAGAGGGTCGCAATCTTGGCACAATATTAACCGACATGGGCATATTTGCTCGTTACTACAAAGGCAATCTGCGAGATGACTCCTAGAATAGTTTGTTAACGGAAAATTTAAACAGTAAACATGCCCGATTATGATGTTATTTATTTACAATGTTAATTGAAAGAACGTACAAGAAATTCCGCAGCCAAGAACGATACAATATTTCTTTATGATGTATTACGTCACTTATCCTAAGTGATAAGGACTACCACTAAACCCGACCAAACCAGTATTCGTCTCATGTGCGGCATAGACCAATATTGATGTTTATTTTGATCCGATTTCCAGTTGGACGTGCAAATGTATGGGGGTGGGAGTTGCGTGGGTCAATGATCATTTTGTTTGGCTTTTAAGCGCCTGTAAAGAGAGGGGAGCTGAGAAAGCTGTCTGAAGCGGGGTAAGAAAACCTTGATGCCAGCGTAGGAATTACAATGTCACTGAGAGGACTGGTTAGAATGGATTGCTGCCTCAAGATGGTGTTCATTGCTTGGATTGACGAATCTCGCATTAGTTGTACATTGTTGCATTGAAGAAATAAAACAATGCATTAATTACTTGTTGGGGAGCTTCCTGCACTGTTGAAATGCAACCATACATTGAATAGTAAAAGCCAAAATAAATACAACCAAATACATAGTATTTGGTGGCAGGCACATCCAGGGCCCACCATGGTGATTGGTTAAATGTTGGTTGATATGCGGTATGTGCAATATGACAATAAATATTATTTGCAATGGTTCCACGATTCAGAATTGATCACTGAAAAAACACGGAAGTGCACCCCATTTGCATATTTTTGTTATAGGACATATTTTCTCTATGAGGCCAGATTTTAATATATTTGTTAAAGAAAATCAATGCAGCAGACCAAATATGCTGACAATTATAGTTATGCAGTTCTGTTATGTCTGCAATATGGAATAATAATTGCATGAAAATAACATGATTTAAACTGTTCACCTGCAATCAGAAGTGGTTACCATGCTCATCTTAAAATCAGGGCAGAGGCTAGGGTCATTTGGCAGAGGGAAATTTGTTTGACAAAGTTATCTTTGATAGTCATCTATTAAGATTGTTCAGTTACATTTAGCAGGTCTAAAAATTATCCCCTTGTTTCAGCTCTCATGCTCTGTGCACATCCAATGGTTGCACCTATGTATGGCATAGAAAGATACTCAGTTTTGGCTTTGCTTTGAAAGTTATCTGTTTTTCATCCTCTGTATGGATAATTTACTGTAGCAATTCTCACAGATACCTATTTGCACTAATTCTTGGTGCTGGCATTGACAAATTTTCAAACACTTTAGATAATTGTCTGAAATTATCTGCTGGCCGAGCATGTGTATGACGTGAATGTGTGTTTGAGGTTATGTCTTTCTAATGATCTGTGACATTACTGGGAAATGAAACTAGATGGCTATGCAAGTGATGTAACATAACATAACATTATCTTATGCAGCCTAATTTAAATTGGCCCTAAACCACAAATCCTATGACATGTATGTCCTTCCTAGGTGCTAGAATGGATTGATGCTTACAGTAACCTTGTTCTTTTCTCAGTTGAGCCTGGGTGTGAAATGAGTAAAATGTAACTACTGTATTAAGGATACAATTGCAGCATACCTCTTCATGCCTCAGACAAAAGTACGGAGATGTGCATCCTAGATAAGCTAATGATGAGTAAAACAGCCGGCTGAGTAGGTCTCAGTGTCAACAACTAAATCTAGTATCTTTGGAAGCCTGGCCTGGTTGTTTAATCATGTCTAATCATGCACCCATTACTGAGCATTTTTAGGGATTGAAGTGAAATCTGGATGACCCAGTGACTCATCAGCATGGTCATGGCAATTCATTTGGTCTGTGTGCAAGGGATGCACCAATGAATCCTCTGGCTTTGAATCAGGCAACATGGTACTAACAAGACACAAAATGGAATGCGCTTATCAGCTCCACATGGTTTCCGGATGAACCGCTTGACCACAGGCTGACCTAAACAACCCCACCAAAAGCAGTTATGCTTCACCACAGTCTTCCGCCCGCAGCTCCGATGCAGACCACCACGCCGGCTGCCGTGTCCGCGGCGATGGATGGCGAGCCAGCGGAGCTGCCTGCGCTGTACGGATGGTCGATCACCGACAACACTACCGTACGGCTCGCGCTCAACGGCACTGGTAAGGCCCAGGCAGCAGCAGTAGTCACGGCGGTGTGCTCAGCGCTAGGAGAGTCTGCACTGGTGAGGCCCAGGCAACAGCAGTAGTCACGGCGTTGTGTTCAGCGCTGGGAGAGTCTGCACTGGTAAGGCCCAGGCGGCAGCAGTAGTCACGGCGGTGTGTTCAGCGCTGGGAGAGTCTGCACTGGTAAGGCCCAGGCGGCAGCAGTAGTCACGGCGGTGTGTTCAGCGCTGGGAGAGTCTGCACTGGTGAGGCCCAGGCGGCAGCAGTAGTCACGGCGGTGTGTTCAGCGCTGGGAGGGTCTGCACTGGTGAGGCCCAGGCGGCAGCAGTAGTCACGGCGGTGTGTTCAGCGCTGGGAGAGTCTGCACTGGTGAGGCCCAGGCGGCAGCAGTAGTCACGGCGGTGTGTTCAGCGCTGGGAGAGTCTGCACTGGTAAGGCCCAGGCGGCAGCAGTAGTCACGGCGGTGTGTTCAGCGCTGGGAGGGTCTGCACTGGTAAGGCCCAGGCGGCAGCAGTAGTCACGGCGGTGTGTTCAGCGCTGGGAGAGTCTGCCCTGGTGAGGCTCAGGCGGCAGCAGTAGTCACGGCGGTGTGTTCAGCGCTGGGAGGGTCTGCACTGGTGAGGCCCAGGCGGCAGCAGTAGTCACGGCGGTGTGTTCAGCGCTGGGGGGGGGGGGGGGGGGGGTCTGCCCTGGTGAGGCCCAGGCGGCAGCAGTAGTCACGGCGGTGTGTTCAGCGCTGGGAGAGTCTGCACTGGTAAGGCCCAGGCGGCAGCAGTAGTCACGGCGGTGTGTTCAGCGCTGGGAGAGTCTGCCCTGGTGAGGCCCAGGCGGCAGCAGTAGTCACGGCGGTGTGTTCAGCGCTGGGAGAGTGTGCCCTGGTGAGGCCCAGGCGGCAGCAGTAGTCACGGCGTTGTGTTCAGCGCTGGGAGAGTCTGCACTAGCGCGATGGGCTGTGTGGAGTAGGCTATTGATAATGGGTTCCAGGCCCGGCTTTCAGTCTGCCCGGTCGGCGGATAACGGGCGCGGCCGGCCGTGTTTATGCCTAAGGGCATTGACCACGTGACCTGGCCGAGGTCGCTTGTGCGGGCCTGAGTGGCCGCAGACTGGAGGTAGGGACGGCCGGGTGTCGCCTGGAGTTGAGTTGAGAGCGACTGTAATACAAAGGACCAAGTGAACATTTACGTGATGTGGTGCCACCTTTGTGGGATGATTTTCGCCATCAGTGGGTGCATGGTTTGCAAGGTCATTTGCTGTCTCGCGGCATTGTGTTTAAGGCTCATTGTATCGTCTCTTGACCTTGAGACTTGTTTCCTCGGCTCATGAATTATTGTTTTTGGTCGGTTGTAGTGAAAAACTCCTGAGTCGTGTCCCCTGAATGAGTCGCGAATAAAATCGCGGGCTAATCCAATCTGAGGCTGAGGATGATGGCGCTGGAAGAGCTGTGATTATTTGCATGGTCCCTTCAATCCAGCTCATTATTAGGGTCGCACTCAGGTGACATGGCCACGGCGCACAGTACACAAGGAGAAGCATGTGACATATGCCTGACGCGTCCGGGGCTGGGTCGGTGGAGCAAGCGGGGCTGTTGTGAGCTCGCCTCTCTGGTCTGTGTTCGGAGCGGTCTCCTGCAGCACTGGCGGCACGCGACCGGGTGTGCTCTTCTGACCCGACCCTGCCCTCGGTCGCAGTGCTCGACCCCGACTGCTGCGGTGCCGGCTGGCAGGTGTCCAGCAGCACGTGGTGGTGGTTCGGCTGCATCATGCTCATCGTGTGCGCCCTGATGGTGGCCACCCTCAAGTATTGCAGGTGAGCGGCCGGGTGCCGCACGTGCTGGCCTGGTCCGGTCAGCCGGTCGGCCGCTCGCTCCGGCGTCGGGGAGGTGTGCTTATGACGCTGGTCACCGGTGCATGCGGCCGTAAAGAACAAGCACAACAGTACCGTGCCACTGCAGCTTCATTTTAAGCCTGTTAAACGCGACTGAATATTAAAAGCGGTGATCGACATTGACCAAAGTTCCTGAAGAGGTGAGGGCTGTGTCGTTTTTGCGATTGGGTTCTGATTGGTACATATGATTCCAGACGCGACCGTTTTTAGGCGAATCAAATCCAGCAGTTTATATGATATCATATTTGTATCCAACAGTTTATGTGGCTCAGTACCAACAATACGGTCAAGGTAGATTGATGAGCGCCGACGGAGCCCATGCAAGTTCGTTGTTTGAACGTGGTGCCATCTGTTGCCAGCAAACTGGCGAGTGATCCCGACGCCGTGGCGCGGCACAAGCAAGCCATCTACGAACTGGTCCACGGTGAGTGAACGTCGCCAGGCGGCTGCCCTCCCAGATGGCTGACCGCAGAAAGGTGCTCAGAGACAAACTGATACTCAGAAGTCCGGTGGATGTCGTTTATGTCGTTTCTGTCGACCAGCACAACTTTGGTGTGACGGGAATGATTAGATATTGTGGAGGCCGCTGCATTGCCATTTCGGGATGCAGTTGCCATTTTAGAATAGCATTTTGCTCATCTCAAAACAGTGAAGGCGATTGAGCGACCTGTACTTGATGCCACTTGCATTGCGATAGAAACGGTGTCAGATCACGCTATGGACAGTTTGTGCCCGACCTTTATGTGAGACACTTCCGTTTTGTAACGATGGTTCGATGTTTTCATTCTGCTACTAGGTCACGGCTGAAGATTGGTAAGCCTCGACCACAGTGTGCCGTGGCTCTTCTGTTTTAGTTTTGTTTGCTGACGGATCACTAATCGTAGAGTCAAATCCATTTATCTTCCTTGGCTGTCCAAAGCATGCTCAGATGCACGTTTGTGTTGTGCATGTGATTGGTTTGATTTTTGTGCGGCTTATTTTTTATTGACAATGACTGTCTAATATTACCGATTTTTCGGTTGTTGCATGACACGCACGACTAAAGCCGCTTGCCTATGTTTGGCACTGGACCATTTTTTGTCTACCAGCTAGCCAGACACAAAAGTTCGTACAATCCAGTTGACTGCTTCAATGAAGTGGGAGGAGGGGGGGGGGGGGGGGGGAGGAGGGTCACAGCAAACATGTGTCGGAGGCATGGTAGGTCGAATGGACTCAGGAGCCCTGTTGCTGTACCTTGCGACACGAACCCACGACACGAACCCACGACACGAAACCACGACACGAAACCACGACACGAACCCACGACACGAACCCACGACGCGAACCCACGACACGAACCCACGACACGGACCCACGGCAATTTCCGCATTGTGCTCGTACTGAAATTAACCGACTTTTCGCTGGAAATAGCATGGTCAGTATCTACAGGTCAATTTTTGAGAGATGCTTCCTTGAAAAATAAGTATTCATTGTTTCTTAGATAGTACGCCAAGTATTTGATGCTACGAGCGACTTAACAATACATACCAGTAAGACGCCGCGTTAAGCAGCGTAGTACGAGCGGGCCGTTAGTAGGCGAATTCTATCGTCATACATTCAGTTCCAAAACTTACCTCATGTGCTATCAATGCACTGCCACGTTTTTTCTTCTTCTAAGGTGTAGTAGGCAGATTTTGGTTTAATTTAGTAGGTGGATGTGCGCTGATGTGTTCCGTCCGTCCACAAATTAGCCTACGCTCTGATGCGGGGCGAGGGAGGGAGGGGGGGGGGGTTGACATGACCCCCCGAGGTTTTCTGAGGATATGCCATGTTGTGTTATCACGTCCAAAGTTGGGTGACCTTTGGCGCATTCATTATTTTGCGCATGCTCTTGCGCGTGTTTTTGGCTTTTTGCGCGTGTTTTGGGCGTTATTTACCTAGGAACATAAAACTTCGTCACCGACCCTAACAACCAGTATCTGGATAACGGCTGCCCGGCCGGGTGACGCATTGCCCTGACGTCACTGCCCCGGCGGGTGACGTACTGCCCAGGCGTCACTGCCCGGCCGGGTGACGCACTGCCCTGGCGTCACTGCCCCGGCCGGGTGACGCACCGCCCTGGCGTCACTGCCCCGGCCGGGTGACGCACCGCCCTGGCGTCACTGCCCGGCCGGATGACACGCTGCCGCAGCAGTGATTTCCCAACTTCCCGCCTTCCAAATTCACGGTTCCCATCATCCCAGCGTCATCCTGCGGGCCGCGGCTCGGTTTTGCCAGTAATGTGATATCTTTCGGTTGTATTAAGATGGAACGCAGGACAATTATTTCTCCTAAATGCCGGGTCGTATTCAAGAACAATCAAGATGATGGGGTGAATCGAGGGTAAAAATTGCGGGCCAGCATACACCGCCACCCTTGCCCTTGCCATTATGGAGGCCCTGCGCGCCACCCCAGCCTTATGTAAACCCCGTAGCCAGCGTGCGAGGAAGCCAGGTGCACCCAGAGAGCTTCGGCGAACTTTTCTGCTGCACCTCATTCCGCCTGGCGCTGAATCAGGTCTTTGTTAAATGTCGTGCCAACAGATGCTGAAAGCCAACAAAGCTTCGTTCGACGCTCCTTGTTATTTGAAGAAGCGGATGTTGGTGAGTGCCTCACACAGACCGATTTCCGGGGACCGTGGCTGAACGGGTCGGAGTGTTTGTTCGCCGCGCGCCTGGGCTTCTGAGGGTCTTTCGCGCGCCGCTGGCTCGTGTCAAGGACAGCTGGGGAGTCCGCGTGTTCTGCCTGTGATCTGCGGGCCCGGCCGGCGGTGCCGCGGGTGCTGCGTCGATCATCGCCGGAGATGCCGGCCCCTGCTGAAAAGCTGGTGTGATGAGTGGGCCTGCGGTGATGGGCGCAGGCTGGAGCCGTCCACTACAAACGCTCGGTTCTTCCCCGCCACGAAACCGGGGAAGGTTTCAGTGTTTATCAACGGGAGGCAGTTTTTAGAATGTCCCATGCGTAAGCCTGCTGCATGACGGAGTCTAGATGCTGGGCGGCGCGTCACTGTCGCGGTGGCATACACGCACGTATTCCGTTACCAACCGGAACCGCCGCCCGCCGGCCGGCTTATTCCGGTTGGTTGTTCCTGTGCGATCGGACTGCGGGCGATCACTTCTCGGCACCGTTGCGTCGTCTCGCTGCGCGCTTGGTTAAGGTGGGATCGACTCTGTAAATGCCACCTTTGTAGCCTGAAGACCTATCTGTCATACTGCACGCCTTACGCTATCAAAGTCCTCGCTGCAGTCTGTCACAGACTCGAAAGCAAATACCAGCCGCCCAGCGTGAAGAACGGTCTGTCAAACGGCACGCGACGCACTGCCAAAATCCTCGCTGCGATGCGTCGCCGGCTGAAGTACAGTGCGAAGAACCGGCGGCGCAAAGGGGTGAAGACCTGCAAACTGCGGCACCCACTGCGGGCGAGCGACGTGACTGTCACCAAACGCGGCGGGCTAAGAAAACACTCGTGAAGTTTCATTGTACTTGTGGGCCAAACAGGAGCTGGTGGTGCGCAACCGTGTCTAGATTGGTGGCGAAATACACATATAAACGGCAGGCAAACGGGCAGGGCTGAGTTTTCCACGTAACTCACCACATGCATGCCGAGCCTTTTTAAGAATCGCACTCCGCCTGTACGCACGAACCGCCATGTTGCGCCAAAGGTCCCACCGGGCTGTCCACGCGATCCCATCGGCGCTGCCCACGTGCCTGCGACTCCAGCCGCTGCCGCACCGGCCGGCAGCTCGGCTCGAGGCAGTTGGCGGCCGCCAGTCTGC
The DNA here is from genome assembly GCF_011947565.3 of Pollicipes pollicipes. Lineage (NCBI taxonomy): Eukaryota > Metazoa > Arthropoda > Thecostraca > Pollicipedomorpha > Pollicipedidae > Pollicipes > Pollicipes pollicipes. Next base: position 223,212 of record NW_023596361.1, on the reverse strand, counting down.
GGCCCGCCCCCTCGGCGCCGCTGCGGCCGCCGCTCGGCGATCCCAGCCTCGGCCCGGGCTATTAGCCGGCTCAGGTGGGGTCATGTTGGCGGCTGATTGGTTCTACGCGTCAGCAGCTTTGACGCGCTGCGCCCCGCATCCCCCGCCTCGCCCCGCCCCCCCCCGCCCCTCCCGCCCCGCCCCGCCCCGCCCCGCCCCGCCCCGCTGCCGCCGTTGTCCGAAAGTGCAGCGGATGACCGCGTTGGAAACGAGTGTATGGCGAGATGGTGACGACAGCGTCTCAGTGGAAATCATTCAGTTGCTATGCTTTTTGGTTTAAAAGTGCGTATCCGTTAATGCTGTTGGGAAGTAGATCATGACGAACAGAATATTTTCTGTCAGGGCACTGGTTGTAGGTTGGACACAGTTATCCAGTGATTGACGGCAGTCGTAGAGTCTTGCGTGGTTGAGTTTACCGTTATTTCATGTGCCATGAGTTGTCATGCCGCCATCTCAAGCATCACAAGTCGTCATGAAATTTGCACATGCATCGGGCCACTTTGGCATATCAGTCAGCTCTCAGCGAATAATGGGCACAGCGCCGTTTAGACTGCGCTGTTGTCTCGTCCCATCACTTCAGTTGGAAGGCCAATCGTCGGGCGTGCGAGGGTGATTAATCACCTGTCCCGGGCGGGAACGGGCAGGACTTTTGCGGCCCAGGGCCGGCAGTAGTAAGGGTAGGAAAGGTGTGTCGCCTCCTTTTCCGTGTTCTCTTCCCACACCCTACCCACCTGGTGATGGCGAACACGTCAAACTCCTGCCGCTAACTTTCCTTCCATCCACCAGCCTACAGGCCAGTGATATTAGAGGCTGAAGGTAATTTGTCTACTCTCGATATTAATCTGACATCAAATTGCTGATTGTAAATTAGTCATCTAATTGCAATGCTGGCGGATGTTATGACGCAGTTAGTCGCAAAGCAGAAATGAAGGTCGTGGTAGAAATATCACACCACAGGTGTAGGCTCCAGCTTGGCTCGCCCATATCACATCAGTGAGCACAAGAAAATTTGTTTCCCTGATGTAAAGCCGTTTGAAGAAAAAAAGTAAACTAAAGGGCATCTCTGATGTTAGTGACCATCATAGCGCACGTGTCAGTCTACTACTGTCGGTTGTTACAGAGGCTTCTCATGTGTAAACAACGTGTACCTAGTTTCGCGTGTTGAAGTTGTGTATGCTATGCCTGCGTGGCGCGGGTGTGCTGGCCAGCATACAATCTTCACTGCTGGCTGAGCCGAGGCAGCTGGCGCCTATCAGATGGGCCTGCGCTGTGCGCCGACGGGGCGGACGAGAGAGCGCGTGCCGCCAGCAATGAGCCGCACAGCGTGAGGCGCCGGAGTCCCGCTGGGGCAGCGGGTCTCCGCTTCAGATCAGAGCCGCGGCGGCCGGAGACAATCTAGATCGGCAGTTGATGAGGTGACGCTTCAGAGCCGTGGCGGCCGGAGACAATCTAGGTCGGCAGTTGATGAGGTGGCGCTTCAGAGCCGCGGCGGCCGGAGACAATCTAGGCCGGCAGTTGATGAGGTGGCGCTTCAGAGCCGCGGCGGCCGGAGACGATCTAGGCCGGCAGTTGATGAGGTGGCGCTTCAGAGCCGCCGCGGCCGGAGACAATCTAGATCGGCAGTTGATGAGGTGACGCTTCAGAGCCGCGGCGGCCGGAGACAATCAAGGCCGGCAGTTGATGAGGTGACGCTTCAGAGCCGCGGCGGCCGGAGACAATCTAGGCCGGCAGTTAATGAGGTGACGCTTCAGAGCCGCAGCGGCCGGAGACAATCTAGATCGGCAGTTGATGAGGTGACGCTTCAGAGCCGCGGCGGCCGGAGACAGTCTAGGCCGGCAGTTGATGAGGTGGATGAGGCTTCTGTACTGCATGGGACGGTCGTTCTATTGATCAAAGCGTTTTCTGGGAAATGGACCAACGTGGTGAACCAGTGAACCAGAACTATTAACCAGTGTGCTGATGAACACGCTTCCTTGTATACCTAATATGTATCCGGGGCCATGTAAGCAGTCTAAAGGCGCGATCAGTTGTAATCACTCCGAGAGTCCAACTTGTCTACGCACTCGATAGGAAAAAAGTGCTTAAATGAAAGGATAATATTATTGGGCTTTTGGAAGGCGAATGAATAGTTAGGTACAGTAGTTACCAGCCCTCTCTAGCGTGCCTTTATTTAAATATACTAGCTCCTTAATACCAGCATGTTTATAATACCTTAAATGCGCCTTAAGTAATGCTGCTGTATCTGCAGCCCTGTGCTTCAAATACACAGTTGCCTTAGCTCTGTACTAACCACACAGCCGTCGGCCGTCCTCCGGCCCCGCACAGCCAACGCCTGACCGACCCGGCCGGGTCATGGTCAAGACGCACCTGTCCCGGGCCTGCATATGGTGCCTGATGAGCGACCCGCTAGGTTCCCCGAGCGGAAGCCGGTGCGAACCGGGTGCGCCGCAGCATAACACTCGTTTTGAAGGCGGGCTGTGGAGGTCGGTCCCGTCTGTCACCTTATCTCGCCGTCCGGGACCTGCAGCTCGCCACTGTGTGTCGGGCGCGTCTCGTAGAACGGGTGCCGGCCGGCTCAACGAGGGCTTTGCGAGGAGTGTAATGGCCGTTTCAGCCTGGGTGGGGTAGCTGTACGGTTGCTCGTTGGCTTCTCCCGTTGGGTGTAGTCTTCAGATGACATCAGTTGTGCGGATCACTAAGCGGGCTCCCATGGTGGGCGAATCGCTGCTTTTGAGTCAGGATTGTCGCTGCAGACCATTTGCTGTGGATTGGTAACCCGTCCACGAACGAGATGACTTCATCTGATGAAAAGTTTAAGCTACCCAGCGGACTGTAAGTAAGAAGCGACTCGCTTCAACCAACATTACGTCTTGCAAATGTCAAGTTCTGTTTCCCATGGGAAAGCGGTAGACGAAGCTGGCCAACTGTGATTCCAGCGGAGCGGATCTAGTTATTGGTACGGTCCGCGGTTGACGATAAATCGGTTCGTGGCGACACATTCATGAATGTGCTAAGTGCCCCTGTCCATAGTGAACTTTTATGTGGGGGCTTGAGCCTTTGCCTGCAGGAGAATCCTGGACAGGACTGGGCTGGAGTTGGCAACATTTAATGAGATGTCTTGCTGCCTATGCATGACCCTTCGTAGTCATAGGACTTGTGAGAACCACAGGGAGCGGGAAAAGTACTACAGCCTGTCTGACTGTACTGCCGACCTCGGGACATGCCTGGAGGGCTTGTGCGCCGAGCTGCGGCGGTGCTGTGAGCAGACCTGGCCCCTAACCGAGCTGTGGCGGCGCCGTGAGCAGACCTGGCCCCTAACCGAGCTGTGGCGGCGCTGTGAGCAGACCTGGCCCCTAACCGAGCTGTGGCGGCGCCGTGAGCAGACCTGGCCCCTAACCGAGCTGTGGCGGCGCTGTGAGCAGATCTGGCCCCTAACCGAGCTGTGGCGGCGCTGTGAGCAGACCTGGCCTCTAACCGAGCTGTAGTGGCGCCGTGAGCAGACCTGGCCCCTAATCAAGCTGTGGCGGCGCTGTGAGCAGACCTGGCCCCTAACCGAGCTGTGGCGGCGCTGTGAGCAGACCTGGCCCCTAACCAAGCTGTGGCGGCGCTGTGAGCAGACCTGGCCCCTAACCAAGCTGTGGCGGCGCTGTGAGCAGACCTGGCCCCTAACCAAGCTGTGGCGGCGCTGTGAGCAGATCTGGCCCCTAACCGAGCTGTAGTGGCGCCGTGAGCAGACCTGGCCCCTAACCGAGCTGTAGTGGCGCCGTGAGCAGACCTGACCCCTACCCGAACTGTGTCGGTGGGTCTGGGCCGGTCGAACTGTGCCGGTGGGTGGCTACGCTGCAAGCCCGATGTTGCGGAACGTCACGGATCTCGCGCGAAGAGAACCGTACAGGGGGCCTGTGTGCCGTCAGGAGCATTGTCCAACACCGCCCGTGTAGATAGGTGGACACGTCGGGCGCGGCAGGCCGTGCGTGCGTGCAATACGGTCCACCTCCAGACAGGCGTGTCTGGCGCGTCGCTCTGTCGGGCTGTGTCTGCTGCACACTGCCCGGGTCTGCCGTCTATAGACCGACAGGCCCACACGGGATCTTTCGGCATCTCTGACGAGCCGGTGTTGGCCTGCTCTTTGTGTGGTAATCCACTTCGATCGCGTATGGAAAGGCGCTGCAAGTTACGGTTATTCTCTCGCGCAAAACCTGTGCATGTGTATTGCTCTGCTGTTTGGTAAGGCAGCACAATACACAGAATCGACGGGGCGATCCCTGACTTAATGCGCCGCGCTGACCTCGGGCCGACGCCGGCCGTCGTCGAGGCCCGCTCGCTGCGCTGCGGTAATGGTGCGCGCGGACGAGCGGCGCTTCCGGCGCTGGCTGCGGCCGGACGCGGCGCGGCGCAGCGTCTCGGAGGCGCTCACGGCCGGCCGCGCTGGTTCGCCGGCCAGCCCGGCGACGTGGAGCGCCGCGCCGCGACGCCGCCCGGGCGCTGTCACAGCGGCGGCGCGGTCGGCTTCAGTCAGGCTGCGCCCGTGCAGGCGGCGGCGCGCCGGCCGACCTCGCGACTGGCCCGCGGTCCGGCCGGCCCGGCACCGGACGCCCTCCCGGAGCGGAGCGAGCGACACCCGGCCGACCGGGCGACGGTCTGTCCGTGCGCGGCCTCTGCTGCCAGCGGGGGTGGCGTCATCGATTGCCCGGCTCCGTTTTGTTATCGTGTATGGGATAAGGTTATGGTCGATGTGTGCGGGGCGGGGTCGTCAGTGGCCGGCGCCGGGCGGCCGGGGGTGGAGCGCCGCCGCCGCCGCCCCATGAGCGAGGCCGAGGAGCCGGAGCGCGTCGGCTGCTGTCGCCTGCGCCGGAGCTGCCGGCTCTGTCCAGGTACGGGCGCCGTTCCGCCGGCTGGCGCGGGCGACCGTGTGCTCAGGGCGAGACCGGCCCGCCGGCCGACCGCGGCTCGACCGCCGCGTAGTGTGTGACGATTTTTGCAGACTTCCGCCGGCGGTATGTCTCCTCTCGGAGGACTACCTGCTGTCGGGGGCGGAGGCAGGGTTGTGACTTGACTGGCCCGCCGGCGGTATGTCTCCTCTCGGCGGACTATCTGCTGTCGGGGGCGGAAGCAGGGTTGTGACGTGACTGGCCCGCCGGCGGTATGTCTCCTCTCGGCGGACTACCTGCTGTCGGGGGCGGAAGCAGGGTAATGAAGCCTTAAACTTGTGCTCTCCAGAACCAGGGCATGGCGTATTTGCCCCCGTCCGTCCCCTAGCGGGATGAATTTCTCCTGTTATTGGCCAGGTCATGGTCGGGTCCCGTGCCATCTGTGTCGGAGTCGGGAGGACTGTGTCGGGTTTGCTGGGTTTGGGGGTGGTTCCATTTGTCAGCGTCTGTCAACCCCAAGTTACTGCCTCTTGCAGGAATTATCATTTTCAGGTCACAAGGCCTTATTGGGCTCATGTCATTGCCTTTTTTTGTTGCTGCCATTTTTGTTCTTTAGATCACTACGTTTGTAAACCTCTATCGCCAGTTGTGTGCTCATCTGGACACCCTGTGTAAATCTGGTGCTTATTTATGTACTCATAGTTGCCCGCTACTCACTCATAGTTGTCCGCCGCACCGGAAGGGGGTGTGGATCTACACCCATCGATCCGATCCGGGGGCCCCGATCCATGGTCATGCTATCTTATCCGTCAGTGGTAGCCAGATACGTCATCAGCGTGCGCGCAAACAGTAAACCCAGCACGGCACATCTGTCTTTTGGGGATCCCAGGGGCAGTCCCCGACTAGCTGCGGCTCATGCGCAGCATATTTGTTGTCTGGCCAGTGATTTCAAATGATTCCCGGACAACATTGCAGGCTTTGGTTGTATTTTAATACCCACTACATCGTTTTTCCAGCACCCAATCTACCTTTGCATTTGATTGCATATGATTGCATTGCATGTGATTGCGTTTGGTAGGCACGCTTTATGCACTAAGGCAGCCAGAATCAGCATGTTTGGATAAGAAGCAGTCAGGTTGCATGTCCTAGACGACCACCATTCTCTTCTCTAGTATGGTGGATGTCTTCGTTTCCGATGTTCTTCTTCAACATCATCCACATCGGCTGTGCGCTGAATAGCGGTGATACCAAACTTGCATATACGCAACTATGAGATTTGAACCTTGTTCTCTCTTCTCAATGCCGTGGGTCCACTTGGTTAGTTCATTAAAGAAGTGGGTATTTAGTCCATTTTGTGTTATTTGCCCCCCGCTTGAGATTTTCCGTGGGTTTTTAAGATGACATGTGATGTCTTGGTGCTTCCGACTGTCCTGCAAGGTACATGTATTTTTCCGCTTTCCGGAAACAAGATAGGTGGCATGTGTTTGCATTTGTATCAGCAGCTGTCCAGCGTAGGTATTTTCTCCCTGATAGCCGCAGTAAACATTTGCTACTGTCATGTTTGAGGCTCCGAGTTTCTGTAAATTTTTATTTCGGTCGCTTGTATTTGTTCAGCTTGTTATCTTGGCGGCCTGTTTGTTAGCTCTAGCTTTGGGATGTGTCTGCCTTCCTATTCAGCTCACGCAGTTTACTTGAACTGCACCAGCCGTGTGTTGTGGCGTTATTTAACGCCACATTATTTTTGGGCACACAGTGTCACTCCAGAAGTTACTTTGTTGAAGTTTTTCATGGCTACAACGTCAACGCTTTTGGAGTCAATTGACAATGCAACCGTCATCTCGCCGTTGTCGGCTGGACGTACTTGATGATAAAGGCACGCGAGACACGATTGTAGTGGGAAACTCAACGTTTATCTCATTAGGATCATGTAATAGCTACCAGTATACAAATAATAAGGCCTTTGAAAGATCACGATAGTAACTGGACGGCACGCACAACTGCGCTATGGTCTTGTGATGCGGCGGCGTTTTACGCCGGCATTTCTGCGATATTATCAAAGTGTTATCGTTTGGTTCTGGGTCCGTGAAATAAATGGATGCCAGTCTCACAGTAGTCAACGCTGCGTGACGCTGTCGCCGTACATCAGTTAAATCGGGACGTTTCCGAAACATTCCGAGCATTGACATTCTGCTCCTGAATAATAAAAGAGCGAAATGGACTACGTTTTTCTCCGGCCAAAATACATCGAGGCTGGTACAAAATTGTCCCATACATCACTCTGGGTGGCGGGCAATGTTCTGCCAGCAAATCGTGCCCAGACGGTCAATGCCGATCCCAGCGCCATTCGGGCAAACAATAGCATGCTACCCACCTCCGTAAACTTCTTACTGTCTGCACAGTGTACAGTTCCACAGCCCTCACATGCCATTTCCTCACAATATGTATTACATAAGCTGCTTTGATTGTGATACTGGTAAATGACGACTTGGTCACCATATATCAAAAGAAGGCCAAAAGTTCAACCTAATTTGTTTTGCACGTCAACAGAAAACAAACCTTTTGATTTTTAAGCATTCTCCGGACGTATCGTGGGCAAATGCAGGACTATTAGGTGCGTAATCTTTATCATGCTGCCCACAGTTTATTTGTAGCACCTATCGCACGTGAATTCACTTAATTCAGACAGGACAAGTGCCATTAGCATTGCTGTGCTTGCGATGTTACTTTCGCTTTCGTGGAATTGCCTTCGTTTTCCTCAGTGTGTTAACACTGTTGTAATTTTCACATGCAGTGATGAAAACCTTAATGTGTTCGCCATGGAGATGGAGATACGTATAATTTGAGAGGAACTACATACAAATTTTCGGCCTCTGGAAACAGGCACACATGCGGCCGGCCTGTCGCACAGCATCGCCTTTCATGAGTCTGGCTTTCAGGAAGTCGCTTACGGATAAGAACTGGGATTACCGCGGATATCAAAGCGTAACAGAAAGTCTCTTGATCGGAATGTTGGCGGTTACTACCCTGCGGGTACGGAGACGTGGGCGAGTGCAGCTGCCCGTGGGTCGACGCAACGGCCGGCTGATTTCCAATGGATCAGCGGCGTCGAACAAACATGGCATTAGCAGCCAGTTTGTGTGCCGCTGTGTAGCCCACTAATAAGACAGTTGTGGTGTGGAGCAAGCACCTTGTGGGGAGACTGTGTCAATGTGTACCTTACTAACGAGGTGTTTGCGCGGCTCCAGTCACCCGCGAGGAACCGGTTGAACCAACGGGCCGATATTGGTGTTCTCTGACGCTACGGACGACGCTGTGTGACGGACGCTGTGTTCTCAGGCCAGTGGCTGCTGTCAGGAGGCTATCCGTACGGGCTATACATCCGGCCTTATGCCATATATAATCCGACCACGACACGCGGAGATCAAACTCGCTTGCGAGTTGAAGCTGTGAGACGAGCCCGTAGCGTCGACCGGAGGCAGCGCCGTGCAGGTGTTCGCCTGTCGCCATTTGCTGAGCAAACTTGCGAGATGTTGATCAGGCGTGCTTACGTAAGCATGGGCTTATTCAGCAAAACTGCCACCGCTCGGTCGGCAAAAACAATCGACGCAGCGAGTGAGCTCGCTTGAAGTCAGTCGGGCGTTTTGAGGCATACGAAGCCAACTTTGTAACCATCACAACGATTCGCGAAATAACAGGTGGTGTAGGATTGAAGTAAAGGCCTAATCCGTCAACTATTACCCTGGACAATATTTATGTTGTCGCCCGATGTCACCCACATGAATCGCCAATGCCAGGGCGACAGCATCGAATTGGACAATGTTGGGGTCATTAGTTGTGCCGGAAATGGGCATGAAATTAAATGTGTATAACGCCCCTGTGTGTGTAAATATTTCCCAAAATGTGGAACAAAATCTCTCGACTCTCTATTTCATGCTTCACCTCGGGATAAGCTTGAGTGCTGCGAAACGTGAGCGGGGTCGATGCCCCACCCGTCTCCACATCTTGGGCTGCTGGACGATCCATTGATGCCGAACATGCTCGATCTAGCCTCACGAGTGAACCTTTTTTGATAATTAGCTGTACTTGCATGACAACCGTGTTGTCGGCAATTTTATGTCAAGCATCGTGATGATTCCCATCGACCCTTTTGCCACGACTCGTTGACCAGGTCAACCTCTCCTGACACATGTGCCACTTTTGTTTGTAAGGCGGCAGTGTGCCGAGCTGCCTTTGGCTGACGTGGCGTGATGTCCTGCGCCGGAGGCCGGCTGACCGCCGGCTCTGGCGTGCTCCGGGGTTGTCGGGGCGCGCGGCTGCCGGTGCCGCCATGACGGGCTCCTGGCGAGCCTGGCAGCGCAGCACGGTGTTGAGACGCCTCCTCTAAACAGTGGCGCCGGCTGGCTCCGGCGCCCGAGCTGCCGGCGCCGACAAAGGGCCGACTGACGGCCCGGCTCTCGCCGCCGCCCAAACACCGACGAACGCCTCCCCCGCTTGCCCGGTCCTCCCCTCCCCCGGCCATGGACTCGGCGACCGGCTGGGCCTCACGCTTCGATCCTGGCGTCCCTTCTCGCCGCTGCCTTTTTCTATCCGTCCACTTCCCCCGGCCCTGCTGGACCCCGGGGACAGCCGCTCCGCTACCCCACTGGTATCCTTCCCTGCTCTCAGGTGCCCATCGTGTCGGAGCCCTGACTCCTGAGGTTGAGACGGAGTGGTGACTCCTCTGCTTTCCGTCTCACCGATACCGGTCCCGTAGAGAGCGTACAGGTCCCTGACTTCCAAGCCGGCATCCCTGAGACCAGCGCGGCCCACTGGTTCTGCCCCGCCCGCTCTCGGACTGGTGAGACTATTTAAAGGGATTACTCCACCTTTCTGGCACTTTCACTGGTCGGGCTCGTCCGATTTAGTCGGTACTACTAGTTTTCTCGAAAATCCTCTTGAAAAGCTCTGAATTTCGATTTGAAGTGTCCTCTCCGACGGACTGTCTTACATGCCGGTTACTTCGATTTGAAGTAGCCACCTTTGAACTCCCAGCTCACCGCTATGAAAGCATTGCTCCCCGGTGGTTTGGCTATTCTCAACATGTGTGTCATTTCAGGTACGCCAGACACCAGTTGGCCAAAATGCCTATGCAGTAAATGGTGCGAGAGCTTAAAACTTTACTGAGGAAAAACATGTACTTTTAAGAAGCTAATGATTATTATGCGAATTCAACAAAAGGTCGTACCGTGGCTTTGATTTGTCCCTTAAGGTCTCCTCTGATGGCTTAGCACAGTGCCCCTTTTCGAAGGGAACTGTGGCCATGGGAACCATTGTTTACTCGGACACTCAGTTCGTTGCAAAGGGTACGTTTACAAAGCAAGCATACACCAGCGATGTATCAGTTGGCTCTAGTATGCCGCAACATAGCCCCATCCTGAGCCGACCGGTTTTACTTCGCGGTGAATACAAGTAACCAACTTGATTTACACACGAGATGAGAGGGACAAAATGGTAAAATGGCCAATTGGGGCTGGGAACCAAGTCAACCTTGGGGGACAGGCGGCAAAAAAGGCAGTCTTGCATGGAAAGTCACGAAATTCGTGCATCCTGCGGGTGACTTGACCGGGGGGGGGGGGGGGCACCAGCTAGATTGTGATACACGTTTTCCTTGGCTGCTCCATGCATACTGGTAGATGCAGCCGTGGCAATCAGGGGATTAAGTGGAATATGGGGTAAAGCCAAGTGCAATATGAGACCTGCCTTGGTCAGGAAAGAAAAGTCTTTGATGAAATGTTTCTATATCCGTGAAAAAATGCTCGAAATCAGTCCGGAAGCAAAAATGATGTGTAACATTTTTCACATACGGCAGAAAGCTGAATAATTGAAAAAGAAAATTGGATTCTTAACGTATGGCAGAAAGTTGGACAGTTGAAAAGCTAACTGGGCTGAAGAAAATGGATAAGAACACAGCAAAAATGCATGGTATAGAAACGGTGCGGAGCTTAAGATCCTTTACTTAGGGAATATATATATATATATATATATATATATATATATATATATATATATATATATATATTTGAAGTTTATGATTGTCCCATAAACTCAACAAAAAGTCACGCTAGCTTTTTCCCCATCGGAGAAATATGTATAATATATGCATTTTGTTAGCACGCCTTTGTCACCTTCGTGTGGCGCACGCATTGCTATACCCATGGCAACCATGGAATGAAGTGAATCCCCGTTGATGCACAAAAGCAGGAACCGGGTTTGGTATTTTACTGTTCATAAGGAGACCGACTTCTTGGTTAAAGAGCACAATTACTTGTTTTTAAATGTGCAGCGACCACAGTCTTTGCACAAAGATGTAAAGGCTGTGTGCTTGTGAGAACATGATAATAATTTGTATTCTTGCATTCATGTTACAATGTTTTTTGTTCTCTATTATTTCAGTTGAACCTGTCCAGTTTTCGGCATGCAGAGCTAAATAAAAGCACTGGGCGGAAATAACCTGAACATTTAGTTGATACCAACGAAACATGACATACACAAAACAAAACAAAGTGTTTCTTCACTGCCTGGATGCTATAAATGGTTTGTATTGATATTAACTCACTACATCTGATTGTTATCTTTGACCAAATGTGTTAACGTTGAGTGTGGATGGTATTATTTTTTTATTATTATGCATTGTTTTAGGAAATCCATCCACCACACAATTAACATAATATTATAAACTTCCTGGCAGCCTTCTCTCACTATTCGCATACTGCGCACGAATTACAGCAGTTCTCAAAACGACCGTGAACTACATACGGACGGATTGTTTTGAAAGCGCCAGTGTCGTCCATGCGCTGGGTGACATATGGGGCTACTAAAAGAAGAAATAATGGTGGTGTTGGTGTGAAATGTTAACACACGTTGGACTCGATGACAAATATAATTAAGCTCCTTATAATGTCCACTTGGATATACAGTTTCACTCCCCTGTGCTATTTATAGTAATGGCACGAAAAGAGCCTGCTTTTGCAGCATGCTGCAAAAGTCGCACACTCCGCCTCGCTCATGCCTCAGACCGACATGGCCCTCGCTTCCGGCTCACAAGTCAGCCGTGAAGATACGGCATTTAGCGTGGTCAGTCGAATTACCTGACTGACCGCGGCCATCCATTGTCTGCCGGAAGAGACGCACCGGGCACCATCTGGTGACCGGCTAACCAGCAACTCCGACCCCTGTAGGCATTCCCAACTACAAAAAAAAAAAACGCAACGTGTCGTGCGCTTGACAACGGCGTGGGTGGGTGACTTGTAGTAGTGTCCCAGGATACGGAAACCGGCCAAGTTGGTACAAAGCGTGTGTACGGAGAACAGGTACTACAGCGCGTAACATATGTTATATTAGCAGTTTGAGGTGATGCATCTTAGTGCACCACCCGCACAGTAGTTCGCCTTCTTCAGAGGCATCCGTGTCGTTTGAAGGTATCGAGGGAGATAGTGTGTGATCTATCCGTACGCGGGGTTGCCGCGGCAGCTGTGTGCGGTGACGTGGGAGTGTGGCTGTAAAGGTATTGGGGGAGATAGTGTGTGATCTATCCGTACGCGGAGTTGCCGCGGCAGCAGTGTGCGGTGAAGTGGGAGTGTGGCTCTAAAGGTATTGGGGGAGATAGTGTGTGATCTATCCGTACGCGGAGTTGCCGCGGCAGCTGTGTGCGGTGAAGTGCGAGTGTGACTGTGTTTATCGTGTGAAAGCAGATGCGTCAGGGCGACTGCCTCCCGATGCCGTTGGAGGGCTGGGGATGTTTTCTGTTTATTAGGCTGTGGGCGATTTGTCCCTTCTCGCTGCTCGTGACGGTCAGTGCTGCGGTCTTTGCTTTGATGTGTTTTCCTCAATCCTTGTGTTCACCTTTCGTGCTGCTCCGGCTTTCACGGCCGATTGGTTATTGGGTGACGACGCAAAAACACCTCATGCTTATGTAACCGCCGCTTGTAAATTCACCCAAAGTCCACGACTGCCATCATTAGTTTTATCTCCTGAAACAAATGCATGTGTTATGTAACCGGCGCCTGTCAACTCACCCCTAGTCCACAACTGCCATCATTAGTTTTATCTCCTGAAACAAATGCATGTCCTGGAAAACAGCTGTGACCGTCGTCACAGCAGTTGCTCCCTGATTACCGTCACCTGTCTTCTGACCAGAAATTCTCGAGTGATCATTTCGTCGAATTGACCGCCATCTGGCAACTGCCATGGTCTTTCATTGCACTGTTATTTTTCCGACTTTTAGTTTTTCCGATTTTTTTATTATCCCTGCCGCATCACTAACAAATCTGAACAGCGACACCAGTCATTTCGCCGTGAAAGCCCCGAACCGTCACCCTGTAATTTTGCCAGGGACTTACCAACTGGCACCGCGCTCTGTCATCTCACGGAAAGCTCCCCGGACGAATTATTTCCCCGGTCATCAGTGAGTCTAGTGGGCCGTCGGGACCGGCAAGCCGCGTGGACCATTCAGTCACCCAGCCGCGCAGGCCGTCCAGCCGACAACAGAGACGTGGGAATCCACTATCCTTGCGTGATGCCGATGTTGGCGGGCGCCGGGGTGACGTGCCGTCAACGGCGGCCGGTCTCTGTGGTCGGTCACGTGGCGCCGTCTGGGGCCGAGCGCGACGAGCGAGCCGGCGTGGGGCGACTGCAGCGCCACCAGCGCCGCACGGCCGGCCGGCCCCTCTCCAGGTGGAGCTGCAATACCGGCCGGCCGCACCCAACGGTCACTGCAGCGCCCCCAGCCCCTGCGGCACCGGCCGGCCCCACTCCACCGGCCCTGGGCACAGGAGCGAGCTCCCCCCCCCCCGCCCCTTCCCCCAACCAGCTGGGAATCACTCTGTGTACGGTCCGGTGTGGCGGCACCGGCCCAAGGTGCACCAGAGGTGCCGCTGAGACCATTGTGGCAACACTACGATGCCTGGCGGTGTCGATCCGGCCTGACATGATCTTGTGGTGCCTATTGCTTGCTTTGCTCTTTCACCGTCTGCTGCGACGCATCCGTTTCATGTGGCGAAGCATTTCATGGGCACGCTATGGCGATGTGTCTTTTTCTTCCAGTTTTTTTTTTCTCTGAGTGGAATGCGGACAGAACTGCGCTTCCGTTCCGAGGCGGAGAATGCGCATCCCCGCTCAAGGACGTCATCCACTCTATCATATCTGTTGGCTGTCTGCCGCGGCAGGCATTCTCATGTCGGCGCGCTCATGGCCCCGCCGACCCACATCCGCGGCAACGGGCGTCGGTAATATAAGCGCGACGGTCTCCAGCGCGGTGGCATTCGGTTGGAACGAAGGCGGGCGCCGCCAAGTCGGCGGCCGACGGGCGCTGGAGGCCGCTGCAGAGCTGGCGGCCGTCCCACAGTTGGCGGCTCGGCCGGCAAACACTGGCGGGCGCGGCGCGGGGCGGCCGTGACGTATCGACGGCCATTCACGGACGGCCGGCGCTGTGCGACTCTGCAGAAGGCGGGTGCCACGGCACAGCGCTGCAGAGGAGGACAGGTGCCACGGCACAGCACTGCAGAGGAGGACAGGTGCCACGGCACAGCACTGCAGAGGAGGACAGGTGCCACGGACACAGCGCTGCAGAGGACAGGTGCCACGACACAGCGCTGCAGAGGAGGACAGGTGCCACGACACAGCACTGCAGAGGAGGACAGGTGCCACGACACAGCGCTGCAGAGGAGGACAGGTGTCACGGCACAGCACTGCAGAGCAGGGACAGGTGCCACGACACAGCGCTGCAGAGGAGGACAGGTGCCACGACACATCGCTGCAGAGGAGGACAGGTGTCCACGACACAGCACTGCAGAGAAGGACAGGTGCCACGGCTCAGCACTGCAGAGGAGGACAGGTGCCACGACACAGCGCTGCAGAGGAGGACAGGTGCCACGACACAGCGCTGCAGAGGAGGACAGGTGTCACGGCACAGCACTGCAGAGCAGGACAGGTGCCACGGCACAGCGCCGCAGAGAACAGCTGTTGCAATGCAGCGCTGCAGAGGACAGGTGCAACCGCATTTCTGCCGTTTTTAGGACTTCAGCGCGGCCACGTCATCACCCCTGTTCTCGTCGCATGGTTATATAAAACCGACATTTTAACGCGAATCGCTTGAGGAGATTCTTAAAATATTTGGTCACAAGCCTTGGGGGGAATGGTATTCTAATCCAACAAAGATATTAAGCCGTCACGCCCCAGCGGAAACCTGTGAAGAAATATTACTTATATATATATATATATATATATATATATATAGGCAATATTTCATTATGTATATGAATATAAATTATATATATATATATATATATATATATATATATATATATATATATATATATATATATATGGCGAGAGAAATCGGGTATTTATTTCAAGATTTGCTTGATTTGTACGGATCTAGCTGTTCTAGGCGTAAGCTGGATGCATAGCTGTTGATAAATTATGTGTCAGGGTGACGGGGGTAAATCCATGGGTGCTGTGGGCGAGGGCACCCCCCTTTGTGTTGATCCGTGATGTGGTACGCATATATATATATATATATATATATATATATACACAAGATCAACACAAGGTCACGATCAACACGGATCAACACAAGGGGGGGGGGGGGGGTGCCCTCGCCCACAGCACCCATGGATTTACCCCCGTCACCCTGACATAATTTATCAACAGTTATGCATCCAGCTTACGCCTAAAACAGCTAGATCCGTACAAATCAAGCAAATCTTGAAATAAATACCCGATTTCTTTCGCTTAGCAACCAACTGCACGAGGGGACGCGAAACTGGGTCGGACCTGCCCCCCCCCCCTTCTCTGAAACCCTGCCCCTGAGAGCGGAACACAAATGACACACACAGGAGCTGCGAACGCCGCCTGCTTAAGTACATGACATTTCGTTGGTACCTCTAAAAGTGGCAAACGAAACTAACCGGAAATGGGTACGACGCAGTTCGTGTTTGACCAATGCATTCCGGAGCGTGGGCGTATGCAGCGACCCCTTTGCGTTGGAGTTGGAAGTGCAGCGTTCTCTGGGCTCGCCCGTATGTTTTGGTATGACTCGGATGGGGCAATTGAGATTCTTCTCGTGCGGGTGGATTCCTTGACGTGCAGGGAAATGTTGTTCGAGCTGAAGAAATAAATATCCAAAATGAAAGAGAGCCACATGATGACCTTGGCATAGCGGTTGGAATGGCGCCAGAAACATCAGATAAAACGTCGTTTAGGCCCGTCCGCCATGGTCCGGTGACCCATCCCGTCTAGTTTTGACCGGAAACCTGTGTTATATGTCGGCCGCGTTGTGCTTCAGTACCGCTGTCTAAATATACACAGCCAGCTGCCGGCAGTGGGCTGCCAAGGGGTCCCGTGGGAACAAAGCGTGATCGCCTTTTGGTGTCGGTTGGTTGCAATGATGGCGTCAGCCATTCTTTTTCCACTCGTCAGCCATTTATAGCGATCATGGTGGGATTTGCCGTACGAATTTTGTTTGCTTTGCGGGTATTGCGCCGCTCCATGGCCATGGCCACCATCGCGTTGCTTGCCTCGCGGCGTTCATTTAACATGGCAGGAAAGTCTCCCTGTGTTTTAAGGACCTGCATCAGCTCTCATTCAGCCTCTGTATGAAACGATCTTCAAGCCCTATGCTCTTTCGCGTGTAGCAGTGCGTGAAATCTGTGATTATCCTCCCATCTTTAAGACGCAGAATCCTGGGACACGTGCTACCGGTTGTGGGGGGAGGGAGGGGGGGGGGGGGGGGGAAGCGGCCGGCAATTGTGGCAGCGGCCGCGCCACCCTCCATTGAGGATTTTCCCTCTGACAGTTCATTGGTCCGGCTCCTGTGCTGCACCAGCCGTTCTCAGCGATTTCCACCTGCGCACGCGGCCGTGCGAGTTGTCCACGGGGCGAGTTTACGGCCAGCTCTCGGTGTCACCCGGCACACTGTCTCCGACCTCCCTGACTTGCTCACCCAGTGGGCCTAATGTGCCGTCGCCCCCTCCCCCCTCCCAACATCTCTGCAGTCAGATATCTGCCGGCCGGACCGAGCGGTGGTGGCGGCGATCGGATCAGGCATTTTGCCGGTGGATGTGATCCGATTACATTGGGCAATGTTCCACCGCCAACCGAGCTTTGTGCGGCGGTCGGTTCGAACAGTGCTTGGGCAGCCAATGCGCATCAGCAGAAGCGTGTAGCGGTTTGGAATGTACGGGGGCTGGCGGGAGATTCCGGGATTCAGCACCTGCTGGAAGTTCGCCCTGTGTAGTATGAAACCTGATGAAACGAGGATGACGACTGCTGAAAGGGCGTCGGTTTTTCCGACTTTGCAAAGTAGTTGGCTTGATTGAAAGGAGCTGTGTCGTGGTATGACGGCCCGCCCTCAACGGTGAGGTGTTCATTTCCTGATCTTCGCCTGTTATGCAACACTAGTCTTCAGCGTTTGTTGTCCCGATGGGCTTATTTACTGGGATGCGTTTTTCGTTCGGTGGGTCCAACGCGACCTGTTTCCGTCGTGGTAATTCCTTTTGTAAGATTGCCGACCTTGGAATTATGGGCGTCTCGCAATGTTATAGATTTTTGCTGTTGGGCCCGAGTCAGGTACATGTTTTTTTTTGCGACACGACTCAACACGAGCAGGACCGAAGCTTTTCCAAGCCCGTCGGCCGCTCCGCGCCGCTCGTAGCCTGGCGGCTGGCACGGATTACATACTGCACCGCATGGCACTGGCGCGTGACGGTGCATTATACCAGGCCAGGGCGGATTCAAGCAATCATCTCAATCGGACTGGGTGAAGTCAGCTGATAAACAGAAGTTTGCTTGGTTATTTGGCCAGCGCGAGAAGCCGCCAGATTTGTTTTTAGAACTAATGTGGATTTTGCCTTCCATGAGTAACCATGGAATTTGTTCCGTGGGCGTTGGTATGCGGACTCGCGCTAAACTGTTAATACGCCCAGCCCGGCGGAACTGACTTCACGATGACGTAACCCGGAAGTTCAGCGCTTTGCGGGAGTTGCATGACATGTGGTGGGATATGGCATTGAGTGTTCGCCTTGCGTGCGTTGCATGACATTATTGCTGTGACGTTTGCTCAGTGTTCACGCTGATATCATTGATGACTCATGTCGAAGCAGCTTTAAGGAGAGTGTGGTGCGTTTGCGGATCTCTGCCTGATGTGCTCTTCCCCTGGCCGAGTTCGACAACTTCCGTTGAATTGTCACCCACGTAAGGCGGAATTGGCTCGATGATTCTGTTGTACTTGGATGGTATTCAGAACTAAAAGGCTTGCGGACCATCCATTTCGGTGTGATGCCAAGTCGGAGCCGTGAACCGGAGTTGTTCTTCAGTGGAAAGACTCTGAGTCCTGCACCTCTGAAGGACTACTTCCGTGCTCATGAATCACAACATCTACTATCCGCAATCATTTAGGATCGACACAGGCAATCAGTAAGCGGCCGTACCAATCGCCTCGTCATGTCCGTTAGCGGTTTCTCGCGTAGCCAGGAACGGCCTCCCTCCCGTCGATGCGCAGGGTGTAAAACTGGTGCAAACGCCACTAAGTCATCCGATGTGATAAAACACAAGCTACCTTTACTTAGGGGTAAAACTGTATAAAAGGTATTGGGGCGCTGCAACACACATTTGGAAGGTAGACGACCTCACGCACCCGTCGTCAGCTTATCTCGTACAGTAGCCGAGGTAAGCGTGTGTTTCTTTTGACTTGTTCTGCCAGGTCGTCGACGCTGCGGGCAAATATGATATCGTTGACGTACTCGGCGCGATGGCCCAAGTATTTTCCATCGGAGTTAAATATGAACGGAGCCGTCTCAAACCCCTCTGTCCCGGACTGGCACGCGTGTCATTGTCATGTGTGTCATGTCATGGCATCCGTGTCATTCTTCGGTCTTCCATGCAGAATGAGGATGGCCCGCCTTGCACGGGCGTGTCTTGCTAGCATCTTACATCAGGGATGGACAACATGCCCTGTTTCACTTTCCGCAGTGCTGGCACTGACGTACTTATGTTTTATTTAACACGCACTAGGGCGGGGGGGGGGGGGGGGGCAGATTTTCGAGCGGCGCGACGTAGCCGGGGAACATTTTGCGTACCTGTGGAAAATTGAATAGCAGATCGCTTAGTATCATAAATTTGGATGCAATTGTAAGGTCGCTGACCTCGGGCAGATAAAAATCAAGTCATGGATTCAGGGAAGTCAGTTTCGAGGTAATCGTCCAATCTGATGCAGCAGGTGGAGTGTTAAACGAAGCCATACACCCCTGCGCAACTTTCTCAGACAACACAACACTTGAATGAACAAATTCCATTGATCTAGGGTCAGATGTGAAGGTGAGATCAAGACCAAAACCAACCTGTTCCATTACTTTTGGGCTTGCTGTATGGAATAGTTTCTGGTGCTCATTTCGAGTGTATTGGTAACGGGAACCGCATAATACATCTTCCATGGACTGCTTACGGGTCGGAATACGTTACTGACCTAAAATAGCCTGGGTCATTATTTTGCTCTTGGGAACATACTGCCAGCGCAATCTTTGTCGCTTATTCAAATGCAAAACCCAAAGCAGTCCTGTATATTTTGGTCACCATGATCTTCGAAAGGTCAAGTGAGGTCAATGACCTTAAATGAGCACCAGTGAGCTTTTGCTTAGGACATATATCTAGATTCCGCAGGTACTTTGGACACCATCCCGGAGTGTGACCTTGTTTGGCATTATTTGACCCAAAGGTCATGACCTAGGAACCTCAATATTTGACCCAAGTGAGCTCACGCGCAGGACAGCGCATTCTAAGAACTTGGTGTCTCTAGCTCTCTTAGTTCCTGAGATCTGAGAGGGGTCAAATTAACCCCTACTCGAGCGAAGGGTATCCAACCGGCCATCCGGGCGCGTGTTAATGCTCCACTGAAGTTGATCCGCGAAAACCAATTCACGTGACGTCGTGTAGGACCACGTGGACCTTCTGACAGTGCGAGGTGATCTGTCATACCTAAAGCGTGTTGTTTTTCTCGCTGAACTTTAAACATTGGAGGTGGCCCATCGTACCAGAGGTGCGTTGTTTTGCTCGATGTTGGACTTTTAGCATAGCCGCCATTTCTTAGTTTCTGGGAGCCATCACGGGATTATTTTGACTATTTGGTGAATTATGTGGCATCAGCGGCCAGTTATCTGACCACAAACCCGCCACGGACCGTTCTTGGTAAAAAAGCCTTTTCATTTTGACTGAGACATGTGCTGGAACTACAGACGCGCCTCTTTCCAGACTGCCAGCCCGCAGCCCCTCGGCGGCTCGCCCCGCCCCAGCCAGTCGGGGATTTGGCTCGTAGAGCCCACCGTGCTGCCATGCTGGCCCGGCATTAACTCGCAAATATTTGGTTAAATACAATCTTTGTTTTGTAATGTGTCTTCTTCTTAATTTTGGGCATATGGGGGAATTCCATGGCGCCAAAAATATTTTACATTAATGCTAGTTTCCAACTACAAATGGGAAGGAACGGTGTAAAATTGGAGTTGGAACCCTAACCAAGATGCGCCAGAAATTTTTCCGTTCTACCTGACGTCAGTACACCATGAGGTTGGTCTTGTAAAATTGGTTACAACGACTGATGGCTTTGCATTGATAAAGGATGAAATGCTGGGTACTTTCAAATCTTAGTAAGCCTTAGTTCATTGCTCTGTACACGAGCACACATGACTGACAGTCCTAGAAATGGGGAGCTTTTTATGCTGCACTTCCGCTAGAAGTTGCAATTTTCAGTCTGCCACAGCACAGAAGGCGATTGCGTCATAATAGCCAATATACATGCGCCGGATTCAAGAAAGATATTCAGATTCGTTCGTGATATTTGCTGTTCTTAAATTGACACCTTATTCCACAGTACGGAAGAATGGTGGTGGTGATTTTGGAAGGGTCCACATTTCCCTCCTACCACTGTCCATGTTGCTGTCGAGGATGTCCGTCACTAAGTCATTTGCGTGGTGCTACGTAAAAGGACATCAGCAGCACTTTCGTCCAAGAGTGCCGTCAGTGTCGCTCAGTTGGCCTTATTTACTCTAAGCAATGTCATAAAATGTGTGGTTGAATGCTGAATGCAAATTTCGACGTGAACGAATACTGACCAGAGCATGTTTAAAATAGCCGTTCACATGTCTGACGGCTGCAGCGTCCTTTCTTTCATCGAGTGGCTTTCGTCTATGTACCGTGTGCGGCTTCCTGAATTATATCGAATGGTTGACGTCATGTGTTCTGTTGAATGCAGCTTCCTGAACTGTGTGCAATGGCTGACGTCATATGTTATACTGGAATTTTTGACACATGCCTGAAGACCAAGTGTCGCACGTATGACCCCCTGTTATCGCGGGCTAAATTATATGCCCTTGAAAGTGTAGACAAGCGCAAGCATAAAGGGACACGATCTGCGTTTCCACCGCTGGATTTGTACAAGAGTTGCGCATGTCATACACCTGTAACTGCGGACTACACAGATCAGAGAGCGTGGCTATAGCAGTGAACGTCACACTGTTCGGTTATGTCATCAATCATTAATGGTGTTCCTGAGTTTTGGTTTGTGTATGAAACAGCAAAATTTAAATGTTCCTCGTCCTTACAATAACGGCTTAGCTCAGCGTGTCGTGTTGATATTAACGAGCCACATGACTATTACTCAATGCAATCAGGCCCAACTTCGATAATTTAGATAGTTAATCTTGACTTGTTCGTCGAAATAATCGGGGAAATTGATTGTCTTGTGTCTGCCATGGGTTTTCTATCAACTGGGGGCTCGCTAGAAAAAACAAAATATGAATATTGAATGATTGTCTTGTATATGGCTGTGCGCTCTGTTTCTTTGAAGGTTTTGAAGTCTTGTATATGACTGTGCGCTCTGTTTCTTTGAAGGTTTTGAAATTTGAATGCTTGCAAAAATGTATAGTTTTGTCTGTTCAAATTTTAACCCGCAAAAGGCCGCGAAGCCCGACTCACACTCCTGCCAAAAGTCCGCTGGCTCTTGCCGGGTCGCGTGTGGCGGGCACGGCCCCCTTGATTGGGGCTATCCTTAATATGCTCGTGACTATACGGCCTCACGTCAGGATGACAGAAGAATAGCTCACTGGTTGTCACATGACATACTCAGAAGTGCTCGCACAGGCGTCCACAGTCGTTCAAGAGCCTAACACGCGACAGCAGAGCAGCGGAGCAGCGAACGGTGTGGGGGGGGGGGGAGGGGGGGGGGGGGGAGGCGGCGGGTACGGCAGCAGGGAGCCGTACCGCCGCGGCGCATGGCTGCAGATCCGCCTCCAGCTCACCTCGGCCCCGGACCTGGGCCCATACAGGCTGCCGTCCCGTTTCATGTGTCGGCCGAGGGGTGTCCACAAGTGGGGCGAACACCAGGTGGCGTGTTTATATAACTTGAACAAGCAATCTCGACCCTCTTTGAAATCAGAGCTTGAGTCAGGACTTGTAGGACTTGAAGGCACATATGTGCATAATTCATGTGCACCCTGTAGGTCGGAACTGTCGGTCCTGCACTAAGAGATGAGTGTCTCCTTGTCCGTACGGGGTCCGGTGGCTGCGTGTGCCGGCGGCCGGCCGCTGGAGGTGCGGTCTCCTGACCCCCACACTCGCCCCGCCAGCGGTGGCCGGTGGGGTCCCGGCCTCCTGACCCCCCCCCCCCCCCCCCCCCCCGCCTGCTAGCGGGCGGCCGGTGCGGGTTTGCTCGCCGACCTCCGCCAGCGGCCGGCGCATTCTGCCGGCATTCCGACCTCGACGCCGGCGCCCGGGCGCCGACCCTGGCTGGCTGGCGCGGCCTCGGCCGGGCTCCGCTGCAGCCGGCGACGGCGGCGGAGGCAGAGGAGCCCGGGCTGGTGCTGGCCGCGGGCGCCGAGTGTCCTGTGACCCGCGGCGCCAGGCTTCACCGATCCTGGGCGGTGCCCGCCGGTGGGTCACCGACTGACGGTTCAGATGATCAGCCACGACACGGCCTAACCGGCGGCACCGGCGGAGGCGGAGGAGCCCGGGCTGGTGCTGGCCGGGGCGCCGAGTGTCCTGTGACCCGCGGCGCCAGGCTTCACCGATTCTGGGCGGTGCCCGGCGGCGGACCAACGGCTGGCTGTTTAGATGATCAGTCACGACACAGGCGGACCGGCGCGCCGGAGGGGCGGGGGTTCTTCCCCACGACCGTCGTCCGAGCTGTGCCTCTCGTGGTTCACGGGGTCCGTTTTGTCTGTTGTCGCCACCGCCGTCATGGGTCGACCGTCCACCTCTGGCTGTCGTCGGTTTCCACCATAAGCCGCTATCCGTCGGTCGGTCTCCACCATGAACCCTGGTGGTCCGCCATGAGCCCGGTCCGATCGCCGTCCGGTTAGTGCCCACCATAAACCGCCGTCCGTCGGTGAGTGTCCACTCTAAGCCGCGGTCCGTCGGACGGCAACGTCACGCGACGGACCGACGCGGCCGCCACCGCCGCCGCCACCGCCACCGCCGTTCAGTCGGCCGGCGGGGCCGTAGTCGGGTGCACGCGCTATGGTCGAGATGCGCGGCCACAGCGTGGACCGTCTGGACGAGGGGCGCAGCTCGGCGTCGGTGGCGTCGGACGCGTCTGGCGACGGGGCGCCGCGGCTCCGCGGCCGCCGCGCCCGCTCCGCCCAGCGCTACGTCGACACCAAGCCCAGGCGGCGCCACCGCGTGCTGGGCTCGGCCGGCAGCTCCCTCATCTCGATCCCGGCCAAGATCCAGCTGAGCATGCTCAACAGCGGCCTGATCCCCATCGGTAAGGCCGGTCCCGCCGCGCCGTCGGTCCGGTAACGAGCGCCCGGGGCACGGGTGCTGGTGGTGGTCCGGGTCCACCGGTATCGCTGTGGCGGTGGGTGCTGGTCCGCTCCCGTCGGTACCGCTGGACGGTGGGTGGTGGTCCGTTCCCGCCGGTGCCGCTGGACGGTGGGTGGTGGTCCCGTCCCGCCGGTCCAGCTGGGACGGTGGGTGGTGGTCCGATCCCACCGGTACCGCTGGACGGTGGGTGCTGACCCCGTCCCGCCGGTCCAGCTGTGGCGGTGGGCGGCGGTTGGATCTAGTGATGTCAACCTAGGACCACAAATTTGGTCGACCGAAAACCGTTGTAAATCAGTTCTGTTTCAATTGGTGATAACAAAGAATCGGTCCATTCCTAGACAAACAGCTATTTGATTAAGCGCTTTTTATTAATCAAAGTTGGAGGTTATTGTACAACGGCGATAACTCACCATAACGAGGCAGTTTCATAAGCAGTCAAAATATAACAGTTTTATATTTTATATAAAAAGTAAAGCCCTTGAGCTTTGCGTTTGTCGCATTGTAAGTCGGAAGTTCTCATTTTAACAGAAATCGACCTGGCCAAGCAAGCTTGGCAACATGATTTATGCTATCGATGAACACGTCAATATAAAATGTACCACATTTGGGATCGCCGTTGTCAGTGAAAAGCTGCTCTAATATGTACGCGCAAGCAATTGTCTAAAGGCTCGGAATGCAAGATCAATACACCACACTGCGCAGAGCGCATGACAGAACCATATGTGAGATTACAGTTATGAACATTTTAGGCCACCTTTCTCCAAAAAGGAAGCTGAAATGTGCGCGTAAAACTAATAATGGGCCCCATGTGAAAGAAAGCGGAAAGTCCAGATATCTGGCTATAGCGACGGGCATCCCGCCATTGAGCCATCTCAAGCCAGAATGCTGAGGCGATATATGTAGTCCAGTCCAGATATCTGGCTATAGCAACGGGCATCTCGCCATTGAGCCATCTCAAGCCAGAATGCTGAGACGGTATATGGCACTGTGAGTGGATCTTGTCGGCTCATGGCAGGTTTTATGCGGCAGCTGACTATCAGTGAGATTGATCTCAACGGATGCCGATCCGCAGGTGTGCGGCTGTTTGGGAGCTCGCGTGCAGCTCCTCTAGTGGGCACCAGAACAAGCATTTGATTTGTGTCCTTTCTCAACATCACAAGATAGAATTGGAAAGAGTCATTGCACGGTAGCGCAGACATTAGCGTAGAAAGTGCGTGCACTGGGCCAAAATGCCCAATTGTTGTGTGAATTCAAACCTTTTCTGCTTGATAAAATTGCCAGTGGTATAAATTGCGATTATTTGAGGGACATTTTGTTTCGAGTGTTTTTTTATGCAGACATGGGACACCCAAGTAGCTATGATTTGAACTGTTTTTCGGTCCCATGGTACGCCTTCCGTGGGAACATATGTTAGTGTTACAAATGCTGCGTTGCGCAGTGGTGAAACTTACATGTTTAAATTTTTGAGCGTGGCAGATAATTGCGTGTAAAAATAATTTCGACATGTTTATGTCACCCGTTTATAATGTTTGTTTTAGCATGCGATTACACAATCATGCGCATGCAAGTTAGATAGCTGAACGCACGCTCTACAGGTCACCGTACCGTTCATTCTGAGGTTGCAAATATCTGGTACATTTCACGGGGCAAACTATGTGGACCTGGGCTTGACGTTAACCGTTCCATCACATCAGCTTGCAGTCGTGCATCATCAGTACATTGCAGTCAGGTCATGAGTGCTCGAACGTGCAGACACTCAGACACTGACGCATTCTAACAAGGCCGGCAACAACCTACATGTGCCCAATTTTCATTTCACTTTTAGGCATCTCCATATGCCGGTCGATTCCGGGTCTCTCTCCCCGTACCCTCATACCCTGTAATTGTCGCCATGGTGACGTAAGTTTCACCATATAAATCGAAGCCCTATAAATTCGACGTATAAGTGAGGCCCCAGTGATGGACGGAATGGTCGTGAATGGGCACACCGATGAAACATCCACCACATCTCTGTCTCGCCGCGTACGGGATGTTTTCTCAACTGTCAATGCCAGGTGCCAAGAACTGGTTAGAACTGTTCAAGACTTAGATACTGTTTCACTGTTGATTCCAGGGTCAGTTCGAAAAACCTGGACATTCTTTTTAACACGACCTGTAAATCCACCTTAAGTGTTTTTAATCACACTTTCACTTTCAAGCTACTTTGTGCTTCACGTTTACAGCTGCAGCTATATGCTTTGAGCATAATGCATATGTGTTACGTTAAGACGTTTCCTTGGGTGGAATTTGCGTCATTTCAAGCATCATTCAAGAATCATTTTGCGCATTTTCAGTTGAATGGATTTGTGTGCAATCTTAGGAATAACCGTTATGATGTCGTTATGACGCATGCCGTTCAGTGGATGATCGTCGCTATGGCGGGAGCTGAAGTCCGGTTGGGTGGGTTGAGGTGGGGGTGGGGGATGGGTGAGGGATTGTGTGACGATGTTGCGGTCCATGGTCTCATTTCCGCGGGATTGGAACGTTGTGACGTATTGTTTGGCTGCTTGCTCGCTTAACGATGCACGTTTTCCTTGTGTTGGCATTTTTGTATTTCATAACCTGCAGAAGGATAGTAAGCGTCTCTCAAGTATACACTTATAAGCTTCAAAAAGCAAATATGAACATTCCGTTGTTCATAACAACCAGTCGCACCCACGCTGATGCTTAAAATACGGGCAATGTGAAGGGTATCAATGACATGAGCCAGTTCCGTTACCGACCATAGCGTGCTGTCCTCCGCTGGCCAGAAGCTCACTCAAATATTTGCCCAGTGAAATCCCTGTGCTCTAATGTTCGTGTCTCCTGATTAATCTGGACCGCGGCTCGGAGCTACATCCGGCCGGCGGCTTACTCTGGCCCACGGCGCAGCATGTTGACACGGTCCGATGCCTTCTGTTCGGGCCGACTGGCTGCCTGCGAGGGTCGGTGATCCTCCGAGAGGCGGCGGCGGCCGGGATCCTGGCACGGCACAGCCCTCCCACACGGTCCGATACCGGCTGTCCGGCCCGGTCAGCAATATGTGATGGAGCAGTGCTGTTGCCGGGGGCCACAGCGCCGGCGGTCATCTTGGATAGAGTCGCACTGTCTTCCGACACGCTGCGGTACCGTCTGTCGGAGCCGGTAGCCTGTGCGTGGGCTGGGGATTGGCTCAGAGACCATCGGCCCCAGGCTCACGGCGGCTCCGGCGGACGTCTCACAAACGCATGTGTACTGGGCACCCCCTGGTCCGTCTGGCTTAGTCCAGCCCACCCGGTCTGGTGTGCGCACGGCAGATGCTGCGCGTCAGCTCGCTACGACACCGCGCCGACACGACAGCGTCATCTGAGCTGCCCCTGACGTGGCGACCGAGCACCGGCCCACCGCGCAGCCCGACGCTCCAAGCCGGTGATCGCTGCTGACAGAGCGTGTCTCCCCGCAGCCGAAGAGGACAAAGCGATCCGAGCCATTCCCAAGAAGCCCGTGGAGAAGGCCAACTTCATCAAGTATTGCGAGCAGCACAGAAAGTACCCGATTCTGTTCAAAGTCGAATTTCAGGTAAGTGGCCTCCTCGTTAGCTCGCTGGTCAACACTGCGGCCGCCGCCCGCAATTAGCGAGCGGTGGAGCCAGCTGACGCTGAGCGCGGGACCCGGCCAGTGGGCTCCCCTCACAATGGCCGCTGCAGTATCATGCGGCGCAGCGGCCGGCCGCCAGCCCCTTTTGTTCGGCGCTCGTTGTCTTCGCTCCGACGGACCGGGCGGCCGCGCCGGCCCATTCAGCCGGCCTCGGCGCTCAGGCGACCTTGCCGACGGCGATCTGGGTCAGGATCGCCGGCGCGCACGGCCCGCTGGCCCACATTCGGTCGCCGTGGGAGACGGACGGACGGACAGGCGGGGGGCGAACGCCGCGCTGCGGGCGGCCCATGCGGCCCCGGCGGCGGGCCGCGGCACCAGACACAGCTCGGCCTTTGTGAGAGACGCGTCAACACCGACGGATAGGAGCCGCCCGGTAAACGGCCGCCGACTGGCCGGGGCGCGGGCGGCGCCGGCGGCGGCCATGACCTGCCGGGCTGGGTCGGCCGTCGCCGGCCGGCGCCGCGGTGCGCGACCTGGCGACAGCTGCCGGCCGGCCGGCGCCGCGTGCTCGGCCGGCACTCTGGCGGCGGCCGCGCCGTTGTTTGTGCGCCGGCCGCGTGCCGCCGCCGGCGACACCGCCCGCTGGATACGTCAGCCGGCCGGACCGCGAGCCGGCATTTGAGTTGGCAGCCGGCGGCGCCGCCGCTGCCAGCGCCGGTGCTGGGTGGCGGTGCGCGGCCTGCGGTTCGGAGGGCGCCGCCGCCGCCTCCGCGCCCGACGCAGCGGCCGGCCGGGCGCGGAGGCGGTGCCGGCGGCGGCGCTGGCTGCCGTGGAGGGCCGCCCCGCCGCGGGGTCGTGGCCCCGAGAGATGATCGCCGTTGTCTCGGGACCGGACAAAGGCGCGGCCGTCCCAGCCTCATGGCTTCGTTCGTGGCAGTTCTGTTCCAGATAAACCAGCCCAGTCTCGGCAGAGTTATAGGGACGTCATGATGGCGGGCCTCGTAAATCTTTTCATTTAGATAAGTTTATTTGACGATGCATGCAATTGCAGGCCATTTAGTAACCCGTTCATCACAGGCGTTGGCGAGCTGCAATGTCGCTGGCTGTGGGTCGCCGTTATTTGAAAAGATGCCATTTTAGTATAACAAATTGTGAGTTTTCCGAGCGCATTCTGAAGGCCTTTAGTCTTGGACAAAGGAGCTAGAGAGTGAGAGGAGCGCTCACAAGTGACATGTTACGGTTTTGTTACCCGCCGGCTATCTCCCAACACAGAATCGCCATGTGGACTGATGTCAACTGACTGGGTGCCGCGTGTTTTGCGACACCGACGATGCGTTTATTGTGTTACAAACCTTTGCCGCGCTGTTTGTATTGCTTATGCTGATGCTCAATTTGTTAATCCTGAAATGCATCACTACGCAATCTCAGACATTCGTAACACTTCTTGTCGTGGGCGTATAATATGCCGTGGAGGGAGTATTGTAAATAGCTGGCACTGGTAAACCATTGGTCGATGCGTTCTTCTGGTGAAAAGTACACCGATGGCGGCGGGGAAGACGTATGTAGTTCAAATCATCGAAGTGTGCAACGAAACAAAATCTCTCAGATCTCAAGATCAAAACCGAAAGCTCTCAAGAAAGCTCGGGTTGGGCGATGCGTGACATTTGCCAGACGTGCGTTTTGCTTTCCTTTTTCCTTTTGCTTTCCTTTGTTCACAACACGCGTTCTGCGGAACGCGTGTTGTGGACAAACACGTGTCATTAAATTTCGAACGCAGGTGACCGACGAGACATTGATAAGTCCTAAGATAAATTGCTTATGACAGTCTTCAAATTTTCACAGGAGGTGTGGAAATGTTCAAAACTCTGTCGTGCGGAGCGTCAGCGGTATGCGTTTAGTGACTGAAAAGTCTCTGGGAGTCCCGAGGAGCCTCCCTCGTCCGGCGAGGGCTAAGTGACGGCGCGGTCTGCTGGGGTGCGCTGGAGCGTTCTTTAGGCATTTGAGTCTCTCACGTAGCTAACGATGCCCATCCTCGGACGAGGAGGACATGGCGAGAATGTAAAGCAGGTTCGTTGTGAAGGAGAAGTCACAGCGCGCGGGTCGGCGCAGTGGTCACACTTACCAACATATTTATGCGCGGCGTCCCTGTGTGCAAAAGAAACAATGCACGGTAAGATGCACACAACTGTTTTCGCGTGCTCATTCACATTCCGGCAAGTCATTTACATAGCCGAGTGCCGATGCCGCTTCATTGCGACACTTGTGCAGCTGCCTAAATAAATCGTAGTCGGCCGTGTCAGCTCCACCACCTGTGTTGTGTGACGAGATAAACGCGTTTGAAACACATGGTCGGCCTCGCCTCCGGTCACCCACTCTCCGCAGTCCGCGTCGGACAGCGGGGAGCGTCATTGTTTTGTCGAGTGCGCGCGGCCTCTGGCTCCGCTGCCACGAGCGGGCGCGGCGCCTTCGTGTGTCGTATGTTTGTGTTTGTTTTTGCGGCGGCCCGGCGCCACTGGCGCCCCGTGCGCCCCGCCCCGGTCCGCTGTTTCTGAAACGCTTCGGCTGTTGACGCGTGGCTCCGGCTGAGCGGGGAGACGAGTGCCGGCGCCCGTGCTGCGGCCAGCGCCGGGTCGGTCCGCGCGACCTGCCGGCATCCTGATGGCGGAGCGACTCGTGTCTGGCCGGTGTCCTCACACGGCAGACACGGCTGCGTCTGGCCGGTGTCCTCACATAGCAGACCCGGCTGCGTCTGGCCGGTGTCCTCGCATAGGACACCCGGCCGCGTCTGGCCGGTGTCCTCGCATAGGACTCCCGGCCGCGTCTGGCCGATGTCCTCGCATAGGACTCCCGGCTGCGTCTGGCCGGTGTCCTCGCATGGGACACCCGGCCGCGTCTGGCCGGTGTCCTCGCATAGGACACCCGGCCGCGTCTGGCCGATATCCTCGCATAGGACACCCGGCCGCGTCTGGCCGGTGTCCTCGCATAGGACACCCGGCCGCGTCTGGCCGATGTCCTCGCATAGGACACCCGGCCGCGTCTGGCCGGTGTCCTCACACGGCAGACCCGGCTCGCGTCTGGCCGGTGTCCTCACACAGCAGACCCGGCTGCGTCTGGCCGGTGTCCTCACACAGCAGACCCGGCCGCGTCTGGCCGGTGTCCTGTCGCGCGCCGGCCTTGTGGCGGCTCCTTGACATCATCCGGCGCGGCCGCTGGTGACAGGCCGGTCCGCCCGACCCGCGTCGTGTGTCGCACCGCGCACCATTAGTCGAGCGGCGGCCACCCGATGCCGGCGATACGGCCGGCCTGGCGGGCCAGCCGGACAGGTGCGCGCCGGGCCGCGGCCCAGCTGGCCCTGCGCGGCGCCCTGATCGCCGAGCAGTGGCAGCGCGGCGCGGCTGGGCTCGGCTCGGCTCGGCTCGGCTTCAGATCTCAGATGAACCGGCCGCAGATGCCGTCCGCGGTCTTCTCCTTGGCGTCCTGACGGGCTGCTATCGACCGACGCCCGGAATGTCGCGGCAGCGGCCGGACGGGCGGCGTGTGTCGCCGGCAGCTTGTGGCGCAGCTGGGCTCGCTCGGCTGTCAGGTACCGGCCGCGGGGCGTGGCGCCGCGCAGCCGACACGCAACCGGCGGAGCAGTCGCGGAGATGTGTGTGTCTCTCGATGTCTGCGTTGTTTATCTGACGATGTGTGGGTTGGAGTAGTCACTGCGGTCACTGCCTGGCGACGTTATCGGCCGGTTTGCACGCAGTCAGTGCTAAAATGGGCCTGGCTGTCGGTGCTCCTGAAACCTACGATGTTCGCTTCGGCTCCGGAAGTTGTGCGGCCCAATGTTCATGGCGTTTGTCAGCCTCTAACCGGGCGTCTCTCCACAGCATGCAGGGCGAATCGAGCCGCACCCCTCGCGTCACGGCAGCAAACCGTGCAACGAGACCAAGAACCAAAACCAGAAGATGGTGCCATGTGAGTGCTTGGTGGTGGCCCCCGCCTGCGACGTTCTGGCATCTTAAGACTGTTACTGGGAGTCGAGCCCAGTCGGGCTGGTGACCCAGCTGCTGCGGCTCCAAGCTGCGTTAATGCAATCGCGCGTACAGTAATGGTCATTTGTTTCATACTCACGTCTGTTATGTTCAAATGGGCGTGACTGGCGTGAAAGGGTCAATACCGCTTAGCTTGTTCCCAGTGCACCATGTTATCTCACGAAGCTGTCGTGGCGACTCATGTCTCGGTCAAATTGACCAGCCAATCTGCAGGCCACTCAGCTGTGTAGCGGCCAGCTGCGTCGCACACGGACTGACCGCGCCTCCCGTGCCGCCCGTTGCCAGACGACTACAACCGGGTGGTGCTGGACATGCTGCCGGCCGAGCCGGAGCCCGTCGACGAGGCCGAGTCCGACTACATCAACGCTTCCTACGTGGACGTAAGTGGCATTATGGGGGATGGAGGCTGGGGGCGAGCGTGCCGGTCGCCGACGGTGCGTTAACGGGCCGCACCGGGCCGGACGAGGCGGTGCGCTCCGAGCCGGCGGCGGCGGTGGCTGTCGCTGGCCCGGATTCGGAGCGGGGCGGAACGCTGGCATTGGCGGCTCATTGTTCGGGTTTTGCGTCGCCGCCGCGCCTTGCCACGCCGCCATTGTCTCCGTGCGCCGTGTTCGAGAGCGGGAGGAGTCCTGGTCGCGTCGGTGTGAGGCCCCACCGCCGGCCAAACCGCCGGCCGTCGCAGAAACCTCCTCCCTCCCCCTCCCCCCTGAGCCTTTGATGCTATCTCTGCGTGGGCGCTCCATGGCGTTAGTGCTACAGCAGGAACTCGTACCAATAAGAGTGCTGCCTTTCTACTGACAGTACTTAAACACGACATTATTTCGACGCGTCAAGACCTGTCCTCCGTCGTTACTTCTACTGCTAAAACTTAGTCAGTCATGACTTGTACACATTACTTCTACCGCAGACTTCAAGGGAAATTAGTGCTACACGCCAAAGTTATACTTCAAGAACGTATAGCTATTATTACTGCTGCTGCAAAAACTTATAGTTCAGCGATGTACACCTGTCATTGTTTCTGCTGCAGAAGCTTATACAGCTTTTACGCTCACCTAACATTACTTCTACCGCCAATACTTAGCCACTTAATGGAAAATGCGTGCACACCTAGCGGCGACTTAGGAATAACTGGCAGGTTACTGGGCAATACTGTAATAAACACTCCGTGGTGTCGACACGAAAAAAGAATCATCCGTCATATTTCGTCATTTTTTCAATTTGCGGTGCTTTGCGTATGAGCGAAGGCTGTCATTTTGTTTGCAGAATTTCAATGAGGAACACAACTTTCTGAAACAATAATTCTGTTGTGTAGCACTAGGGCCTTATTTTAGTCATTGTAGTGGAAACCATGTTGCCTTTTAGTGAACACCAGGCCAGGGGTGTAGTTAAATATTCTGTCGCCGCCTCCATTCACGCCTTATCTGTGATAGGGGCGTGTCTCCATTATTTAAGCATGAGTGCATGACCTTCGCGGCGAGCGCCGTGTTTGATGTGGTTAGTGCCAAGTTTGGCTGTCGTTTTTCCAGTTAAGTCCCCAAACCCTTTTTTGGAACACCACTCCAGTGTCCCATACGTTTTTCCAGCATATGAAATGTCGCGTGGAACTTTTACCGTCGTTGGTCGCTTGATCACGTTATTTACACCAGCAATACTGCATCGATGCCGTGGAGTGGGCACATCTAGTTCGATTTCGTCCGTCCAACTGTACCCATGCGTTCGCTTCATCTGGGATTTTGGTGAGGCTTTAACTGTGGTGCGGAAGAATTGACGGGTATAATTTATGGAGTTTGACCTGTATCACACGACAAAAAAATTGTGCACAGGTATTGCCGGTCGAAGTAATTTCATGTATTAGTAGAGACAAGAAATGTTTGCAGCATTACGTTTTGTCGTTTTTATTACGTTACGCATTCACTACGTTTTTAGTATTGCATGGCACAAAAGTCACGTATAGCTCGTTACCGTGGAAGTAAGATCACTTGTAAGTAAAGGCCATTGCATGGTTTTTGCCTTTGTAGTATTGATTGATTTACGTGTTTTTGCAGTTTAAATTCGGTCGTGGAAGAGTTTTTTCAGTGGAAGCGATGTCGTGTATAAGTAAAGACTAGTGTTTTGTTCAGCAGATGCCATGACAAGTATATGTATTTGAAGTATACATTTTGCCGTTTCGCGCTCATGTCGCGTACCTGGGATGTCATTTGGCGCACGACATCACCTCTACTGTCCTGGTTCCCAATACAACTGAAGTGGCATTTAATTAAGTAAAATCCCTAGACTTTTTCGCAGTAGACGTAAAGCCGTGTAGAGCCGATTCTGTAGCACTCCCGTCGGTGTTAGTTTTGCCGTAACGGGACGATGTTGTCCAAGTGTAAGGACAGCGTCCGCTTGCTGACTGCGACCGTCCGCGGCCCTCGTCACGTCTCGAGGGCCTCACAAGGTCTTCGCACTGGCGAACACCGCCTCCCTCCTCGCCGTCCGCGACCCTTGTCACGTCTCGAGGGCCTCACGAGCTCTCCGCACTGGCAGACACCGCCGCCCTCCCCGCCGTCCGGGGCTCTTGTCACGTCTCGAGGGCCTCACGAGCTTTCTCCGCACTGGCAGACACCGTCGCCCTCCCCACCAAGCGTGAGCCTTGTCACGTCTCGAGGACCTCACGAGCTCTCTCCGCACTGGCAGACACCGTCGCCCCCCCCCCCCCCCCCCACCGAGCGCGAGCCTTGTCACGTCTCGAGGACCTCACGAGCTCTTTCCGCACTGGCAGACACCGTCGCCTTCCCCACCAAGCGCGGGCCTGGCCACGTCTCGAGGGCCTCACGAGCGCCTCACGAGCTCTCTCCGCACCGGCGGACACTGTCGCCCTCCCCGCCAGGCGCGGGCCCGGCACCAGGGCGATAGGTTTGAGTGTGAGATAGCTCACCGGACCCCTGCCGCTGAGTCGGAGCGACCCCCGCCCCTGTCTCGTGTGTGCGTGTGCGGGTGCGTGTGCGTGTGTGCGTGTGCCGGGGAAAGGCGGCTGCGGACCGGGCTGTCCGATATGGACGCCGTAGAATGCTAGTAGACAATCCTGGTCCGGATGCGCCGATAGCCAAACAGCCCACAGACAACGCCACCGTTTCTTTTTGTGTTTTGTTTTGACAGGGACTGGTAGTTTGATGGGGTCTGCTGTGGATGTCATGTTTTGACATCGTCGGTGCGCGCCGAAATTTGATCAGTGAGACTTCCCGACACAACTTCCAGTCCGTAGATAATGTGCCGTTTCTTTAAGTTCTGAATGTGCTTATGAAAACTTTGAATCACCTGCAAGTGATGGCCAGCTGTGTTTTGTGGTCGAATAAATTGCGTGCCGTTTTCGAACGTTAGTTTGTGGTGTGGTGAACCTCGTGACGCTCGACATTTGCCACGAACAGTTTGCTTTGGGGGCGGGGTGCTTTGTCATTCTGAAGGCGTGCATTAGTCTCGGAAGGCAAGTTCGATGGCGCAAATGATGGTGTGAATGTCGCGGTGAGTCTGGCGGCGCCGAGCCGGCTCCCGGCGGCGCGTCACGATCGATGGCTGTTTGGCTCGGTCGTTTGGGTCGTAGCAGTTGGGTCCTCCAACCATTAGCGTGGCTTGCTGGATGATGACAATCCGGCCACTCGCCTGGCTGATGTCAGCCGGGGGCGGCACTGAGCCTGACGTCCTCGCCATTAAGCGCGCGGGGCCGCTGGAGTGGCATTATCCTTACGCATTGAGTACTTTCGCCATCCTCAGGGGCCATTGACATTTGTCCTATTATGTGGTTACGGGCTTGGTTTCCTGGAGGGGACGGCGTGCTAGTGGTTCCGAGTGGGCACAACCTGTTTTGGACAACTTCTTCTCAAATGGATCGTCGTGGCGAACTTCTGTTTCCGTGTGGTCATTCCGCTGACAACGCGTGGTTGTGATGCAAGCTTGGTGCTGCGCCGCACGGCACGGCTACAGTGCGGAACACTGATCTGCGATGCTGCGCCGCACCGGACACTGATCTGTGATGCTGCGCCGCACCGGACACTGATCTGTGATGCTGCGCCGCACCGGACACTGATCTGTGGTGCTGCGCCGCGCCGGACACTGATCTGTGATGCCTCGCCGCACCGGACACTGATATGTGACGCTGCGCCGCACCGGGCACTGATCTGCGATGCTGCACCGCGCCGCACCATACCGGACACTGATCTGCGATGCTGCGCCGCACCAGACACTGATCTGTGATGCTGCGCTGCAACGCGCACTGATCTGTGATGCTGTGCCGCATCGCTCGGCTGCTGCGCCGGACACTGGTCCGTGATGCTGCGCCGCACCGCACACTGGTCCGTGATGCTGTGCCGCCTCGCACGGCTGCTGCACCGCACGAGACACTGGTCCGTGATGGTGTGCCGCATCGCACGCTGGTCTATGATGCTGCACCGCACACCGATATGTGATGCTGCGCCGCGCCACACGACTCCGTCGTCCTGCCGCAGAGCTTGCTGAAGCCGAACGCCTACATCGTGACACAGGGCCCCAACGAACGCACGCTCAACGACCTCTGGCGCATGGTCTGGAAGGAGAACTCGCCCTGCATCGTCATGCTCACTAAGACGTTCGACTTTATCAAGGTGAGTCATCTCCAGAAGATGCAGGAGCGGAGCCGACGAATGCTTGTCTTATCTTTGCTAGGTCGCGGTGTTGATTCTCAGCGCCAGATGTGTTTCGATTTCCTATCAATGGGTCGTGGTTTTGATGATCAGTTCCGGATATGTTTCGGTTTGCTCGCTGCAATTGGCTTGACGGATAAGACTGCTGATGCAGGCATGCCGCGACATGGATACTGCGGATGGTTGTATGGTGCCGTGAAATGATCGACCACTTCCTGGAAAGTGAGCCCGATCACCGAGCACAGCACCCCCGGCACCCGCGGCCGGCAACCTAGCGCCCCCCCCCCCCCCGCCCGTCCCTCGACGTGGGGATGGCCATAGTTGGCCCCGCTGTAGCCGTGTGTCCGTCTGGTCTCAGTCTATTCGCTGTCATGCGGAACCCACGTGTACTGAGACCGTCTCGGCGTTTTCGGCTTAATGATTGGCCGACGCCTGTACGGCCCGTCGCGGTCCGTTCAACGTCATGCCTAGCCCACGTTTGCCCGAGCTGCCGCGACCTATTCGCCGTAATGGTGGGCGCGCGCTCCGCCCCGTCCCGGTGGGCGTGCTGGCGAGGCCTGTGTTTGCTCGTAGCGCGGCGTGGTTGAGGCGTGACGCGCGCCCATCGGGGCCACGTTGCCCGCTCCCCGCTGATCGGAGCCGGCGATGTGGCCGGGGCCTCCACCGAGCCGAGCGGCCGGGCCTCCACCGGAAGCGAGGTCGGGGCCGGTGTTGTGTGGCGCCGCCCGGCCGGCCGGCCTCGTTGACGGGCGGTGGCGCGGCGCCGCGCTGTCGGCGGCGCGGCCGTGTTATGACCCGCTGTCGTGACGGATCAGCGTATCGCGCTCCCGGGCGGATAAAGAGCGACGGCAATGGCGCCGCGGGCGCGGCCGCGCATTGGTTCCGGCCGCTCGGACTTTCCCGACTGGGTCCTGCCGACTGCGACGGAGCAGCGGCCCCGGGCTGGGACGAGCCAGGTCCGTCGCCTGATGTGAAGCGCCGGCGGGAGCGGGTATCCGGCGTGACTGCGGGTACACCTGGCCGTCCAGGCGGTGCTGTGATACCTGGATCATCGGGGCACGCCTGGCCGTACAGCCGGTGCCGTGATACCTGGATCAGCGAGGCACGCTCGACCGTCCAGCCGGTGCCGTGATACCTGTATCATCGGAGCACGCCTGGCCGTCCAGCCGGTGCCGTGATGCCTGTATCATCGGAGCGCGCCCGGCCGTCCAGCCGGTGCTGTGATATCTGGATCATCGGAGCACGCCCGGCCGTCCAGCCGGTGCTGTGATACCTGGATCATCGGAGCCCGCCCGGCCGTCCAGCCGGTGCCGCGATACCTGTATCATCGGAGCACACCCGGCCGTCCAGCCGGTGCCGTGATACCTGTATCATCGGGGCACGCCCGGCCGTCCAGCCGGTGCCGTGATACCTGGATCAGCGAGGCACGCCCGGCCGTCCAGCCGGTGCCGTGATACCTGTATCATCGGAGCACGCCTGGCCGTCCAGCCGGTGCTGTGGTACCTGGATCAGCGGAGCACGCCCGGCCGTCCAGCCGATCCCCTGATACCTGGATCAGCGGAGCACGCCCGGCCGTCTAACCGGTGCCGTGATACCTGTGTCACCGGAGCACACCCGGCCGTCCAGCCAGTGCCGTGATACCTGTATCATCGGGGCGCGCCTGGCCGTCCAGCCGGTGCCGTGATACCCGTATTATCTGAGCACGCCTGGCCGTCCAGCCGATGCCCTGATACCTGGATCAGTGGAGCACGCCCGGCCGTCCAGCCGGTACCGTGATACCTGTATTATCGGAGCACGCCCGGCCGTCCAGCCGGTGCCGTGATACCTGGATCAGCGGAGCACGCCCGGCCGTCCAGCCGGTACCGCGACACCTGTATCGCACGGTCCGCTGCTCCCGGCCCTGCGGTTGGAACTCCGGTGCCGGTTACGATTTTGATGCGGGCGGACGGGCGCTTCTGAAGCGGCGGGCCAGGCCTGCAAACACTGGCCACGTCCGAGGCACGTGCCATCCGGCTGCGGGCTGCCTGCATAGCGCCGCGGCGCCGCGGGCCGGCGCAGCCTCCGACATCGACGCCGATCGCCCCGGGGCGGAACAACGCAGCTGGCGTACACAAACGCGTTCGTCAAATGAGGAGCTGGCGCCACGAATGGTTGATGTTGACTTTTTGGAATTAAATAAAAGGCTGCGAGGCACAAAAACAGCGTACATCATTTGTGAGCGTTAATGCGGTGTAGGGGTATGAGCCAAACATCTCTCGATTCCGTGGATTCTTCCCATTTATCAATGACGTGAACGTGTATCATAGGTCAAACTGAACATTTTTCGTTATGCATGCTTGCTGGATGAGATCACAAACGATGCAGTTTATGCTTCTGCCTTGTGAAATTAACCGGTGTGTTGCTGCCTGCCCTGTCATGCAATGTTTTGATTACGGAACTGAGCCGTGTTTATAGCACGTATTTGCCTTGAACGGTACAGCTGATGACAGGAAGCGCTTGGACGCGTTTCCCGGTCAGCCGCCATCACAGCCACATCGCTGGCGGAGATGCATTCGCCTCAGCAGGCGTTTCATGTAACAGATCGCCGGCGCATGCCGCGTGTGGTGCACGATCAATCACGCCGGCTGTGACGGAGTGCCGAGGCGGCGGACGGAGCGCGCCTGCTCGCGGCCGTGGTCCTCTGCAGCCGGTAGCCGGCGGCGGCGTCCAGGTCCGGACCG
Organism: Pollicipes pollicipes; assembly: GCF_011947565.3. NCBI lineage: Eukaryota > Metazoa > Arthropoda > Thecostraca > Pollicipedomorpha > Pollicipedidae > Pollicipes > Pollicipes pollicipes. Next base: position 184,450 of record NW_023596361.1, on the reverse strand, counting down.
GCTGATGCCGCGCCGCGGCCGGCGCTCGGCGGGCGTCAGGGAGGCCGCCGCCGCGGTGGCGAGCCGCCTGATGGACTCACGGACCGCCTCTGCCTGTCCGCCTCACGGACCGCCCGCGGCCGTCGATGGCCGCCGTGCAGCGTCCCCGGCCGGCCGACGCGGGCTCAGCCGACTGGTCCCGGCCGGGTCCGTGGCGGCCGGTGCCTGGCTCTGCCGGCGGTGCGGCAGCCGCGCCGCTGACGACCTCTTGGCGACTGGCAGCCGCCCGGACCGGCTCAAAATAAGCTCCGGTCAGGTGCTGTCCGCTGATTGCGGCAGCCATCCGCCCCGTGCTGATCACGTGGCGCTGGCCGCGCCGCCGACAACGGGCTTGTGTTTCATAAGCCGGGATGGGTGACGGTGCTCAGCCGCCGATTGCGGCCGGGCTGAGCCGCAGTCTAGTGCTAAGTGGAACACAAGCCGTGGTGAAAAGTGCACCTCAAACGGAGGGCGCTTTGAACGTCGTAGGATAATTACGTTACTCACTTTGCATTCTTGCGAGGTTAATACCCTATGCGGCGACCCTGCACCCTATTGGTTGATGGCGATGGAAAGCCTTTTCGTGCCTACTAACGACGTACGTGACGGGATCCCGCGCTGCGTGTGGTGCGGGGATCTGCGCCGCACGCCAGGCGCGCATCGAGCGCTGCGGCGCAGATGGACCTTTGTCGGCACCAGTCCCGGATCTGCGTCGGAACTGCGAAGAAAGCGTTCGAGTGCAGCCGGGTCGGTTGATTCTGACGCTTCGCCGACGGTGAACGGGACTCCCCTCGGGAACAGGACTGTGTCGGCCAACCGGATGAGTTGCGTAGCGGGGTGTTTGGACACCGTGGAAGCGTTCTCGTTCTGTCCAAGCGCGTGCTGCTGAGCGTCCGACGCCGTTCTGAACCTCTTGGGCGCCGCTGGTCTTGTGTTCTCGATAGGGGGGATGATTGTCTGCGAGGGATGGTCGAGGGATGGTCTCATGTCCCAGATGGGGTCTTCGGGTACCAGTTCGTACCGCTTTGGACAGGTCCGCGCTTGTCAGACGTTCGGCGCCGGCCGCACGGTCGAGGATGACGCCGATCCCATATAGCGGTGTTATTCATGCTGAGTGTACTCGTATCTCGAAGAGGAGCGGTTCGGCCAACTCGACCCAGAAATAGTTTCGCCATTGTGGGCGAGCGTGCCCGCATTGGCTGAGTGGAGATCGCGATTCAGCGTTCGCCCACACTCCAAACAGGGTCTGGTGCGTCGTAGACGCCCCGCCCCAGCGTCCTGCGGTGACGCACCGGCTCTCGCTCGCGTTCGTCGTAGGCGCCCCGACCCCAGCGTCCTGCGGTGACGCACCGGCTCTCGCTCGCGTTCGTTGTAGGCGCCCCGACCCCAGCGTCCTGCGGTGACACACCGGCTCTCGCTCGCATTCGTCGTAGGCGCCCCAGCCCCAGCGTCCGGCGGTGACGCAACAGCTCTGGCTCGTGTTCCAGCCTAGTCAGCATACTGAATGCCATTCAGATCTCATGTCACAGCCCTCGACAATGGCCCTAGCGGTGGTGCGGCAGCAGCGGGCGGCACGGCCTCTGGAAGGAGTCAGCGACAGCTGTGCTCGTCACAGACCCGCAGGAACCGCTGTCAGGCCGTGCCGGACAAATTGCGTGTTGTTTGTCCCCGTGACCACTTACGGGTCGGTGCCTACGATCGAAGCCGGGTCGAAGGGAGCCCACATGAATGTCCGGTATTACCGCCAGCCCCGGCGGTCCTGGGGCCCTTGTCACGGACCTCGTCACACACGCGGACTATTAGCGCGAGCCGGCCGAGTGGCACGCGCGGCAGGGTCGCGCGACCCGGCCGGCGGCGCTGTGGCCCGAGGCGGTGACCGGGGCACCGCCGCGCCGCACGTCACGCGGGGTTCAGCAGGGACGTCAGGCCCGTCGCGTCGCCGTCCGCTGCTGTGCTCTGCTGTCTGGCCGGCCGGTACCTGGCAGGACACCGAGACGGTCCGCGCGGCCCGGGTCTACGCGTGACCGCCCGGCCGGTCGCCAGGTGACGGCGCTGGGTCGAGCCGCGCGCCGCGGCTGCTGACCGGCGTGCCGCCTCGCTGCCGACAGGTGATGTGCGTCCAGTACTGGCCCGTGCTGGTGGACAAGGAGGAGACGTACGGCGACATCGTTGTCACCGTGCTCAAGGAGGAACAGCTGGCCAACTTCGTCATCCGCACCATCCGGCTGAACAAGGACGACCAGGTACGCGTCTCCGCCGAGCCGCGCCCCGACGCCTGGACGCCGGCGCGCACGGACGCACACACGCAGGCACGCCGGCGCGCACGGACGCACACACGCAGGCACGCCGGCGCGCACGGACGCACACACGCAGACACGCAGGCACGCAGGCACGCAGGCACGCAGGCACGCAGGCACGCAGCCCGACAAGCCAATATGGTTGTTGGCCCACACGCACGCTCGCGTACAGGCCAAGGATGCCGGTTGGCCGCACTCGGTAACGCATTGATCAGCGCACGCGCGATCACACACCAGCGCACTGTGCGCACTAAGATCGGCTGAGCGCGGCCGACGACCTGAGACGCACACACCTACCGCGCACACAGCGCACTAGTTTACAGGCGCCCCTCGAGCTGGCGCTGGCGTACTCTGCTGGTTATGGCGCCAGGCGTGGCGCCTGACGCCCCTGGACGCCAGATTACGCTTTGGCGACCGGCGGCCGCCGTCTATGATTAGTCGGCTCCGGTTGCCGTGTCCAAAGGTCAGGTGGTAACGACATCATCAGAGGACGCCACGCGCGCCGGCGCCTCAGCTGGTGCGGCCGCCCGCCGAGCCGCGGCGGCGCCGTGACGTGTCGCTGGACTGAGCTCACCGCCGCTCAGGTGTGCTTCTCTTCCCGTGAAGTGACGCCCGCCGTGACGCGTCGCTGGGCTGAGCCCACGGCCGCTCGGGTGGGCTTCTTTGCACGGAAAGTGACGCCCGCAGGCCAGTGATGTCAGGGCCAGTCGGAGGCTGCGAGGCCTCTCCGCCGGCGCTGGCCACCTGTCGGCGCTGTCCGGTGTCGATCTCGACATGGCCCAGCTGTGTTTGCGCCGTGCTCGCGCCCCCACCCCGAGTACGGCTTGTAGGTGGCGTCAGGGTGCGCGCGCACTGAGCCGGTGGGATGAGGCGCTCGTCGCGCTCAAAGCTGGACAAAGCGGGCTCTGAGACGTGTTCGACGCGTTGCACTGGCCTTGAGGCGCGTCTTTTGTCGGGCGCGTGTTCAGGTGACCGCATCTTGCCTCCCCGTCGCCGTCCGGCAGGAGCGGACCGTGCTGCAGTTCCACTACACCGAGTGGCCGTGCCACTCGTGCCCCTTCTCCAACGCCATTCTGGAGTTCCGGCGACGGATCCGCATCTGCCTGCGTCACCGCACGCCCGACCTCGACGGACCCATCGTGGTGCACTGCAGGTCGGTACCGCCGCGTCGGGGGAGGGGAAGGGGGGGTGGGGGCGGGGCGAGGGCCGCCGTCAATGTAGAGCGCTGATGCCTGTCTGAGTCCTTGGCTCAGCGTTTTCCGAGGCCTCCTAGGGTTCATATTGTTGTGTTATAAATATTTTGATGAGTAGAAAAAACGGCTGCGAAATTCATCCTCCACCTTGAGGCGCCACCTTTCCGCAGTGTACGGGTGGGGCACGGGACGTCAACTGCACCGCGTGGCCAGCGAGAGAGACTTTGGGCGCCGCGGCTCGGTGTCACTGACTGATAGTTATTCAGACACCAGCCCGAGGGCGTGCGCTTTGTTTCGGCCGACTGATATACAATGGCCAGCTGGCAGCCGGCCAGGCGGCCCTTCTGACACGGCCGGTCGCACTGTAGCATTGTGCGGCACAAAGGAGATCTCTCGGCGCCCGCCGCGCTCTCGGCTGACAGACCGCCGGCAAAAATGACCATTTGCCCTGGATGTGACCCACTTCGCTGCTGGGCTGTGAGTGCACGCAATAAACGCTCGGCTGGCACAAGCGCCTGACATGCATGGCCAGTCCCGAGACGCTTGTGCCGCTTGCTCGAAATCATATAAGCACAGTGAGTCCTGCCGTTCGTCCAAGTGGCTAGCAATCATTGGGTTCGTATATAACGTACTGCCTACCTTGTTGCGCAGTAAAGGATCTCATTCTGTCTGAATGTCAAGGAGCCCTTATTGCGCCCCGCCGAGGTGAAAAAAAAAAAACGCTGATTGCTGTGCGTGTGCACGCCTTGTAGAATCAGACGAGCTGTTGCGCCAACCGGCCTCGGTGATCCGTGAATGTGTCGCGGAAATGCGCTGCCCTGCGCCACGGAACATCACATCTCAACGACGCCCACCGCCGGCACGGGCCGTGGTCGAACACCGCGCCGCCGCCAGCTGCGGCCGTGCGGGCCGGGCCGGGCCGAGGGAGGGGGGTCGGTGCCACCGGGAGCCGGCGCCGTGCTGATGGGCCCCGGTGCTTCGGTCTTGCGCGGCAGTCGATCGTGCCGACCAATTACCGCGCGGGCGGGGCATCGGCCGACGACCGCGACGCGTGCTGATCAGTGCGACGTCCCGGACCAGCGGCGGGGCACTCTGCCTCTCGCCGCGGGGCTGACGGTGCGCGACTCTCTCTCTCTCTCTCTCTCCCTCTCTCTTCTCTCTCTTCTCTCTCTCTCTCTTCTCCTCTCTTCTTCTTCCCTCTTCTCTCTCTCTCTCTTCTCCTCTCTCTCTCTCTTCTCTCTCTCTCTCTCTTCCTTCTCTCTCCTCTCTCTCTCTCTTCTACTCTCTTTCTCTCTCTCTCTCTCTCCTCTCTCTCTCCTCTTTCTCTCTCTCTCTCCTCCTCTCTGCTCTCTCTCCTCTCTCTCTCTCTCTCTCTCCTCTCTCTCTCTCTCTCCTCTCTCTCTCTCTCTCTCCTCCTCTCCTCTCTCTCTCTCTCTCTCTTCTCTCTCTCTCTCTCTCTCTCTCTTCTCTCTCTCTCTCTCTCTCTCTCTCTCTCTCTCTCTCTCTCTCTCTCTCTCTCTCTCTCTCTCTCCTATCTCTCTCTCTATCTCTCTCTCCTCTCTCTCTCTCTCTCTCTCTCTCTCTCTCTCTCTCTCTCTCTCTCTCTCTCTCCTCTCTCTCTCTCTCTCTCTCTCTCTCTCTCTCTCTCTCTCTCTCTCTCTCTCTCTCTCTCTCTCTCTCTCTCTCTCTCTCTCTCTCTCTCTCTCTCTCTCTCTCTCTCTCTCTCTCTCTCTCTCTCTCTCTCTCTCTCTCTCTCCTCTCTCTCTCTCTCTCTCTCTCTCTCTCTCTCTCTCTCTCTCTCTCTCTCTCTCTCTCTCTCTCTCTCTCCTCTCTCTCTCTCTCTCTCTCTCTCTCTCTCTCTCTCTCTCTCTCTCTCTCTCTCTCTCTCTCTCTCTCTCTCTCTCTCTCTCTCTCTCTCTCTCTCTCTCTCTCTCTCTCTCTCTCTCTCTCTCTCTCTCTCTCTCTCTCTCTCTCTCTCTCTCTCTCTCTCTCTCTCTCTCTCTCTCTCTCTCTCTCTCTCTCTCTCTCTCTCTCTCTCTCTCTCTCTCTCTCTCTCTCTCTCTCTCTCTCTCTCTCTCTCTCTCTCTCTCTCTCTCTCTCTCTCTCTCTCTCTCTCTCTCTCTCTCTCTCTCCTCTCTCTCTCTCTCTCTCTCTCTCTCTCTCTCTCTCTCTCTCTCTCTCTCTCTCTCTCTCTCTCTCTCTCTCTCTCTCCTCTCCTCTCTCTCTCTCTCTCTCTCTCTCTCTCTCTCTCTCTCTCTCTCTCTCTCTCCTCTCTCTCTCTCTCTCTCTCTCTCTATCTCTCTCTCTCTCTCTCTCTCTCTCTCTCTCTCTCCTCTCTCTCTCTTCTCTCTCTCTCTCTCTCTCTCTCTCTCTCTCTTTCTCTCTCTCGCTCTCTCCGGCGTATATGTCTGACAAGCCCGGACTTCGAGAAGCGAGCGCTGGAGCTGGTGCTGTACTCATCGCCAAACGCTCCGACGCCGGGGCGAGCCTGGGCACAGAGGACCGGCCTACCGGCGTCCACAGCCGCCAGCTTGTTAGCGCCGGTCTCGGCGCGCGTGACGGCGGCTCACTTCTTCTTCCGCTTGTTTGATGTCGGCCCGGACACGTGCTAATTGCTGTCAGCCGCACGACGTGGTGCTGGGCGCCGCAGTCTCCGCCTCACGGGCTCAGCACGTGCCGTTGCGCCCATCGCACGGTGCGTTACAAACATGATAACGACGTGAGTCGGGACGTGTGCGCCCCACAATTTTGGGCCAGTCTCTTTGTTAGCTACACGCCACGGAGCATGCGGACTCCTACGCGGGGCCCAAATTGAAGTCCCGGCTGTGCCGTGTGCCCCTGAGCGCTAATATAGGCAGTGCATTCGCTGACGCTCAGTGAAAGGGGCGGGCTAATCCAAAGCCTCACGTGTATCGCGTATGACGACGTGTATCGCGTGCCCTCAAAAATGAATGGATGTCGTCATCAGAGTGGAGGATTGCGCACCGCTTTGTTGATGTTATCAACATTGTGGAGGGATGGGTATCGCCTTATACCAGTCAGGCGGTCATGGACAGACTTACATGATTGTGGGGCATGTCATACATGTACTTATGCAGTATGACGCATGGGAATGGGAGTAGTGCGCTCCGAATATTATGGTGTGGCACTACACCAGCAGTCACGTGCGAACCTCCCCCCTAGTACTAGCGGTACTTCATCCCGCATTTTTGTTTGCACTCGTTCTATGATACTTATGTCATGGCTCGGTACCCAGGCTGAACGATCTAGTTACAGCTGACTTTGTGGAAGACGGAGGGGACTTAGAGTTGTAATTTCCAGGGATTTAAAGGCTGAAAAGCAATGTGGGGCTGCTAGGAGCGAGGCATTTCCGATGCTGGGACTTGTAAACAGGAATGTCCATTACAAGAGAAGGAATGTTGTCAAAAAGTTGTACGTGGCTTGTGTCAGACCACACCTAGAGAAGCTTGCTTCCCATGCCTCCAAAAACGAATGGAGCTGCTGAGGCTGAAGAGAGTACAGCGAAAAGCAACTAGGATGATATATGGGTAGGCCATCTTAAAACATGAGGATAGGCTTAAGGCTTTGGATTGGTATTCACTGCAATATCGTAGACTTTGAGGAGATTTGATAATGGCATTCAAGATTATGAAAGGGATAGACGAGGCAGATGTACAGGGAGCGCTGGAGGTTAGGCCGAGACTTAGTTGGAACCAATTTAAAGTAACAAAAGGTAAGAGTAGAGCTGTGCAGGGGCAGATGTGATTTGGTAAAAAAAAAAAGTGAATCATTGGAACGGATTGCCAAACGAAGTTGCAGGAAGTCCCTCCCTAGCAACATTTAAGAATCGTTTGAACAACTTCTATCGGTCTAAGGATCTCAGTTATAGCTACATTCAGGCAGGTCAGGTGGTAAGATTGGTGTCAAGGGTGAGTGCGGAATCTGGGTTAGGCCAACCTCGATGGCCCCTTGTGGCCCTTTACTGGCCTGATGTCTGCATGTTTATATGTCTAACGCCGTCGAAGGAATGAACCGGTCACCAATCAGTTCACCCCTTCTGACCTGTCTGCTGTCGAGGGCATGCGCCTGGATTAGTACTGTTCCGCACAGCATCTTTGTGCTGCGTTGCAGTCTAAGGCCCAAGATTTACAGTTGAGAAAGAAGGCGCCCTGGATCGCGAAGGGCCTTATTTTTGCTGTAATTATACCATGCCCGACCCCAGTGTCTCTGCGCGACCAATAAGTCACAGTATTGTGTCAGCCCATGCATGGCAGAGTTGTCTCACAGTGATACGCAGTACCGTGCCATCCCGCGCCTGACAGCGTTGTCTCCAGCGGTCAGTGATGCACGGTACCGTGTCATCCCGCGCCGGACAGCGTTGTCTCTCCTGGTCAGTGACGGAGAGCTGCCGTGTTATGTCTTGTCTGACAGCGTTGTCTCCGCCGGTCAGTGATACGCGGTACCGTGTCATCCCGCGTCTGGCAGCGTTGTCTCTCCTGGTCAGTGACGGAGCGGTACCGTGTCAGCCCGCGTCTGACAGCGTTGTCTCCGCCGGTCAGTGATGCGCGGTACCGTGTCATCCCGCGCCGGACAGCGTTATCTCTCCTGGTTAGTGACGGAGCGGTATCGCGTCAGCCCGCGTCTGACAGCGTTGTCTCTCCCGGTCCGTGACGGAGCGGGCCGGTCAGGCCTCTTCTGACAGCGTTGTCTCTCCCGGTCAATGACAGAGCGGTACCGTGTCGTCCTGCGTCCGACAGCGTTGTCTCTCCCGGTCAGTGACGGATCGATACCATGTCGTCCCGCGCCTGACAATGTTGCCTTTCCCGGTCAGTGACGGAGCGGTACCGTGTCGTCCCGCGCCTGACAACGTTGCCTTTCCCGGTCAGTGACGGATCGGTACCATGTCGTCCCGCGCTTGACAACGTTGCCTTTCCCGGTCAGTGACGGAGAGGTACCGTGTCGTCCCGCGCCTGACAACGTTGCCTCTTCCGGTCAGTGACGGAGCGGGCCGGTCAGGGGTGTTCCTGGCGATTGACGCCAACATTGAGTTGGCCGAGGAGGACGGCGTGTTCGACGTCTACGGCTACCTGAAGAAGATGCGGCAGGCCCGGCGGGGTCTCATCGAGACGATCGTGAGTGCCGAGCGGTCGTCAGCGCGGGTGCACGTGCCGACCGGCTGGGGTTGAGATGGAGGGGAGGGGGGGGGGGCAGCGGGAGGTGATCGTGAGGTGAGTACTGAGCAGCCGCCGGAGTAAGAGCGAACGTGCTGGCTGGCGTAGGGGGCCGGGTGGGGATCGATTGACGCGGCAGACTGAAGATGATCTTCGATGGCGTTAATGATGAGAGGATGGTGAGTTCGGTGGCCGCGTTGATGTGTGAAGAGGGCGTTTTTGCATAGTACTCCTTTTTGGCGACAGTGAGCTGTTTCAGATGGGGGCCAAGCGTTTACACACTGCCTTTATCTTCAACTTGGCACTCGGCCACGAAACTAGGCATACCCTCCACTCCCCAGTGTTGTGGAAGAAAAGTGCTGTGATGAAGGTTCCGGATCCAGATGCGCACTGGCTGGTCTTCACACACTCAGCTGATCAGCGGCGGGTGCTCTTTCCAGTTGATCGTTTGGACGTGTGGGTTGTCAGGTAGTCGAGCTCGTTTTGGGATCGAAGTGATGGGGCATGCTGTGTGGGGAGAGGGAGGGGGCGTTTCGCAGCCAAGCACCCCGGGCACTGCCGTCAAGTGTGGCACCTGATCAATGACTGGTTCGCTCCATCTCTGGAGCCCCCACTAGGAATTCGGAGGCCCCTGGCGACTCAGGACGCATTCAGCTGGTGACGAGAGCCTTAGTGGTGGTGTCGGCCGGTAGCAGTTGTGCTTCTTGGCTGTTCATCGCTGTACTTCTCGGCTGTTCACGAGCAGCGTTGTCTCGGAGTTGTACACGGGCAGCGCGTCGCCCGGAAGGTCACCAGCGGTGTGTGGTGTACACGCGACGCCACGGGCCCGCCTAAGCTGTCCCTACGCTACCCGCAGGACCAGTACAAGTTTGTGTACGACACGCTGGAGGAGTTCGTCACGTGCGGCTATTCGTCCTTCCCGGTGTCGGAGCTGTCGCAGCGGCTGAAGGAGAAGGCCGTCAAAGGGCTCGACAAGCTGAACGACTACCAGCGCGAGTTCAACCAGATCTGCCGCCAGGTGCCCAAGTTCACGATCGGCGACTGCGCCGGCGGCCACCGCGCCGACAACCGACACAAGAACCGTGACGTCATGATCGTGCCGCGTGAGTCCTCCATGTGTGACGTCATGACAGCGTGACCTCATCGGCCGGCTGTGAGGCGACTGAACGGACCAGGCAGGTTTGCGATGCGCATGGTGGATGTTAGGTGAGTGCGCTGCGCTGTGTTTGCGACGACGCCTTGTTTGTGTCAGTAAGCAACTCAGTGATCCCAGATAACCAATGTCCCCAAAGTCACGATGTTGGGTGACAGATGGTGCTTGAAATAACTTCCCGCCACTCCATCGACTTTTTCCTCTTCACTCTCGGTATAGCGTGCCAACGTTGTGTTTGCAAAGGTGGAAATGCGCATGACTGATCCCCTCTTTAATTTGTCTTTGCCAGAAAATAAAGCAGGACCCTTTTTAAAAGATCCGCCCTCGGCCTTCTTGTTAATCTTCCACAAAATTCCGGAAATGTTTGTCGTATAACCAGGCAGATCTAAATGATACATTAACACGTGCGCAAAGGCGCACCATGCGGTAACAATCGCCTGCGGTTATATGTCCCCTCCGACCTTTGAAGTCCATGAACTTTGATTTATGGCACCCTGTGCACCATGTATTTCGGGACGTTGCGATTACCTGGCGAGCCCCCTGTGGTGCCCTGACCCCGCCGGCTGAGTCCACCATGACGCCACATCCGCCGGCGGCCGTCCCGGGTGACGTCACGCAGTGCCGAGCCAGCGCCGCCGGCGCGCGGTGGCGCCTGTGCCGGCGGCGGCGATCGTGGCCCGCTGCTCACCGCCGGCCCGCGGTGTTCCCTGGGCCGGCGGCGGTGATTGTGGCCCACGGTGGCGCCTGTGCCGGCGGCGGCGATCGTGGCCCGCTGCTCACCGCGACCTGCGGTGTTCCCTGGGCCGGCGGCGGTGATCGTGGCCCGCTGCTCACCGCCGGCCCGCGGTGGCGCCTGGGCCGGCGGTGACGATCGTGGCCTTTTCCTCGCCGCCGACCCGCGGTGGCGCCTAGGCCGGTATTCCGGCAGGCGGCGGCGCTCGTGGCTCGGCGGGACGCGACACCCCCTTTGTGCGCGCTGCCGAGCGGCGACGCTGACGTCGGCGGCGCGTGCGTTTCAGCCGACAACTTCCGCCCGTACCTGAGCTCATTCCAAGGCACCAACTTCACCGACTACATCAACGCCGTGTTCGTGGACGTGAGTATGGCGGGGGGAGGGGGGGGGGGGGGGGGGAGCCGGGGTTGGCAGGCCAGCCGGGCCGGGCGGCGCGCGCGACGCCGTGTTTTGCCGAGCCGGCGCGGTCAGGGACGGGCCGAAAGGCGAGCCGTCGTCGCCGCCGCCGCGGTGGACGGCTGCCTGTCGCGGCGGCCGGCACGCGCGGCATCCGGGCGGGAGCGCCGCCGGAATGCGGCCCGCGCGTTAATTTGTCAGGCTCCGTTTCGTCGCCGGTTGTGCGGCGTTTTGAGGTCCGGAATGTGGTGACCCGCCCGGCGCATAGCTGCGGAGAGCGGTCCGAAGTCCGCAGCTCAGCGTTCCGAGCTTTTTCCTCGAGGAGAATGTTTGGCTGGCCGCCGGGGGCGGTTATTTTGGTGCGGGTCGGAATAGGATTCCTCGTGTAACGTATTTGATGTCCATTTTGAAAAGCTTGTCATTTGTGGAATGCCAGGTTATCGGCCTTCGCATTCCGTGGTCACGTCTCAATGTGAAGCACTTAGGGAAGAACGGAATGTCTTCAGGGAGTCGTGCGATGGATTTTATGTGGTTGGTGGACACACCGCTGTGTTGGTACCCTTTACTGGAATACGTAGTTTTAGTAACCCTACAGTGAGCCAAATTTGGTGTGTTGTACCTATTGAAATGTTGCGTGATTTACAAAACGCTATTTTTAAGTGATGTCAGTCCGTCATTTGCCGTTTGATATTGACCTGGAGACTCGCGCGTGGGCGCAAATCTCGAGAGGTCAGTTTCGGAGTTAAGTAATTTTACGACAGTCCTTGGTTGTTCTCAGTTTCGTTCGTTAGAGGATCATTGTCTCGCTGTGCATTGCTTTTATGTTGTACCAGTATAATTCTTGGGGTTTGCACGTAGTGATGTGATGATTCACTAATTTCGTACAAACGGTTAGCCTGTGTTGTTTTTTGCCGCGGCTTTTGTTTTTGGGCATCGAGCCACACCCCGCCCACGGAGACTTTTCTGGCATGCTTCCCCAGTCCCCGCATTTGCGGTTGGCGCGGCTGCATCCGCCGCCTTGTGGCCGTCCGCAGTGGCCGTGTCCCTCGTACCCCAGTCCATGGCGGCCCGCTCGGCGCGGCCGCAGCGCGCGCGCGCGCCTGACACCGCAGACGCCTCTTGCAGGAGTACAACCGCGCGCGGGAGTACATAGTGACCGAGTGGCCGCTGCGCTCCACGCAGAGCGACTTCTGGAGCCTGGTGTACGACCACGACTGTAACTCGATAGTGGTGCTCACCAACCCGGGCGACAGTTCGGTAAGGGGCACCCGCCGCCGGTGTCGCCGCCGCCGCCACCGCCGCCCACTGCTCACGCGCCGCTGTTGCAGGGCTACACGCACCCGCGCGAGTACATCGTCACAGAGTGGCCGCTGGCCAGCACGGTGCCTGACATCTGGTCCATGGTGTACGACCACGACTGTAGCGCCGTCGTCGTGCTCTGTAACCCAGAGGCGTCGCCGGTCAGTCACGCGACGGTGGCGCCGCGCCGCGGCCGGCCCGTCAGCTACGCGGCTTCCGCAGCTTGTGGCGTGCCCGCTTTGCCCGGCCGGTGTGACGGCTTGTGCCCCCGCCCCCCCCCCTCGCCCCCCGCGCCTCCGGCGGTCACGTGTGCCCCGTGTGTTCCGCCCCGGCCGGCGCGAGCGCGGACGGCCCGTGCTGGGACGAATGCCGTGCGTGAGCGTTGCCCTGTTCTCCCGCGTAGATAGTCGCCGGACAGTCGCGCTTTCGAGGCCGGGCGCGGGTGACTGCTCTCCGAGACGGCCGCCGCCGAGGCTTGTGCGATAAGCGGTTTTATTGCTGTTTGGTTTTAGCAGCTTTTTCGTTGGGTGCGCCCGCGAGTCGACAGTTGTAGTTTGCCGCAGTTGCGCTATGTGTGAATGCCGCGCGACGCTCTCCGTGGAGTGTTTACATTTTGGCGTGTTTTAGTAGATTAGTCGGCTGTTGCAAGGCAGGTTGCCACGCGCAGCTTATGTGCGCCGTCCGCGGTGCCCCCTTGACACTCGCGCACGTACTGCCTGCAGATGTGCAGCGTTCTCCGGCTAACAGTGGCGCACACGCAACACACATGCGCATGAGCATACTGTGTGTTTCCGCGTGGCGTTACATGGTTATAGAACATTCCGAGAAGCGAGCCAGTCTCAGCGGAATGATCGCGGAAATGCTTTAGTGAGGCGCGGCCGTCAGCTGTGCGATCTTGCCTGTCACACAACACCAACGAAATGTATCGTGTGTGTCTGTGGATAAGACAGCAGTAATAGCCTTACTCCTTGGAGAAAGGCCGGGAGAATAGAGACATGAGAAGTGAATTCACTTCTGCCATTGTTTCGATGAAGGCATGTTACCAGAATATCAACCCATGTATAGATATAGATATATATATATATATATATATATATATATATGTATATATATATATATAGAGAGAGAGAGAGATATATATATATATATATATATATATATATATATAGATACAGATATAGATATAGATATATATATATATATGTATATTTATAGATATATATAGTTGTATATATATATATATATATATATATATATATATATATATATATATATATATATATATATATCACCGTTCTCCTGGTGTTTTTCTCCGAGGGATAAGGCTAGTGCTACTGTCTTATCTATGTGAATAATGTTCCTCGCTAATGCACTGAACAACTTTCGCGTGCGTGTGTTTTTGTGTCAGGCTATGGACATCGGTGTCCTGGGTATATTGCGGTGAATTTGGTCGCACGGCGACCAGTTTTTGTTCTGCGTCGCAAAGAGTACTGCTCGTTTTATTTCTAAAGCGCAGCTGACGGGCTGCCTTAAACAGGGTGATAGTGAACGGTGTGCAAAATCTTCACATTAAGTGTGCGATCATTTTTCGCATGACCGTGAATATATGTGTGTCATGCATTTATGTTCAAAGCGTTGTTGCTCTCATGTTCAGGACACAATTTGCACACCACTCAGTCATCACTTTGTTTGAAGGATCCCCTCTGTGCTCATGTTACCCAGTTTTGCTTTCTGTTTTACGCGAGATAAGCCAGTGTATGGCGTGTTGGACCTATCTGTTGGACACATCTTTTCGTTTCGTTAAGTAGCGTTATTTTTTCGCAGCCTACACTAGACGAGTGCCGTGTCCCCAGTGATGATCAGCCAGTGGTGTCGCAGGGATGTGGGAAGGAAGTGATGGCCCTTCTATTCCTCCTCAATGCTGCGTTTAGGTCACCTCCGATCTGCTGAAGAAGCACTCTCGCGGCGTGAACATATGTACTCAGTGTCAATACTTGTGCGTCTCAATCGCCGCCGACGGCGCGTGGCATGGGTTGACGCTCAGCTAAACAGCCGCCGCCTAGAGAAGGCGAGTCATTGTCGCAGTAGCGCTGATGAGTCTGATGGACTGATTCATATCCCTCGTTTGGCTCCCTGCCGCTCCACTGGCTGAATTGGGAACCCGCTCCCCGCGTGACGTCTGTGGCTGACTTGATGTGACGTGGCGTGCCCGACATCATTCGCACAAGGTCGTACGCTTTATTTGCATTTAACGCACTTAGCACATCGGAACAAATAACATTCCTGTATATAGAGTGTTTGGCATAGATGGCTTCATGTTGTGCAGTGTTACCACCACCTCCATACGTATATGGATGCTCCCGCGTTTACCGAAAGTACCCCCCCCCCCCCCCTACTCCCACCGCGCCCCCGTCACTGGAAAACCACACCCATCGATTGTTGGTCCTTCGTCGCTCTTTCGATGACAACATGGCGAAGTTGTTAGATTACACATCTTCTACACACGCACGCGCACCCTCACAAGCACACGCACCCGCACAAGCACACGCACACGCGGACTTACACTCGCACTTACACGCACGCGCACCCGCACAAGCACACGCACCCGCACAAGTACACGCACACGCACAAGCACACGCGCACGCGCACGCGCACGCACGCACGCACGCACGCACGCACGCACGCACGCACACACTACATCGTCTAGAGAACCTGATGCTACAGTGCAGATGCGATAGTATCTGCTTGCGTTTGATTAGTTCCGCGCACTTTGTTCATGTGTTTTGTCCATTATTGCCTGGGCCTCTTGGTCGGTTTTTGGCCTCAGACATACAATGGATAGTTGGCGTTGTTGGGAGAAGGCTGTTGAGTTTGCGTCTGTCGTAGCATTTCACGTAAAAAATAGTCAAGCGTATGTCCATTTGCAAGCAGTGCGTACTGCGAAAGGTAATATATTACGTGACGTGGCTACACCCAGTGACGCATTTTTGTCGCTCCAGCTCATGTTAGGACCGTGGCTTCCACTAAAAGGGGCCATATGATGCCAAATTGTGAGATAATTTCTGAGTGCCTCACGCAGCATCGGTTTTCATAGTTAACGAGATTGGACAGTGTGATACATGTCGTGGCTAATCGGACTGGAGTTGGCGGTTGGTTTTGCCCGTGCAGTTGTGCTCATCTCCGCGTATGCATCTGACTTCCGGCGTTGCCATCTGCATCGTTTGGTTTTTGGATTGTTTCCCGTCTGATTACCGTTACTGGACTGTTCAAGTAAACCCGATTTCGCAAACTTTGCCGTTCGAGTAGCTGCTCGACATCTTCTTACTTATGACTTCCCCGTGAGGTAGGTTTGACTTAGTGATGATCCCCATCCCCACTGATAATCTTCAATGTTGCGCGGTGTTCAGATCGGCGCCTGTCAGTCTGTCGTGCGTCTCGGCCGATGGGACGCTACGGCGGAAGGGGCGTGTCAGCCAGCGCCGCGTGCCGCGCCGTGGTCTCGGACGTGACGTCAGGACGCTGAGCGGTGGCCGCCGTTGCAGAGCTTTCCCCACTTCTGGCCGGAGAGCACCAGGTCCAAGAAGTACGGCACCGTGTTCACTGTCGAGCACATATCGCACCAGCACTACCAGAACATCAAGTCCTGGGTCTTCAAGATCAACAAAAAGGTAGCGTGCTGGCCGTTTGCTTCAGGTTTGCTCTTCGTTGTGTCGTCTGGCATGATTTTGTGTATTGTTTGATATAGTTTTGCAACTACACTTTTATTTGCGCGCTGCTTTCAACTTCCGTTGCGTTTTGACTGCGTTCCCTCGTTTGCGGGACCCGTTCCCTGCGTACTGCTGTCGGGCCAGCAGATAACACTGTCGTGTCCTCTGTTGCATCACACAGCATAGCGGCCTAGCTCCCCACACTCGCACTCGCGAGCGCTGCTCTGACCTTTCTCTATTTGGTACTAGGAGATAGCGCCGTACCGTAAGACCATATCGACCAACGTGGACCCACATCAAGGCTCGCAGGTGAGAACTGGCGCTGCATGCAGAGATTCGCCAGCGGCCAGGCAATTGGACTGGGGCTGAAGAACGGTGGCTTCGTCAAGGGATGAGATGAGTGCGGCTCGTATTCCGGCCAGTCGGTGCGAGTGCTCCATGTCACCATGTAGCGCTCGCATGTCCCGCATGTCGCGTGTCGCTGAGCCCTCCATGCCAGCATCGTGACCGTGTTGCGTCAGCATGGGCCGCGGTGTTCTCGTCATCACTGCCGAGGCTGCGCGTGCCGGCGGCGGTGGCTGAGAGCTGACTTAGGTGTTTTCGTCACGACTGCCGAGACTGCGCTTGCCGGCGTCGGTCGCTGGGAGGTGACTGACGTGGGTGGCTAGCGACTTTCCTTACCCGCGCCATTGAACGCCTGGTGCAGAAGGCAGCGGCTCGCTCCTGGGCCGTCACCGTCGGGCGGGCCGTGCGGAGCCCGGTGTGGCGCAGGTCGCGCTGGGGCTGGTGTGGTACAGGTCGCGCGGAGGCGGGTGTGGCGCAGGTCGCGCTGGGGCCAGTGTGGCGCAGGTCGCGCAAGGGCCGGTGTGGCGCAGGTCGCGCGGAGCCCGGCGTGACGCAGGTCGCGCGGGGGCCGGTGTGGCGCAGGTCGCGAAGGCGGGTGTGGCGCGGGTCGCGCGGGGCCGGCGTGGCGCAGGTCGCGCGGACATCACCACACCCGCCGCGCGTCGGTAGCTGCCCTAGCCTGCCGGCGGCCCATGTGGGCCTTTGCTGGCGGCCGGGCAGCGCTTGCTGACCCCCGTCCGCAGCGCTCGCTGACCCCCTTCCGCGCACCGCCCACAGATCGTCTCGCTGACTGAGCTGATGGCCGGCGTCAAGGCCGAGGTGAAGACGTGCCAGCTGTTCCAACTGACCTGCTGGCCGGCCGCCTACAAGGTGCCCACCTCCACCAACGCGTTGGTCGAGCTGATGAACATGGTGGAGCGGTGGCGGCAGCGCTCCGGCTACGGGCCTGTGGTCGTCGTCTCTCCGTGAGTGTGGGCCGGCGGAGCTGGGCTCGGCGGCTGGCGGCTGGCTCCTGTGTCGGCTTCGCTCGCTCTGTTCCCGATGTGGGCCGTGCCACACGGCCGCTCCGAGGGGGCTGAGCTGTGTTTGGGACAGTCTGCGTGGGCCGCGGGCAAGAGGTTCGCGGGTGCCCGGCGTGGCGTTGAGATGTAGCTGCTCGCGACTCCGGGAGGATCTCATTTCATGGCCAGCTGAGGCTACCTCGGTGTTGGCGTTGCGAGCCGTCAAAGGCCTCCGTGGACGTGGCCTCTGTTCAGCGCGCGCTACATGGGCGGTCTTACCTCGTCTGAACGCTGTCTGTCTCGCACAGCCTGACAGTCCGGTGTCACGACCGATCTCCGGGCCCTCCGTTGTCATGCGTGAGGCGCTCCGCCGGAGCGACTGACCGCGGTCGCGTCAGGTCATCATGCAGACCCGGTGAGGTCTGCACGATGCCCTGTCGCCATCGCCGGCCTCCGTTCGGTGGCGGTGTCGCCGTCGTCCGCGGGCGCGTCTCACCGCGCCGCCACGCGTTCCGCAGTGACGGCCAGTGCCGAGCGGGCGTGTACTGCGCGGCCAACGCGTGCATCGAGCAGGTGATCCAGCACAGCGAGGTGGACGTGTTCCAGGCGGTGAAGACGGTCCGCCGGCATCGGCCGCAGCTCATCTCCAACATGGTGAGGCCACCGCTCCCTCACCCCCCTCCCGCCGGTGAGGCCGGCCCGGCTACGCAGATGTTCGGCCCGTTCTCCAGGAGTGTTACCCATACCAGGGGTGACGACAGCCCGTGATGTGCTGAGCTCTCCTCCAGCCGCTGCCCGGATGGTAAATCTCAACTATAACGTGCCCTTACTTGACCTGATCACTTTCAGCTGCTGTGCTTGGCTAATTTCGGCTGATGCGATCTTGGTCGATAAACCTACTCGCATCAAACGCGTGCCGCGCTTCACGAATGCAATGTTCCATCAGTCTCGGTTCGGAATGCGGTGTTCCGGGCGGCGGGGCTGGGGATTCGGCCACGGATTAGAGCTAGTTGGCTCACCCGGCCGTGAGGCGCTGTGGAACACGGTTTGACGCAGCGCCGTCCGCCGGCGGACCCGGCCGTGCTGGTCCGGCCCCTGTGGCGGCACGGGCCTCGCTGCGGCGACGACGGCACTGAGCGGGGACGAGGCGCCGACTGGCCACTGGAGGGGCCGCTGGGCTGAGCCGTCGCCTGTCCGTCCTCCGCAGACCGAGTACAAGTACTGCTACGACCTGGTGCTGCACTACGTCCTCCACTATCTGAACCAGGAGGCGGCCAGCCACTAGTGACGGCAGCGGACGGGCGGGCCGCCGCGACGGTTCGGAGAGGCTGCTGCCGGCTGCCGCACACTCCTGCCGGCCGTGCACTGGGCTGCCTATGTGATGTGGGAAAGCTGGCAAGTGCGGGGTGGCCGGCTGCGTGACTTCCCCGCGCTGATGATCGGGTTTGGGCCTGATCTGGATCTGGATCTGGGTCTGGATCTGGGTCTGGTGCCGGGTCTGGGTCTGGGTTTCGGCCGCCAACCGTCGGTGGTTGGGATCTCGGCCGGAGGGGTTTCGGCCGCCGGCCGTCGGTGGTCGGGGTCGGGGTCGGGGTCTGGACCGGAGGGCTTTGGCCCGCCAGCCGTCGGTGCGTCGAGGGGCAGCGATGCCGTCAACGGCGTGCTGCACGATCTAACCCCAGGGGCAGGGGCGTCGGCTGTAAAGTCTGAGAGCATTGGAGGTCGAACGGAATTTGGAGCTCTTGGTGTGTGACAAAGGAGCGGATGTGCCATCGCCCGTCTGAGGGTGCCCGTTCTCTTCGGCGAGCGTCATTGAACAGGACTCCCGCGTAGCAGTTATGTATAGCGTTCAGACGTGTAGCAGCTGCGCATGTTTTGTCCGTGCAGTCGGCGGCATTCTGGGTGAAAACGTTAACGCTCGTCCCATGGTGCGAGCGTGTCGTTCATGTACTCATATTACGACAGCGATCCGTACCAGTTCGGTTTTGGTGACTGTTGAGCGCCGGCGTGCGTTGTTTGCGACTTGGAAGTTCAGATTGTATGATTGTTAGCGAGTTATCTGAGGATATGCCTTTCTGAGATGGCTATGCCGGATTTGGCGGCCGCACGTTACCGCCCCGTGCACGGCTGTCTGGCTCAGCGCAGGCGGGCAGGCCGTGCGTCCCCCTGCGGGTGGCCGTCCCAGCGGCGCCGTCGGGGGGGGGGGGGGGGGGGAGGGGGAGGCCGTGCGTCCCTCTGCGAGTGGCCGTCTCAGCGGCGTCGCCGAGGGGGGGGGGCAGGCCGTGCGTCCCCCTGCGGGTGGCCGTCCCAGCGGCGCCGTCGGGGGGGGGGGAGGGGGAGGCCGTGCGTCCCTCTGCGAGTGGCCGTCCCAGCGGCGTCGCCGAGGGGGGGGGGGGGGCAGGCCGTGCGTTTCTCTGCGAGTGGCCGTCCCAGCGGCGTCACCGAGGGGGAGGGGGAGGGGCCGTACAACCCTCTGCGAGTGGCCGTCCCAGCAGCGCCGCCGAGGGGGGGAGGCCGTGCGTCCCTCTGCGGGTGGCCGTCCCAGCGGCGCCGCCGGGGGGGGGGGAGGGGGCAGACCGTTCGTCCCTCTGCGAGTGGCCCTCCCAGCGGCGCCGCCGGGGGGGGGGGGGGGAGAAGGCGGGCAAGCCTGCACCCGGCGACGAAGCGCCCGGCCTTCGGGACCGCCGGCGGGTGTGCGTGTGCGTGCTGACCTACCCGGTCTGCGCACGCTCCGGCGCCCCGGCAGCCGGGCGGGTGCAGTCTCGGCCGGGCCATGTTCGGGGCCGACGTAGGGGCGCCCGTCGTGAGGCGCGCTGGATAAGGACTTCGGGGCTACGGTGCAATTGTGGCTACGCGGTGGCCTTGTGCCTCCGGTTTTGTACGGTGAATACAATATAGCCGATCCGGAAGTTGTGCGTCGCGTGCGATGGATAGCAATGGCCACTCAAAAATGTGCGAATGACCACAAAAAAAACGATACTGGCCTAGGCCCCAGAATTGTGACGCTCCCAGACGTGAACATATGAAGTATGTTTACGTCCGATTGCTGAAGCATCGCAGAGAAACAAGGGTGCTGCATGTCATTAAAAGGTAATCTCAGGTTTGATGTCCGACGCTGAGCCACGTCCATTCAAGACCAACGGCAGCGTCAATTGCAACAGCTTGATCAATTCATGTCAACCGCAGACTGACGACGGCCTGCTGCGTTGCGACACTCGCCGATGACTAAAACAGAATTTTATTCAACACGATGGTCCCGAAATCCAACGAGAAACGGGCTCAGGTAAAGCAGCGGATTTCTAAGCTTAAAAGTATTTTGCATGTAATCTGAAGGCACGCTAAGCATGTAAAAATGGTTGTTCGCACTCCAGCAGTCATCCATCGCATATCCCATCGTTAAGCAGTGTACCTCGCACTCGACAGTGGCGATGTTTGAAAACCCGATGAATATCTACAAAAAATGACCCGCCGCGTTCGGCACTCGCTCGCGTGTACGCATGCAGCTTACTTTGGCAACAGATCCTCGAACCTAGGGCAGCAAACGGCGTCCTCAAGCCAAGCGCGGTCGCAGGTGGCGACGGCCGTGTAACAAAACAAACGGGCTCCTTGGCGGCCGTGACCGGGCCGCCTGCACCGGTGCCTACTAAAGATGAGCGCTACTCAACGCGAGAGATCACACAGCTCGGCATTTGGTGACGCGTGAACCAACAGCGAACGGCCAGGACTAGCTCGCCGGCCGCCTCGTCTCTACAGCACACCCCGCGCCCTGTCCGCCAGCGCCCGTCGCCGGCGCGCTCGCCGGCCCTCCACACACCGCGATGGTTTGTACTGTTGCGAGCGAGCGCCGCCAGGCGCCGCTCGTGGTGGCGGCGCCGGCGCTACGCCCCGTCGGGTCCGGTGGGCGCACCGTGTACGCGGAACCGATACACGCACGTGTAGTTCGGATGTCCCCAGTTGGACTTGACGCGTAGTTCGACCACGCTGAAGTCGGCGGCACCGACGACCTGCGCGCCGAACTCCTGCAGCGGCGGCCCCGCCTCCTCGTACACGTAGTCGCCCAGCACGACGCCCTCCCGGTCCTGGGGGTCGGCCAGGCCCTGGCGGCGTGGTGCAGACAGGTCAGGTGGCGCGCGGGGTTCGGCCGGCCGCGCCACGCAGTCCGGACCCGTGACAGGTCCCGGCACTGCTGCCGTGCAAAGGCAAAACCCACATATTCAGGTTTGGGCATTTTGCGCTTTTTATGTCGTTTGATCTGTCTTCTCCAGTTAAATTCGGTTATCTAAGCCTTGCGTTGAACTTTTCGCGGACTTTTAGCCCAGGAAGGCTAAAAGTTTGTGAAAAAATCGACGAAGGGTTTAAGTAACCCAATTCAGCACGATAAGACGAATCAAAGGACGTAAAAAACACAAAATGGTCAAACATGAACATATCGGGTTTTGCCTTTGGACAGCAGACTGGCCTCGGACGGTGGTGCTTGGCACAGGCCTGGACACAAAACTGTCGGCGCAAATCCTGCGAGCCAAGGCAGCTCTAAAGCTCCGTGAGCCCCAAACTTAAACCATTATCTCCTCCCACATTGCCTGGGGCGGTCTCCACGCTTACACGGTGCATTGGCTTGAAAATCACACCTGAGTGACGCCCACACCTTCACGCCTTCGCCCATCCCACGAGGCGACGCCACCCACCAGCACGGTGAACTGTCCGCGTGTCCCTGACGATGGGGTGTCCTGAGGAGGCGGAGGGGAGGGAGGGAGCGGGGGCATCACCCACCAGCACGGTGAACTGTCCGCGTGTCCCTGACGATGGGGTGTCCTGAGGAGGCGGAGGGGAGGGAGGGAGCGGGGGCATCACCCACCAGCACGGTGAACTGTCCGCTAGTCCCCCGACGATGGGGTGTCCTGAGGAGGCGGAGGGGAGGGAGGGAGCGAGGGCATCACCCACCAGCACGGTGAACTGTCCGCGTGTCCCTGACGATGGGGTGTCCTGAGGAGGCGGAGGGGAGGGAGGGAGCGAGGGCATCACCCACCAGCACGGTGAACTGTCCGCGTGTCCCTGACGATGGGGTGTCCTGAGGAGGCGGAGGGGAGGGAGGGAGCGAGGGCATCACCCACCAGCACGGTGAACTGTCCGCGAGTCCCTGACGATGGGGTGTCCTGCGGAGGCGGAGGGGAGGGAGGGAGCGGGGGCATCACCCACCAGCACGGTGAACTGTCCGCGTGTCCCTGACGATGGGGTGTCCTGAGGAGGCGGAGGGGAGGGAGGGAGCGGGGGCATCACCCACCAGCACGGTGAACTGTCCGCGTGTCCCTGACGATGGGGTGTCCTGGGGAGGCGGAGGGGAGGGAGGGAGCGGGGGCATCACCCACCAGCACGGTGAACTCCCGGGGCGCCGAGTCGATGGCGGCACTGGGCGTCAGGTTACGCGAGATGTGCTCCATCACGAAGCCGGTGGGCACGATCCGTCGCGACAGCGCGATGACGAAGTAGCCCTGGCCGCGGAAGGCAAAGCACTCGCCGGGACTCATGTGCGGCTGCCGATGGAAAGAGAGAGGGTGTAAGCTGGTGACGAGGCGTCGGGCACACTGAGCTCGGCCACGACAGCGGCGAACACTGGTCCAGACGAAGCTGGTGACAGGGTGCCGGGCACACTGAGCTCGACCACGACAGCGGCGAACGCTGGTTCAGAAGAAGCTGGTGACAGGGTGCCGGGCACACTGAGCTCGACCACGACAGCGGCCAACGCTGGTTCAGACGAAGCTGGTGACAGGGTGTCGGGCACACTGAGCTCGACCACAACAGCGGTGCACACTGGTCCAGACGGAGAACAGGTTACAGGAAACGGACGGTGCCGTGGACGGCAAACGCGGTAACTGCAAGCAGTTTCTCAATGCAAGTAGATACGCGTGGAGTTCACGGACAATCCACGCTGGTTAGCGAAGCCGACGCGTTGAACGAACCCGCTCTAACGGGAACCCTACGCCCGTTCTGAACATATACAAGTGACACTTGTTATTACACCTACATGTGTACGTGATCTTTGCATGTCAATGCCAGCCCAGTGAGCTTACACCTTTTCATTGATCTTTGTATCTGTACGTAGAGTTTGGAACCTTCTTTTGTTTGATATGATCAACTTCAAAAGATTTATCAAGCGAGAGGGAACACAAACACACGCCGGGGCACGCCACGTCCGACAGCTGGTACCTGGATGATGGTCCGCGGGTTGTTGGACGCATACCACAGAGGGATGCCCAGCACGGAGATGCGCGCCGACTTGACGTTGTAGGACTCCGTGCACTTGGTGCTGACGACGCTGCCGCCGGCTGACTCCAGCGCGTAGTCGAACTTGCCCGTCTTGTCGGCGTCGTACAGAGCCAGCGTCTGGCGCGCGATGGTCTCCACGTCGGCCCGGCTGACGCCTGTAACTGCCACGGCCGGCGCGGTCTCCAAGGCCAGGTCTGCCGACAGCCCGCGCACACGAGTGTGCTGGAGATGGTACATAGGCGCTGTGCGGCCAGGGCAGCCCGTCACGACCCGCCGTAACAAGGGTAGTGGGGAGGGGGCGGTCTTAGGGCGCCAGGCTTCTGGACAGGACAGCGCGTCACAACCCACCTAAGGAAGGGGGAGGTCTGAGAACGCCAGGCTTCTGGACAGGGGAGCGCGTCACAACCCACCTAAAGAAGGGAGGGGGTCTGAGGACGCCAGGCCTCTGGACAGGAGAGCGCGTCACAACCCACCTAAAGAAGGGAGGGGGTCTGAGGGCGCCGGGCTTCTGGACAGGACAACCCGTCACGGCCCACCCAAAGAACGAATGGCGGATGGTCTGAGGACACTAGGCTTCTGGACAAGAGAACGCGTCGTGACCCACCTAAAGACGTGGGGGGGGGGGGAGGCCTACGGATGCTAGGTTTCATGACAGGACAGCACGTAATGATCCCACGACGTGGGCGGCGGAGAACACCTGGCGGCACCAAGTTTGACGGCTTGGTGGTGTCCGGACGGGGCAAGCCGTTACCTCGAAACACGCAGGGTGTGGACAGGTGATATGCCCGGGCCCAAGGAGACAGGGTCGCGCACGAGAAGGCACCTCCATGTCCCCGCGGGTACAGGATAAGCAGAGAATGACAGAATGATGCTATTCCACAGAATAACAGGGATGGGTGGCGTCCGGCGATACGCTCTGACCGTGGGAAGGTGAGAGCGACAGGGTCAACTCTGGACGGGGCAGGACGTCACCATACGCCAAGGGTGTCATCAGGTCCCGGTGTCTTCACCATACACCGAAGATGTGATCAGGTCCCGGTGTCGTCACCATACACCGAGGATGCGATCAGGTCCTGGTGTCGTCACCATACACCGAGGGTGTGATCAGGTCCTGGTGTCGTCACTATACACCGAGGATGCGATCAGGTCCTGGTGTCGTCACCATACACCGAGGGTGTGATCAGGTCCCGGTGTCGTCACCATACACCGAGGATGTGATCAGGTCCTGGTGTCGTCACCATACACCGAGGGTGTGATCAGGTCCCGATGTCGTCACCATCCACTGAAGGTGTGACCAGGTCCCGGTGTCGTCACCATACACCGAGGGTCTGATCAGGTCCCGGTGTCGTCACCATACGCCAAGGGTGTCATCAGGTCCCGGTGTCTTCGCCATACACCGAAGATGTGGTCAGGTCCCGGTGTCGTCACCATACACCGAGGGTGTGATCAGGTCCTGGTGTCGTCACCATACACCGAAGGTGTGATCAGGTCCTGGTGTCGTCACCATACACTGAAGTTGTCATCAGGTCCTGGTGTTGTCACCATACACCGAGGATGTGATCAGGTCCCGGTGTCTTCGCCATACACCGAGGATGTGATTAGGTCCTGGTGTCGTCACCATACACTGAAGTTGTCATCAGGTCCTGGTGTTGTCACCATACACCGAGGATGTGATCAGGTCCCGGTGTCTTCGCCATACACCGACGATGTGATTAGGTCCTGGTGTCGTCGCCATATACCGAGGGTGTGATCGGGTCCCCGCGTCGGCAAAATCATACAACCTTCTGCCTATTGCTAGCCATATGTGGTGCTTCCATCAGGTGCCCCACGACCAAACGCCAGTGACCAGCTGGCAGCGAACCGCCCAGTGCACCTGGTCAGGACGATGTCTGGCAACAGTGCGTCAAAACAGTCTGTTGGCAGGTATGGCAGCAGCTAACTGTACCAATCAACGCGCCAGTTCACAAGTACCCGCTGCATATTACTCAGCCATAAAACAGGCGTACCTGCACCGAGTCGCGGCCCAATTTATCAGCGACAAGCGCGCGTAAATACCTAAACGAACGCGGGGCCTGGCGGCACCCGTCAAGCCTGGCCCCGCGACAACCTAACCCTCGCGCCGGCGGACGTCGACCTCTCCGCCCCGGCTCCGGCTCCGGCTCCGACTCCGGCTCCGCCTCAGCTCCGGCTCCGGCTCCGGCTCTGGCTCAGCTCCTGCGCCGGCGCGAGCCCACCCGCTCACCTTGCTTGATGGTGGCCGCGTGCACCAGCAGCCGCTCCTCCAGCTGGCGCTCCATGTCTTGCAGCCGGCCGCTCAGCAGCGCGCTCCAGTCCGGGTCGGTCCGGTTACAGCACGAGCGCACCTGTTTCAGGCTTTCCTGCGAACAGGCACGGGCGCAGGCGTGAGCACGGCACGGCGTGGCGGGCGTCAGGGGATCGGGATCCGGGTCGCATGGCGTCCGCTCGGTCCGGTCCGCTTGATGCCGCGTGGAGCCGCCGCGCTGGCGAGCAGCAGACGACGATTTGTGTACGGACACAAAGCTGGACAACGATGAAGGCCACCGGCCGTTGCAAATTCGCAGATATTATAATGGATAATTATTCCTGGCCCAACCCCAAGTGCGGAGCAGACCTCACCTGGACCACCAGTAGGAGACGGTTTAGGTCGCTGAACTCTTGCTGCAATTGGGTCAGTTTGGCGGCGAGCGCGGCGCCGCGCTCCTCGCGCCGGCCAGCGTCCGCCTCCAGCTGAGCCAGTGCCTCGCGGACGGCTTGCAGCTCGGCCAGCCGCGCCGCCAGCTCGGCAGCGCTGGCCGCGCCGGCCGCCTCGCCGTCGGCCCGGCGCTGCTGGTCGGCGTCGGCGCGCTCCTGCAGCTGGCGGCGGACGGCAGACAGCTCCTGCGTCAGCCGGCCGTCCAGGCCCACCAGCCGCGCCGTCTGGCGCTTCTCGGCCGCCGCCAGCTGGTCGCCGGTGAGCAGCGCCGCCGAGCCGGCCGCCAGCCCCAGCGCGGCGCGCAGGGCGTCCGGCCGCGCCGCCGCCGCCGACGCCGCGCGGCACGCCTGTCGACGGACGCCACCGCAGGTCAGTGTCACGGCCGGTCCGTGTCACGGTCGGTCAGTGTCACGGTCGGTCAGTGTCAAGGACAGCGGCTACCGGCTATCACCAGGCGGAGGCTGGTCAGCGCCAAAGCCAGCCAGGGACAGCGAGTACGCGGGCAGGTCACCACCAAAACCGGTCACGGACGGACAGGTCACCACCACAGCTGGTCACGGACGGACACGTCACCACCACAGCTGGTCACGGACGGACAGGTCACCACCACAGCTGGTCACGGACGGACAGGTCACCACCACAGCTGGTCACGGACGGACAGGTTACCACAACGGCTGGTCACGGACGGGCAGGTCACCACCACGGCCGGTCACGGACGGCCGCACCGCCCGGGTTCACAGAGTGACCTGGCACGGCCAACCATGGACCCTTGCAGGTGTGATATCGCCAGAGGTTGCTGCTATTGCGTGTCAGCGTGTCCAATGGGGGGGGGGGGGGGGGGAAACTATCAACAAGCCTCCGGAGACAAGCAGACTTCACACCGAGCGGCAGCAAGGGCCAGGCAGTCGGGCCGCTGCCGGTCTGATGGCGACACGTGCCGCCGCCGCCGCCCTTCAGCCGGGCGCCGCCGCTGACGACACCTCTGTCTGGTCGGCCGACTCACCTGGAAGTCCGTCTGCAGCAGAGCCAGCTTGGCCTGCAGCTGCTCCAGCTGCGTGTACACGGCCGCCAGCGACTGGTCGGACGCGGCGGCCGCGGCCGGGGCCGGGGCCGGGGCCGGGACCGGGGCCGCGGCCGGCGGCGACACGAACACTGGCTCCGTGATCGGGGCGGCCACCGGCGCCGGCGCCAGAGCCGAGCTGCCCAGCAGCGCCAGGTAGCCGTACATGCCCTGCGGCACGACAGACCCCAGGTGACCACACACGCGTCAGCCAGCGCCACGTGTCCTGAGGCAGCGGTCTGTGACGCGTCAGCCAGCGCCACGTGTCCTGAGGCAGCGGTCTGTGACGCGTCAGCCAGCGCCACGTGTCCTGAGGCAGCGGTCTGTGACGCGTCAGCCAGCGCCACGTGTCCTGAGGCAGCGGTCTGTGACGCGTCAGCCAGCGCCACGTGTCCTGAGGCAGCAGTCTGTGACGCGTCAGCCAGCGCCACGTGTCCTGAGGCAGCAGTCTGTGACGCGTCAGCCAGCGCCACGTGTCCTGAGGCAGCGGTCTGTGACGCGTCAGCCAGCGCCACGTGTCCTGAGGCAGCGGTCTGTGACGCGTCAGCCAGCGCCACGTGTCCTGAGGCAGCGGTCTGTGACGCGTCAGCCAGCGCCACGTGTCCTGAGGCAGCGGTCTGTGACGTGTCAGCCAGCGCCACGTGTCCTGAGGCAGCGGTCTGTGACGCGTCAGCCAGCGCCACGTGTCCTGAGGCAGCGGTCTGTGACGCGTCAGCCAGCGCCACGTGTCCTGAGGCAGCAGCCTGTGATGCGTCAGCCAGCGCCACGTGTCCTGAGGCAGCGGTCTGTGACGCGTCAGCCAGCGCCACGTGTCCTGAGGCAGCGGTCTGTGACGCGTCAGCCAGCGCCACGTGTCCTGAGGCAGCAGCCTGTGATGCGTCAGCCAGCGCCACGTGTCCTGGACAGCAGTTTGTGACTCGTCA
This sequence comes from Pollicipes pollicipes, assembly GCF_011947565.3. Classification (NCBI taxonomy): domain Eukaryota; kingdom Metazoa; phylum Arthropoda; class Thecostraca; order Pollicipedomorpha; family Pollicipedidae; genus Pollicipes; species Pollicipes pollicipes. Next base: position 156,177 of record NW_023596361.1, on the reverse strand, counting down.
GCCAGTATCATATGTCCCGGACAGAAGTTTGTGCTAAACACTTATGGACATGCACAGTACGGAAAAATGAGGCATACATAAAATGCGCCGCGTGCAGGCATCATCAAAGCATTTCATAACCGTAGAGGCATTTTTTAATATTCTGAAAGCCCTAGCGCACGTTCCGGCAGTCATGGCAATAACATCGCCCCATTCTCCAGAAACAAAAACAGGTTGGCACTGATAAATTATCTGCACCGAAACTCATTTCTTTGAGTTGTTTTCAACGTGTAGCGCTTTGATTGCGATGACACCAGCCCGGGCTAGAACCACCCATATTGACAACAATGTGTCAAGAAGTGAGCCTACTCAGAGTTTCCCGCCAGCTCAGAACGTAGCTGTCCATCAAAACGCCATGACAAACAGCAATCACATCTCAAACAAATCAGGGAGTGTCGACACCCTGCAGGTCCGTGGGCGGGGCGGGACGAGGCAGCTCGCTACAAAACCCCAGCCGCCGCCGAGCCGAGGGTCAAGAACGCGCCGGCGGCCAGTCATGCTGTTCTCCGTTGTGCTCCTACTCCGCCCTGATCTATGCCTGTGCCTCGGCCAAAAGGTGAGCCTGAATGCGGTCCTCGTGTCAGGCGAGCCGACCGACGGGCCGCCGCCGCTGGCGTTCGAGGAGTCGGGCTTGGCCGAGACGCCGGCTGACTCCGAGCTGCTGGCCACCCTGGCCGGCGCCGACCGGTGCCTGTGCCAGCGGGCGTGCGCTGCGCGGCCGCGCTGCCTCAGCCTGGGCCACTGCCCGCCGCCAGCGTCCACACCCGGCTGTCGGTTGTACGGCCGGCGGGGCAACACAAGCAGCCGGCTGTCGGCGCCCGGCTGCGCGCTGCTGCTGCGGAGCCGCGCCGCGCGCCTGCATGACCAGTGCGCCGCCGACGCTGACTGCGCGCGGCTGGCGGCCGGCGCGCGCTGTCTGCAGCGCACGTGCCGCTGCCCACTGCCGCTGCTGGAGGCGGCCGGCGACTGCGTGCCACCCGAGCGGTACGACACGCGTACGGCCAACTGCAGCGGCGAGGCGATCTCCTGTGGCAGCACTGACTACCTAGCGTACGGCATCGTCACAGGCAAGTGGGAGCAAAAGTACCCGCAGTTGCTACAGCTGCGCTGCGTGCGCTTCGGCCCCGCGTTGGAGAAGATCATCACCGTGTCCAGCGGCAACGGCAAGGACAACCACCTGTTCGAGAGCACCGAGGGCGCTATTCACACCATCCGCCTGGCGAGCACCTGCGGCAGTGAGCCGCACTCTGCCGAGGCGCTCGCCGCCCGGCTCGGCCCGGCGCGCGCGCTCGCCGCCGCGGCAGGCGAGGAGCCGGCGGCGCTCGCCTGCAGCCTGGCCGCCGGCGAGGTGCTGACGGGCATCCACTGGCGCGCCAGCCCGCACGCCATCGCCCTGAGCATCACGTGCCGATGGCTGGAGGGCGACGCCAACTGAGCGGCCACCAACGGCTCGCCGCGGCAGGCGCACCGTTGCGACGACGGCGGCGGGACAGCGCAGACGGCGTCCGCTATGGGCGGGGCAGCGCGGACGGCGTCCGCTGCGGGCGGGGCAGCGCGGACGGCGTCCGCTGTGGGCGGAGCAGCGCGGACGGCGTCCGCTGTGGGCGACGCACACGACACCCGCGCCGCGAACAGCGGCGAGCGCACGTGACTCAGCCGGGACGCGGCGGGACTGAACGGCGCCGGAACGCTGCGCCCACAGCAGCGCCGACTGAGACCCACGGCCCTGGAAACGCTGGACGGACGCGGCGAAACAGACGCCAGACGCGCGAGGCGTCGGTGAACGGGGAGCCAGAGACAGCGACGGAGCAAGCGCCGATTCAATGGCCCGCTAACCTCGCACACAGCAGAGATCCACCCAAAAGACAACAGCGAGCGACCGCTTCGCCGCAGTGTACCAAGCTAGCGGAACGCCCGGCTTGACACGGAACCTTTCGAATCACTACGACCGCGAGCGGTGCACAGCCAGGAGCGGCGCACACACGTGACGTCAAGCGGACGCCATAATCTCGCCGTCAATAGCATGCGGATGAATGGAGTCCTGGACCCAAGGCATCCACGCCCAATCCACGTTGGAACTCAATACGTCTGGAGAGCCATTTCAAGGCCACACAGGGCTGCGCCCGGACGGTCCACACAATGGCGGGACACACAGCACAGGTAATGTTGCGTTTTTCTTGAGCCTATTTCAAAGCAACTGCTGGTAGAACTTGACGCACGTTTAAGGACGTACCAACGTTGCGGGTAGTCGTTCCCGTCACATACAACGTCACGAGACTGGTGAGTAAACCCTCGCTTTCTCAAGGAGCTTGTTCACCTCTGCTCTGTCAGTGGGCTTCAGAGCCCCCCTCCCCCCCCCCCCCCCTCTCCCGAGATCTGGAAACCGGGAGAGCTCCATCTCGCCATCTGGCGGGTGTGGCCGAACAATGCTGAATGTGCCTTTCACATGTCAAATTAGATCGCAGATGCGGATCACCGCGCGTCGGCCCACTCACGCTAGCCGTCTTCACCGTGTTGGTTCCCACGAATGCGGCCGTGTCCTTGAGGACGGCCCAGGCGGTGGTCGGGGCGGCTTTGAGCTGCCGCAGCAGGGCTGACTCGCTAGCCGCCGCCGTCGCCGCCGCCGAGTCGTCCTCGCAGTACAGGCCCCCTGGCGACAGACGCGTGACACGTTAGGTCGGCGCCGCCGCTGAGCGCGAGCTGCTGCATCCGTGACACAGAAACAAAATAAAATGAAAAATCGGCACCAGATTGGTTCTTAGCTGCCATGCATCTGACATGCCAGTGCGCGTGCGGACACCTGGCTTCACTTTCCAAGGCGCGTCGCGTCTTTGCGCAGTTCTCACTCGCTTCGTGTGTGCCTCGTCGCTGATGTACGCGCGACATAGCCGTCGGTACTGTAACACCAATACAGCGGGCCATGGTACGGGTGTCAGCAGGCGCGGGCGGTGCACTCACAAAACAGCGGGATGAGCAGCAGGAGCAGCAGCAACAGCAGCGGCAGCAGACACAGGCAGAGTCTCCGCCGGCCGCCACGGCCGGCCGCAGCGTCCGTCAGCAAGGAGCCGAACCCACCGGCGCCCGGCTGCCGCTTCCCGGCCGCAGAGCGCCGAGAGCCGGCCGCGCCGGGCCATACAGTGCGCCAGACACTACGGCCGGCTCCCGCCGCCGCCGCGCCGGTCCACTGCAGCCCGGTGCCGACAGCCAGCGCCGGGTTCAGGTAGTCGCTGGTGGTGCTGACGGCACTGGTGACGGTGCGCCAGCCGGACCGCACCATCGGCGCCGGGTTCAGGAAGTCGCTGGTGGCGGTGACGGCACTGGTGACGGTGCGCCAGCCGGACCGCACCACCGGCGCCGGGTTCAGGTAGTCGACCGTGGTGGTGGTGACGGTGTAGAGGGCGCTGCAGCCGGCGGCCAGGCCGCGGCCGGCGGCGCGGACCCACGTGACCGGGTTGAGACAGTGCATGACGGCTGACGAGCGGCGCGGGAGGTCGGCTGCCTCGCTGGTGGCGCGCGCCCAGGCCGACACGCGGCTGGACGCGGCCGTGTAGCCGACGGCAGCCAGCCGCACGGGGTTCAGGTACCACACCACGGCCGCCGCCGTGCTGGCGACGGCGACGACGGCGGAGGCGACGCGGCGCCCGGCGCGGCGCGGCAGCGAGAGCCGCTCCGGCGCCGGCCCCTGCGCCGCCGCGCCGCGCCGCAGCCAGTAGTGCGACTCGGTCAGGCTGGACGCCGTCCGCGCGGCCGGCGGCTGGCTCAGGCCGCGCATCCAGCGCCGGTAGTCGACCGTGTCGGCGGCGGGAGCGGCGGCGAGTGCGGCGTCGGGTGTCGGTGGCCTGTGCTGGCGCCGGAGCAGCCGGCGGCCGGCGCCGCTCGCCGCCAGCCACAGGTACGTGAACGGGTACAGCAGGGTGGTGACCACCGAGCGGGCGGTCCAGCCTGCAACGGCAGCAGCCAACGTCACAGGGCAGGACGGCTGGCACGCACCCAGAGGCTGACACCAGCTCAGCCAGAGCCGTGAATCATGAGTCGGTCACGAGGCAGATCCAAACAGACGCGGCCTTGCAAGTGCTCTTAGACGGTGGCCAATGTGCCGACGCCGGAAGATCGCAAGAAGTGCTTCAGGAACCTGGTGTTCAGCTCAAACGACGCGTGTGCAGACGCGCCCTAATCTGACAACAGTGCAAAAAGACGAATTCCCCATTAAGGTTAAAGATTAAACGTGACAAGTCAATAAACAGCCGCGAATAGCCCGGTCAGAACTAGGACAGACACGCAAAACATAACAAACACTGTCGCGTGCGGTTGGTGCTCACGGGTCTTTGTCTCGTGCGAGAGATAGCGCCCCGTCGCCAACGACTTGGAGACGTTGTTGTTCTCCATCTCGGCCCACTCCTCGTCTCCCGAGTCGGCGTCCAGGCCTCTGGAGATCTCGTACAACCCTCCTGGAATGATGATGATGATTTGGGTTTTGGGGCGCACCGACTACGTTGGTCATATGGCGCCCATAACCTCCTGGAAGAAGCGAGAGCGGGGCCGCAGGGCGACAGCGCGCCTCTCACCATCTGGGGGCAGCTCTCATCTCATTCAGGCCCGCCACTCTTCGCGGCGCGCCACTGCGGCTGTTTGGTCGGGGTGTATTGACACAAGCCCATCAGCTACCCCACTGTTTGTCTTCCATTATGAATAATCCATGGCATCAGAGCTCATGTGGGGCGATCTAATAATCTTACATGATGCAGTACGTCACAGATCAGTGACCGCAGAAGTAAATGCACAACCCTGTAAAAAAACGCAAAAACACGTTTTTCCAGTCTTACAATTTATCGATAGTCTCGGCGGTATGACGTCGCAGGCTGCTACCTAAAACTGGAAGCCACCAACGGGCACGTGAATCTCAAACACCTTTCGACTGCCAAAGGCAATTACTGACGGGAGCCACCAGCTGTCAGCCGACTTCTGGCTTCTAAACGTCAGCGAAGCGAGTCGGGCTCGGTAATGGGGATTTTACGCTGACTACGTGGGGATGGAAGGCAGCCCAGTACTGCGAGGGCCGACCGCTGCCCGCACAGTCCAGGGCCAGTCCGTGGTGAACGTCAGGTGACCAGAGGGTGCCAGGCGAGCCCACAGTCGGCAGTCGGTTGGCAGCGAGGACCGGTGCGCAGGCGGCTCGGAGTCATTCGGCAGAGGATGACGGACGGATGGGTGGGGGGCCGCCGTACAGACCGTCCGGAGCCAGTCTGTAGCGGGTATTCGGCGAGGAGAGGTCCGACGTTGGACTGGTGTCACCCTCGGCTCCGGAGATATGACGGGCGAGGTCGGCACAAGGCGCGCGAGAGATGGGAACGGTCGAGGCGCCCGCCGTCACACGCCCTGTAACGCAGGTCGAGCTGAACACCACGACGATGGGCGGGGCGACAAGGAGTCGGCGGGTCGGACCTCCCGTCACGACAGGCACGCTAACATTCAAAACAGACGGCGCGCCGGCCACTCCCCACGCCCCCACCTCGCCCCCACAAGCGCTGGCGCGCCGGGGAGCGGAGGGTGCCGACCTTTCGAGGCGGTGGAAACGCTGGTGGTAACGTGCGAGGTGACCTCCCGCCGAAAGCTGCGCACGGCTCTGGAGGACGCCAGCGTATCGAAGCGGTCTGCAAACATCACACATGCGAGTCAGCGGCACGCTTCTCTCGTCGGCTGGTGAGTCGGCGCGGTCGGTTGTGCCGGCTCGCAGCCGCAGCGCACTGCGGCACGCCTCCGTGTTAACCTGGTGTCGATCCGTCTAAACTGGGTCGACGCCATTGTTAGCTCGCACAGCGGCGACCTTCGCCGTCGACGTCCGTAAACAAAACACGAAGACCGTGGCGTAGCCATCCGCAAGCCCGCAGCGACTGATTTATGCGTGAGGCGCACCTCAGGTGGCAGCCAACCAAAGCGTTGCGTGCACGTTTGGGATGCCTGCCAACTGGCAGCCTGACAGACAAATACGCGTCAACTCCCTACTCATCACGCATCGCACTTAAAAAAGCGACAGCACACACAAGTAACACCACAGCGAAGTCCCCAGCCCAGCGGCGCCGAGTGCGCCTTCTGAGGCCGCCCGGGTGTCTGCCAGCGTCCGCAGCCGCCGGCTGCCCGCTCACCGAGCGCCGGCGTGCTCCCCGGAGAGTGCAGGCAGCGGCGCGACATGTTAGGCGGCGTCACCCGCTCCGGGCTGATGACGTTGTAGCTGACGCTGCGCGCGTACGTGTAGTCCGTCTTGGGCTTACTCCTGAAACAGCGGCGGGCGTCAGCGGACGGTAATGGCGGGTGCCGGTGCGCTGGGGGCGCCTCCAGATCAGCACCGCAGACTGACTGACGTTCTCCAGAGAAGCTGGACGCCGTTCTAAGGAATCGCGCGATAGTTAGCTGTTAGTGTTTGTAAATCTCTTCTACAAAGAGCCAGGACATTCACACGGCAGTAGCGCATGAAGGAAATATTACCCCATGTTCTACCTTAGCGATGGAAACCTCCCACACTTTATACGGCGCAATAAGTGATAACAAACTAAAACAGAGTACCACTTACCTCATAACACCTGACATTTACACGGGCGTTATCATACAAGCGCCCCCCCCCCCCCCTCCCCTGACCCCGCAGTCCCCGTCTGTTGGCCGCCGAACGGGTGACGGGCATCAGCACCGGCGGCCGTGAGGCTGCGCCGCGTACATGAACTCCTCAAACTCCTCGTCGCTGCTGTAGGCCAGGTACTCCTTGAGCGCGGGGTCGATAGCCTGCCGGCCGCTGGTCCGGTGTGACCTGCGGCCGTGGCTGGTGACCTCGGCGGCGCCGGACCGCGCCGCCGGGCGCAGCCGCGGTGCCGACGCCATCGCTACCGACGCCTGCCGACACGGGCCACGCTCTGAGGCGCTCGCACCCTCACCAAGCGGCTAGAGGACGGTGGTCAGCGTCACGTATAAGCATAGGAGAAGCAGACAGAAGGAGAGCACGGTCTGAGAGCAGCGGCGGGGAACGAGAAAAATACCGAAGCAAGAAGGGTTTGGCTGGTAGGCGATATCGTTCGGGACCCGCAAGGGTTTATCGGTATACGACGACCCGGCAGCAATGTTTGAACTCCAAAAAGTACAACAACAAAAAAAAAACGCTGGACTCGGCTGCAAGACCGGTAAAAGCTATCACGCAACAACAAGGCACCGCAGCGATGAGCTTTCCGATTTCAGCATTGCTTGTATACTACCTCATCTTCAGAAAGCATGGATAAATTTGTCCGATGAAACCGGATCATACATTTATACCACTAACGGCATTCGCCAGACCTGCGAAAGCATTATGTTGACCAGAGATACAGACAGTCCAGTCTGGTTTGTCGAGCACGGCTTAACGCAAACGGTGGCCATCCTCGGTACCAGTGAGGTCAGAGCAATACGTTCGCAAACAAACGTGCGTGTTTTCGCATAGGCGGTCTCCACTTTGTACGCGTCATCACATTTGCAACATGAGCGCTTGCGAGAGCGTCGGAAAAGCGTCCCCACAAGTGCTGCTCGCGGAGCGTACCGTGCTAGAGGTGGAGACGGTCGAGAGGGCATTGATTTTACTGAGCGTGACAGTCTCTACACTGTTGCTCTTATTAGACGTCCGTCGATTTCTGGAGCTGAAACAGAGCACCGGAAAGGCGTTAGATAAACTACTGCCAAGCATAGATTAGTAAAGCGTCTGATGAAATATTCACAACTTGTGTATAAGCCGTTATGTAGTTAGCGAACGGAGCAACCGCGACCAGCCCAGCCATACGTCGTGAGTGGAAACACCAAGCACACCAGAGTAGCAAGCCATTTCAAGACAGCATCCGACCAGCACATCCCGCCGCAAATTCGCTCGCGTATGGCGGCAATTTCACCCAGCATTATTACTAAACAATAGCGGATGGAGCAGTCCGGTTAGCGTATCCCGCCGCCCCCATCCCCACCCGTCAGCGTGGCATGAGTTTGATATCTGCCTTGACCACGGCGCCCGGTGTTTTCCCCGACGTCGACCTTCGTATGACCGCTCGCAGCGCGACGGTCATTCCCAGCCGCCGAGCACGTGAAGCTCCACACACCCTTGTCAGTTGAACCCGACGTGAGACCCCGGCCAACACTACACAAGCGATTCACGAGAGCACGATCGGTGTGGGGCACACTGAAATGGCACCACTCAACGGTTGTTGTTCAGAGGAACACCTGTGCTCGGTACGGATCTGACGCTCCTTACTCATAACAAACGCATCACTGATGACCAGCCCTTTGCCAACGAACAGGAGAAATGTGAGAGCACGTGAGCAAATAATTCAATGCTTTCCACGCTCTTGCAAGACGACTGACGCTGCAATTTGAATGAAAATCGCCGTTATGCCTGACCTTTTGCACGTGTAGCCATTACGACGGGATCCTTGGACAATCTGGGCAGAGCACAGTAATCATGCCATGGGTAAAAGCAGCCTGTAATCATACATCTCCACACTCGCGATAAAAACCGCAGTTCCACAAGCGGACGCCGATAAGCATTGTGCGACAACACGCAGCAGATGCGCCCTATAAACAGAACTGCAAAAACAACTGAAGTGGTAGCACGCCGGCGTTTGAGGGTAGAAAGCTATTTCTGTCTCGGTGTTGTCGGCAAGAACTGACACAAAAACGCCAGCACATTTCTCCCGGTTCGCAGGGGCCATCTCTCACACGCCAGCGGCGTTTGGCATGCCGACAAACGACACCCAGCCTGCCCACATGTCCCGACAGATGTCGGGCGGCGTCGCCCCGCGATCCTGCCGCCGACGCACACCGCCGACCACGATACTGCTGACACAAAGAACGATCGATACGCACAGTCCAACGTCCTGGTCGCCGGCTCGGTCTGCACCCGGTCCACGTACCCCATCACAGGACCGCGGAGCACCTCAGACTGGTCAGGCCAGCCTGTGGTGACTCGCTACAGGCCGCACCGTTCACTCGGCACCGTCGGCGGCAGCTGGCCGTCGTACTCGAGCGTAGCGGGGGCGGCCCGGGGCAGCGTACGCCCGCGCGTCACAGCGGCACCGTCGTCGGCGGCGGTGCGCGCCCACCAATGGCCGGTTGGTGGCCCCACCTGGGCCGGCCCGGCAGGGGGAGTTACGCGCGCGCCGGCGGCCATGGCCGCCGGCCAGCACGGCCGTCCGGCCGCTGGCGGCGTCGGCGCTGGCGCCGGCTCAAGACAAACGGTCAACGGACCGGCGCGGCGCGAGCGCGGCGGCTCGGCGCGCGCCCGGAGCCGACCAGAGCGTCACCTCTCCTCTGCAGCCCGCCTGGGACCGGCCCGGCCGACAAACATCTTAGAGCTGGTCACCGCTGGGGCCGTACATGACGCAGCTGAATGAGACGCGCAGTGCGACAGGCTCGTCCGGCTGACAGGAGAGCGGCGGCCGAGCGAGCCCGGCGTGCCACCGGCGATGGAGCCAAACGGCGAAACAGCGCGGCCTGCAGGACCCCCGCCGGACCGCCGGCAGGGGAGGGGGGCGGGCAGGGCATGCCCCCACCGAGCGTCGCCATGCAGTCCGGTCCGGCGGCCTGCAGCCGCCCAAGGTCGGTTGATCGGGGACGCGGCGTCCACGCCGGCCAGCCGGACCGCCCACAGCCGCCGACCGCCGCCGGAACCGGACGGCGCAGGCCCGGCCGCCGCCGCCGACACGGCAGCTCGGCAGGCGGGCAGCGGAGACGCGACAGTGCGCTGTTGGCTCCGCTCCGCACCTGGCCAACACCTGTCACGTGGCGGCCGAGCGCTTCTGGCACGACCGCGGGATAAGAAAAGGCATGAGTGCTGGGTTTGGCCTTCATTCAAAATGGCTCCTTCTGCCTTCGAAAAATGCTACATCAGAGGCAAAAGATCTTGAAAAAGGCTCTGCTCCCAACAACACTATCAAAGAGTGACAGGGTCCGACCGCGCACAGCGTACATGGCTCAAACACAACGCAGCCAATACAGGAGAGCCTATAGAGAACGCGCCAGGGTACCGATGGCGCAGTGGTCAACACGTATGCGTTAATACTGCACGTCTGAGAAACCAGAGATACGGGGTTCGATTTTCCGCGGTGCCCGTCTTGCCTGCCAGCATGACACGCAGGCGACGCCATAGAGCCTGAGCAGCTGAGTGCGTCGTAAAGCCCCAACGACGACGACAGAACGCGCCAGCCACACCCTACCGTCCACTCTTCCACTTCCAACCATCGAACACGCGACCGCACCCGGTGGTCCGGCTCTCATCGTGCCTGACGCGCGGACTGAATCGAACCTGATACACGCGCCGGATGCGTAACGAACACAGCCGTGCGCCAGACTTGACGAGGCGTCGAGCTCATAAAACGCTCAAGGTCAATCAGTACGGACAGCGCCGGGCCGAGGCCCCGGGTCGGCCAGCGACTGCAATGTGCGCAGCAGGCGACGCCAGGTGAAGGGCAGCGGAACATGGTGGCGGGGGGGGGGGGGCGGGGTTACAGATCAGCACAAACCGAGACGCCCAGACGGGCGCAGCAGCCCAGACCAGACGACAGCGTTGAGGGACGGCGTACGGGACGCATTCAACACCGCTTTGACTTCGGCGTCGCCCCGGCCACCCGCATTTCAGCTCGCCAGCGACTGTCATGTACAGCAACCTCCGTCATCCGCCGCAGAAGTGCTCTCCCCCGCAAACAAGGCGCTCCGTGAGCGACCGCGCTCGACTCGAGCAGCGGCGGCCGGCGTCACCGCCGCGCGAGAGCCGCCGCGCCGCGCTAAGCCGGCGCTGCCGCCGACCGCCGGCCGGCGCACGGCAAACAGCCGCGGCACGCCGGCCGGCGGTGACGTCATCCCCCCCCCACACACACACATACCGGCCGCGCGCCCGGCCCGGGTGACGTCACCAGGGCCGCCCACGCGACGGCCGGCTCTCCGTGCGGACAGGATTGACGGCAGGCGGGCTGGCGAGGGGGCGGGGGGGGGGGGGGGCAGTACGGCGGCGCGGTGCACCATCCGACGCGGACCACGCACGCCGCAGAGTTATGGGTCGAGCGGGCCTGCGTATGTGGCAACGCAGACCGGCATGACTAAGCGGAACGGGCCCGCCGCTGGCCCGGTCCCCACTGTATTGCTAAGGCTGCCACGGGCGCCGCGGTCATCTCCCAGCGCGGGGACCAGCGACCAGCGATAATGCGGTCACGGCACAACGTCATCGCGTGGGGGCCCTCTCACTGGAGCTGATGCGCAGCCGATCAGAAGTGTGTTTGAGGAGCAGGGGCACGTCTTCCCGCCATGTTTGCGGCTAGGGTATGGTCAGATTACTCGCCCCAGCAGCGCGGCCCCAGAGCACGTAACGGGCAGAACCGGACGTGAAGCTTTACCCTTCCGAGCCCCGCAACAGCTCGGTGTCGGACGCCACCTGATACTGGCCCGGTCAACGGAGGCTAACCGAACGGCATCTCCGCGCGGGTGCCGCTGCTGCAGGCCCTGCCTCCCTCGCTCCCTCTCCCGCAGCGGGGTCCGCCTCCCGGGCGACCCTCTGCCCGGCCGCCGGCGGACAGGAGCGTCCCCGGCTCGGCGTCCGTCGCTTGCCGAGAGGTGCCGGACGCCGCCACCGTACCCGGCGACCCGACGCCGGCCAATCCTGACATCCGCCCGAACCGGCCTGTGGCGGAAGGGGGCGCTGCAGGCCTGGGGAGCCGTCACTGATCAGGACGGCTTCAACGGTGTGATCCCGGCAGCGGGAGCCGTCATCGCGGCACGACTCTGCGAGGGTCAACCGCGACCGCCGGCTGTCGGCGTGCACCCTTCAGATTCCGCGCCATCGTGTTAAGGGCGCCTTCGGCTGAATTACAAGGTCGGTCGGACGATTCCTTGTCGAACACTGAACGGATGGCCTTTGCCAGATAAAACCCAGCCATCACACACCCGAACCGACCCAATATTTCACTTCTCCGGAGCATGTTGGAAGCTTGAAATACTATTCTGGCAGCACTATCAAACTGCTAACATCCAATCTCCATCCCGGCATCATCCACTCATCATCTCCAGTCTGTGATCAAACAGCACATCTCCACACGGAACCTCATCCTGGTTCACGAGCGGCGGCGTCCACCCCTCCGTTGAGCCGTACTTCCGGCGCCGGCCGCCGGCGGGCGCCATTTGAGCGGCCTGGCGGGGAGGCCGTCTGTGGAGCGGCGATCAGCCGCCAGCCAGCCGACAGCGGCGGCCGATCTCGGCAGGAGGCCGGCCGATCCAGGGCATCCCGGCCGCCGCCCGCCCGGCCCACTTCGCCCGCGCCGCCGGAGGTAGGCGGCGGCGGCTACGCGTGCGCACGCATAACGGGCTGGCCGGGCTCGGGGCGGGCGAGGCGGCCGGTTCTCGCCGACTCTCCCGGACGCTGGGTGGGGCGTGCGATGCCGCCTGGCGTCAGACGATAGACACTGGTCCGGAGCGCGTCGACCGAGGCGAGCTGTAGCCCCACACGTGGGAGACTCCACCAGCCGCCGGCCGGCCCGCCCCGCCAGCAGGCCAGTCCGAAGCGGCAGCAGTGCGGCGTCGCCGGCCGCACCCGCCCGGCGTCCGCTGGCCGGCGGCCCGTCGGCCGGCGCCGCCGCTCAGCCAGGCGCCTGCACCAGGCCACCGCCGCGCCCTACTGAGCAGTGACTCACCGCGTCGGGCCGACGCTCGGGTCGCGTGTGTTGACAGTGTCACATACACATGACAACACACCGCCGATGGCGCCACCACGCCGGCCGCTCACCGACTCTGCGGTGAACTTACACACAGCGCATGAATCACGGTCGTCGATTCACGGTGGCAGGCAGTCACCGTTTCACGGTCCCTCGTGGTAGCGTCTACTGCAGAAAGTACGTAGTTGCGGGCGTGAGCTGCGCCAGCCAGGAGTAGGGTATGATTGAGATGGGCGGCAGGGCGATGGAGATTCAAAACTCTAAACGGCATCGCGCGCGGAGCGATCTCCCACCGCATGCCATTTGGTCGCTGCGCGGTTCGTCGCATGCCGCCGCCCACACCGCATGCCGTGTGGTCGCTGCGCGGTTCGTCCCGCCCACACCGCATGCCGTATGGTCGCCGCGTGGTCCGTCCCACCCAACGAGCCGATCCTGCATGTCGTCGCCGTCGCTTGCTGGGCGCATAGTCCTGATACGGCGCACGGACACCTTAACGGTCGATCCTGACTGATACCGGCCTCGCCTCGATCATCCCTCGTGCGCGAGGGCTGCGAATGCTGTCATTCAACACTTGCTATGAATGCGGCCCACCTCACGAAAGTTCGCTGTGCCCTGACAATTGTTAAGTTCCGAAACCCAAACGTCGGTTAGCGCACCTTCACGCAGTACTTCAAGCAGTCTCAAACCCCACACCTTCCTTGGTAACAGTTTGTTCATGTTCCAAATACGTTTGCACGTAGTCGAGTTTCCTGACAGGACAGCAAGTGCAAGAGAACCAGCCTCATCCCACTTCTCGCAGCCGCCAGCGCCCAGCCCGATGGGCAAGCCCGGTTTAGGTCGGACCTCGCGCCACCTCTCGTCGCTCCGCCCCCGTCCAGCTCACCCGTCGGTGCCGGTCACTCGTCGCCTCTCCCCCCCCCCCCACGCCCCCTCAGGACTCACCTCCTGGACACGTATCGCGGCGGCGTGGCGGTGCGCTCCCGCACGTACACGTGCTCGGCGCCGTCGCAGTAGCACCCGGCGCCGCCAGGACAGTGCGAGCGCAGAAATGGCTCGTCGCCCATGGTGCCGGCCCGCGTCCGCTCGTCGGGCACTCCGGGTCGGGCAATCACACCCCGGTCACGCGCGCACTCGGCGCCACGCACAGCACTCCGAGACACTCTCAGACGCTCCCAGAGACAGGGCGGCGCCGCTCACTGCGCGGCACGACTCCGGGTATAACTGAGCGGGAGTCGCGCCGCGCGTCCTCGATGGCGGTTCCAGGTTTGGTCGACAGGTGGCAGCAGCCTCCCGTCAGGACCGACTGCAAGCACGGAGAGGCCGGTCAGCAGAATGTGAAGCGTGGTAACCGTCTGATCGCTGGCCGCATGGGCTCTGTCCGGTGCGAGCCAGTGTACGCTGCCGACAGCTTCCGGCTGCCGTGGCAGTTGAGTGTTCAAGCTGTTGTTCGGCTGGCTGTTCAGTCAGCTCACGGCATGACGCTCAACACGAGGCTCGGAGAAGGGCTCGATCGGGCCAGTGAGCCGTCAATGCTCTCACACGCCTCTTCCACCACGCAACCAAGTGCTACCAAACGTTGATAAACCGTCATCCACAACGAGTCAACCCAATGGTGTGCGCTTGCACGATAAAAATAAATATCGTCATACAGATAGATCAAAAGGGGCAACGATCCACAGACGCACGAAGCTTGGTGAAAGAACATGTATCAAACGAAACGAAATTTACTTCATCGCTCATTGCAGCAACCAGGATCGCATTTTTCCGTTTGTCTCAAAGCTTTCCCTTTGTCTCATTTTATTATTTGCAACTGGTGGCACCCAAGATTGACGGATTTCAAGCTGGTGTTCCTAAATGTCATAAAAATTTCCACCTCGTGTCCCTGCGCATCCTAACCCATGTCATGTATTCTGAACCAAAACATTACCCAAAGTTATCCCACGCCTCATCAAAACTCTACTCCATGAAATCCTGTTCACCACTTCTTCGTGGCAAATTAAGGAATAATTACGTTCCTTGGATACCTCCCTACGCACAATACAATGTCACACAAATTACCGAAAGGCGGACACAGCGAACAAACAGTATTACCAGCTTCTACTGATTTCATATTCTTGCCGTCCTCCTCAACGTCACGTGACTTATACATACCAGGGTGCTTCCCCGCGTTCTATCACATCATTGGCACCTGATACCCACTTCTGGGCCCAAATTTACGTGAATGCTAACATGACCCACACTGCGAGACGGGGCGAAGCGTCGAGCCCAGCAGCGTGACATACCCAACACTGGTGTTTAGCCCGGCCACGTACGCGACGTCTTGTGGCAGTAAGGCAAGCATAGGACGGGTATCAGCTCCCAATAAATTAGCTCGCCTCATTACGCTTATAACAGGTCATCAAAAACTCAAACTACTCTGCATCATCACAGTCCACATCCACAATTTGTCACTGGATGTGAGACGAGCCGACTAGCGTGCTGCCTTAGGGACGCTGTGTTACATATCATGCTCTGTTCAATTCGCACACCTAGCCACGCATCGTATCATCATTGGGGCTTTACCACGAACTCAGCTGCTGAGGCCACTGGCGCTGCCTGCCTCTCACCCTGGCACGAAAAGCAGGCGCCACGTGGAATCGAACCCCGTAACCCTGGTTTCCCAGACGTGCACTGGCTGAAGGCAATGCTTCACATTTGAAGATATTGAAGCATGCATACGATATGCGACAAACTCGCTTATGGCTTTAAGTAAGCTTTTTTAAGTGGAAATGACTGCTCTAGACAGCACAGCTCTCTGTTGAGTAAATACGTCCTCAATGCATCATGGTTTGATTATGTCATTGTACCTTGCACAACATTGACTGGGAGCCAATTGACGGCCGTTGTATCTGGAAATCGCGCCCACAAACGCCAAATACGAATGCCTCGATAATCATATTCCCTTGGCCTTGATCGCCGCATGGGTTATGGAATGACAGGATTTGAATGTTGTTATTATTACGTCATGAATGCCAGGGTGACTTTGAAATATTCTCCCCGATACACCTTTCCCCATTTTCGCGGGCGTGTGGCTCAGAAACTAGAACGACTCGGGTCTAAAGAAGAGCAAGATTGAGAACAGCGCCGAAAGGTCAGTTCAAAACCCCATGTAAATGTGGAACACCCCAGTTAATGCATACTCTTCAATGCTTCTTTCGCCCGCGGATTTATCAGGTACATGCTTACGTAAAGGGACCTAAAATGTTGTGTGCATCTAAAACCAGTAACGTGACATATCGTATCATATCGTATCGTATCATATCGTGACATATCGTGCTCCTTGTCATGTGTGCGGGTGTGGATGCGTGTGTTACATTGGGGAGGCGCGAGGGCTTCAAACACTCCTTCGCCAAAGCATCAATCAGCGGGACATAAAGAACATCCGTGGGCTATCCTAAATCCATTCACGATACCTCACTGGACACTGGGCCACTCGATTAACAACGTGAAATACGTAAACTTCGAGAGTATAGAGCAAAGACGTGGTATATGGGAGGCTCAGAAAGAGGAGGTGAATTTACATGTTGGAAGCATCAAAACTTCAAGAGAAACTGAGCTTAAACCAATAACTAGTGTGCAAAATGTCTTAAAACGTGTGCTTAGCCGGGGCTGTCCCCCAACCAAACGAACCTGTGTCGATTACTTAAATTGTGGGAAGTGGAAACAACTGTTTGCCCAAGCTGATACAGGTTTCAATCAAACTGAACCAAAGAAGTGATTTAAGAAGCCTATGAGGAGAGAGAAAGAGAGAGAGAGAGAGAGAGAGAGAGAGAGAGAGAGAGAGGGCGAGGGCGAGGGCGAGGGCGAGGGCGAGGGCGAGGGCGAGGGCGAGGGCGAGGGCGAGGGCGAGGGCGAGGGCGAGGGCGAGGGCGAGGGCGAGGGCGAGGGCGAGGGCGAGGGCGAGGGCGAGGGCGAGGGCGAGGGCGAGGGCGAGGGCGAGGGCGAGGGCGAGGGCGAGGGCGAGGGCGGGGCGAGGGCGAGGGCGAGGGCGAGGGCGAGGCGAGGGCGAGGGCGAGGGCGAGGGCGAGGGCGAGGGCGAGGGCGAGGGCGAGGGCGAGGGCGAGGGCGAGGGCGAGGGCGAGGGCGAGGGCGAGGGCGAGGGCGAGGGCGAGGGCGAGGGCGAGGGCGAGGGCGAGGGCGAGGGCGAGGGCGAGGGCGAGGGCGAGGGCGAGGGCGAGGGCGAGGGCGAGGGCGAGGGCGAGGGCGAGGGCGAGGGCGAGGGCGAGGGCGAGGGCGAGGGCGAGGGCGAGGGCGAGGGCGAGGGCGAGGGCGAGGGCAAGGGAACAAAAGACATATATTATATTGTGTGTGTGTGTGCATATACCCTGCACCTGCTCCACTCCCGCAATGTCAAGAAAAGAAAACAACATTTTTGACACCATCCGCCAAGAGCACTGGTACCAGATTTGCCCGCAGCCTTCAACCAATCTGAGTTGCTCATGGCTTATATTGAACAACACTTACAATATTTGTAGACGAATAGAACAGTAGAACAGTCAACACCAGTCGTGTGACTATTAGGCCTCCTCATTGTCATGCTGGTGTCAGTAAAATAAGCGGTGACCGGGAAACAAGCTACAACCCACTCAATAACAAGATTAATGCTTCAACCAACGCACTTAATTCACGCACTTAGCTGTCACCCCACACCTAAAATACTCCAATGACTTATCGCTTTTGATGCTCCTTGATGTGTCTGGAATGATGCAGTCACTTTGGATTTAAAAAAGAGCTATGGCTGACATTCCTATGGGCAATGGCAGGCACTGCAACCTTGGCCCAGCCATAATGCTCATTGTTAGTAATTTCACTCCTCACCCTACACCCCTCATTGTTAGTAATGATACTGCGATGTTGGTTTTTGCTTTGACTACCCTGCTCCTCCAGCATGGTCTAAGACCTTTTCAGCACCAATTTCTGTGGATTTCTTGTTGAAATGTTTTATTTGTCTTTCTAGTTGTTTCCTCAATGAGGACACAACTATGAAGGTACTTGTGCAAGATTAACATCAAAATGCTTTCATAGGCAGTGTTTCAGTGGCGTGGTTGGAAGTTTAGGCAGTAAACAGTTGCTGTTGATTTCCAGCACACTAGTTCAACTGCTTAATATCATGATTATTGGTGTGTGCCTTGATGGATTCGACACATATAGACACTTCATCGCAAAAAGCTGGCAGACAACCAACATTCACCAGGCTGCATTTTCAGTGGTTCACAAAAAAACAAATACCTGCCGAAGACAGCTACTGCTTCCTTTATCACATGTACTTACCATGATAAGTGGCATGTGGACCTTTTGGCACTTAATCCATAGGCAATTCATATAGATAATACAAATTATTGTTTTTCACGCACAACATAAGTTAGAGACAGCCCCATAAATTGCATGCCAGACATTTTAATCCAAATGAAATCATTGGGTAGCAGATAGTAATTTGAATCAATGCAAGATGGGCATCAAGTAGCTTTAAGCATTTGTATTGCCACAGATCTCACAGACTTTGACGGCCTGCTAAACCGCACTTACCAGCGAAACTGGAACTTCTCGCCAAGAACTTTGGGCCTCGGGCGTTTGCGTAGAGGCCTACAGCAACGTCTTCGGTGGCGGTTTTGCTCCACGCGCACCAAATCAAGGCACCAAACCCTCGCTCGGCGGAGACACCGCCTTCGATGCTTGAATCACTAGAAGACAGGGCAGCAGGCCCTCTACTTCCAGGGCCTTAAAGTATCCCATCCCCCACCCACCCAACGCTTCTATTCAAAAACTGCAAAAAATTGGATGGCCTTGTATTGTCAGTCAGCTGGCCTAGTAGGAAACATGTCTGTGGTAGGTAGGTAAACTGTGGTAGGTAAACTAGCAGCTAGTTGAATTGGAATAGTGCCACTAAAGGGAAGGTCTCGAATTACTGCATTTGTTGGAACGCGCGCAAAACAAATGTTTTACTTTGCACGGCAGAACTAAGGGCGTAGTTGCGTTCTAAATTTGGTAGACTTCCCTTCATTTGGGCTAGGGTCCCGCAACTTTGAAAACAATGCGGGTCGAATCAAGGGCGAGCGCTGTTTGTTAGCGTGTTTTGGGGGCTTCGTTGGACCACTTTTCGCTTTCCAGCTCCCTTCATCCAAGTCACATGGGGATATGTACCTCATAAGTTTTGCACAAACAAATTGGTGGCGCTTAATTACCCTTGATTCTACTGCCCTGCATATCTACCAGATATACTTCCTACGACTTCCTACTAAGCCAGCGGACTGGGAAGACCCGTCCAAGGCCATCCGATTTCTGTAGTTTGTAGACAAAGTCCACGACCCAGCGGGCGCGCGCAGCTTGAATTGTAAGCTCCCATTAATAGTGAATTTTTGCTAATTGTCGGAAAAGCTGATGTTTTTTCCTACCAATAATCAGCGAGATGAAATATGTTATGGTACATTTCATGCATTTAGGTGCCAGAAAAACAAATACCTATTTGTGTGCAGGTTGCATGGTACACTAAGCTTGGTTGCTGATGCACAGTGCCCTGGTTTTTATAATCACAGCATCAAAGTGTGCAAACTTGTCATTGCTATTCTTGAACAGAACATGCTGTATGCTGTGTGATGTTGCCATGATATCTTCCATGTCTGTTGCTTTGCAAAATGGGTGCTGCATGACCTTTAGCAGTCGATGCGCCCTAAAGCCCCAAATCATCATCATCATTGCTTTGCAACAAGAATGAAAGTGGTGTTGAACCTTGTGATGTGAGTTGTCATATCTCTCCTTTCATATCATATCCTATTTTATTCTTGCCTATTGCTGCAAACCAGCAGCTTCATTTACAGTACAAACATGATTCAAACAATTTATGATGCAACTATTAATATGTTGGATAGCCTTGGATACAACTTAACACTTACATAGAGCTCTGACTTGATGCCTATGTGAGCTCACAAGAAAAGAGCATCATGTTTAAGTGCAAATCAAAGTAACACTTGCTGCAAGTGGATGGTGTTAGGGGTCCACAGCTAGCCCTCAATGCTACTATGTCCTCTAGCATATCCTATCCCATCAAATCATATAAAATTGATGGATGTGAGTGATTTTATTTTAGAGCTCAACTTTGTGGGCATTGTTTCACCTTATAGCATTCCATATCAGTCCAGTGGGGCTAATCTGACTTCCAAGTTGTCAATGTACCTGACATGCCTATTGCTTACAGATGGAGCACAAGGTTAACCTGAAAGAAATTAGGGACCAGTTCTACCATTATGTGCTTAGTGAGCATGCAGAAGATATTCAGCACACCTTGGAAGACACTGGTGATACAGCCAGGCACATACCTGTCTATATTAAGTAAGCATATGATGTTGTACCTATAGCCTGGCCTGATTTACACAGGCTTGTGATTTGTTTTAGGGCATCATGCCTCATTACAAACATGTCTCAGTCATCATCCACACACTGCTTCAAGATGTATGCAAAGGTCATGATGTTTGCCATAATGGTGGTCTATGATGTGCTGCATTGATGTTGCCTATTTCCATGTATGTCACTGCTGTAACCTGACTGAGCAAACCTGCATTGTGCTGAAGAGTATCATGCCTCATACTTTAGTTTTGTGGCATGGGGCAAGTGTCATGGGCATCTCATGCCTTACCTTTATGGTGCTGAAGGAGAGATGCATGTCTTGGTGTAATTTCCCAATGATTGGCAAGTGCTACACATGCTGCCACAGTGTACGATGCTGGGCTGAGCGAGTGCCTTGTGTCCTGTCCCAGCTTCCTGACGCTGAGCTGAGCGAGTGCCTTGTGTCCTGTCCCAGTTTCCTGATGCTGGTCTGAGTGAGTGCTTTGCGTCCTGTCCCAGTTTCCCGACGCTGAGCTGAGCGAATGCCGTGCGTCCCGCCCCAGTTTCCTGATGCTGAGCTGAGCGAGTGCCGTGCGTCCCGCCCCAGTTTCCTGACGCTGAGCTGAGCGAGTGCCGTGCGTCCTGTCCCAGTTTCCTGACGCTGAGCTGAGCGAGTGCCGTGCGTCCTGCCCCAGTTTCCTGACGCTGAGCCGAGCGAGTGCCGTGCGTCCTGTCCCAGTTTCCTGACGCTGAGCTGAGCGAGTGCCGTGCGTCCTGCCCCAGTTTCCTGACGCTGGGCTGAACGAGTGCCGTTTTTCCCGCCCCAGTCTCCTGACGCTGGGCTGAGCGAGTGCCGTTTTTCCTGCCCCAGTTTCCTGACGCTGAGCGAGAGCTGCGCGGTGCTGGCGGATCTACTGCGCACCAGCGGCAGCCAAGTGCTGCCCGCGCTGGACCGGGCGCTGGTCCGCGCCGCCCGCCACCTGTACGGCCAGCTGACGGACGCCGGCGTGACCGGCCTGACGCTCAAGACCAGCTTGCACGTCCGCCTCATCGGTCAGTGGGAGCCGTTCTCGTCAACCACCCAACCGTCTCCACCTGTTGCGCTGGCTGATGTCGGTGGGCTCTTCTACCCGGCGGTGATGGGCTCTGTTGTGTGGTGTTTATCGGCTCCGCGGTCTGTGCTCCGTCTGTCAACCGTCTCTGAAGGCGTGTGCGGACCAGCTCTGCTGTGTAGCGGGCCGACCGACCAAGCCGCCGGGTGTCGGTCGAATCCACCGTCCGCCGCTGACGCCGTTGCATGCTCCACCCCAGAGCTACCGGTGTGTGCCGAGCTGCAGCGCACGTGCGTGCCGCGGATCGAGGACGAGGGCCAGCTGTTGTGTGTTTCGGGAACGGTGGTGCGAGCCGGCCTGCCCCACATGCTCGAGACCAGGGCGTACTACACCTGTAACAAGTGCAAGCACCCGTTCACCGTCACTGTAAGTACGCCGCCCCACTTAAGAGCGAGGGAGGGGAATACCCAGCCGCGAGGGGAACGCTGGGAAGGGCTGCATCAGCTGGAGTATGCAAGCAATGCGCTTCGGATGTATCATAACTCCTGGCCCGTCAGTTTCCGGTTTTTGCACCAATGTGCTTTCAATTACGCGAACTGATAGCTTAAACGGACTACGGCGAGCTCAAACGGACTACGGCGCCTTATACATTGTGTGCGGTAGCGTGGCTGCTGGCCTGTCGGTTGTGGTGAAGCCGCCAGTGCGGTGCGGCCTGGTGTGTCGTCTCAGGCAGAGTACGAGCAGAGCTACCAGTCCGAGCGGCCCGCTCGCTGTCCGAACCCGAAGCCGTGCCGCGCTGGCGCCGGCTTCGCGCCCGCCTCGGCCCCCGACGTCAGCGTGCGCCACCACCAGGCCAGAGATTATCAGGAGATTCGGCTGCAGGAGCAGGTGAGGCTCACGACACGTGGCTTGCGTGCCCGCCACCAAGTGGAAGTCAGTCGATGTTGCTTGTAAAAGTGACCGCACTTGTCAGATGTCGCCTGTCCAGGCCAAATGACCGTGTGTCGCCGCGCCGAACCGATCAGACAGGGCCGGTGAAGCAGGGCGCCGATTTGGCGCACGTGTACGCGTGCTGCGCTGTGACGCAGTATTGCGAACCGTGATCTCGGCATGGGCAGTGCAATGTAACGGTCATCTGGTGCCGCGCAGGTACAGAAGCTGGATGTGGGCAAGATCCCCCGCGGCCTCTGTGTCGTGCTGGAGGACGATCTGGTGGACTCCTGCAAGGCTGGGGACGATGTGATCATCACGTGAGTCATGCACGCTTGCAGCGAAGAAGCGGGGCTCGCGCTGTAGACAGCGGTGGAAAACGACCAGCCTTGAGCGCTAGCGGAACAAAGTCTGCCCGCTGTGGCCCTTTAGGGGGTATTCGCGCGGCATGTCCTGCTTGCATGATATGCGACCGCTGATTTCTTTACCTTCATTAAACTTTGGATTTGGGTTGCTACGGGGTTCGATGTTACAGGTCATATTCGCTCATGCCTATACTGACAGAGATGCGCATACCGACATCGAAATATCCACATTGACGCTGGAATGCACATACTTAGTTGAGATGCACATGCTGACATTGAGTTGGATGTACTGACACTGAGGTGCACATACAAAGGCTACTTTTACCGCCGTGCTGATCCGCTGCGGGCTGGCGGTTGGTCTGCGCGCGTGCGCTGAGTGTGCTGGCGTGCCGGCCAGGGGAGACAGTGCGTCAGCGGTAGCAGTCAGCGGTGCGCGGCTCGCCGCCCGACATCGAGATGTGCTGAGAGTGATGATATGCTGGCCAGGGGGACGGTGCGTCAGCGGTGGCGGTCAGCGGTGCGCGGCTCGCCGCCCGACATCGAGATGTGCTGAGAGTGATGATATGCTGGCCAGGGGGACGGTGCGTCAGCGGTGGCGGTCAGCGGTGCGCGGCTCGCCGCCCGACATCGAGATGTGCTGAGAGTGATGATATGCTGGCCAGGGGGACGGTGCGTCAGCGGTGGCGGTCGGCAGTGCGCGGCTCGCCGCCCGACATCGAGATGTGCTGAGAGTGATGATATGCTGGCCAGGGGGACGGTGCGTCAGCGGTGGCGGTCAGCGGTGCGCGGCTCGCCGCCCGACATCGAGATGACGCTGCACGCCAACCGGGTGTTCGTCAACAGCGAGCAGCGCACCAGCCTGCTGCTGACCGACGAGCGGCGCCGACAGTTCGACGAGTTCTGGCGCAGATACCGGCACGACCCCATGGGCGGCCGCAACCGCATCCTGCAGCGCTTCTGCTCGCAGGTGAGACGTCTGATACCGCTCCTGTTCCCGGGTCAGACGTCTGATACCGCTCCTGTTGTCGGGTTAGACGCCTGACGCCGCTTCTGTCCTCGGGTCGGACGCCTGATACCGCCCCTGTTCTCGGGTCGGACGCCTGATACCGATCCTGTTCTCGGGTCAGATGCCTGACACCGCTCCTATTGTCAGGTGAGCCGATGGTCTCTGCATTCGCTCCTGGGACTGGTCCTCCTCGTCTCTGTCCCCAAGTGATCGCAGTCGTACTGGCTGATGTCCCAGCCGGGAGGGGCCGGAGAGTGGCTGCGCCCAGACCAGTCTCATTATTCCGTGCCTCGCTGCAGTTACGAATACACGAAGTGTCTAAGGTCCGTTCGGCACGAGAGGTGAGGTGGTCGGTTTACGTGCGGACTCGTGTGAGTGGAAGTTGTTACTGCAGCCATCGGCCTACGAATGGCATTACGGCATGCCCAGCGCGGCACATCCGAGCACGATACGTTGGCGGAGATGACACGTTCTCCCATAGGTTGAGCCTCATCTTAAATATACATGTCAATAATTGTGGTCTGAGATTTGCTTAGAAAGCACACAAGACCCATTGGGCATACAACATGCATAAAACATGGGTTTATTTACATTTATGGCGCCATATTTGACGTCGCGTTGGCCCCGACCCTGGCATCCGACCGTGGGTGTGTGTGTTCTCCAGATATATGGCCTTTATGTCGTGAAGCTGGCCGTGGCGTTGACCCTGGTGGGAGGTGTGCGACGGAGCGATGGCACCAGCAGTACGCGCGGCGAGCCCCACCTCCTGCTCGTCGGAGACCCCGGTAAGCTCAGCTGACAGACGGCTGCACACTTTTCTCTCAGTCCTTTGTTACACGCGGTGTGCCATAACTCTGCTCTGGGCTTAGTTTCCGAACCGCCGACCTTCACATATCCTGGGCTTAGTGTCACTGGTGCACCGCGGGATCCCAGCGACCAGTCGCCGTGGTCCGCAGGTACGGGCAAGTCGCAGCTGCTGAAGTATGCGGCCCGGCTGTGCGCGCGCTCCGTCCTCACCACGGGCATCGGCTCCACTTCGGCTGGCCTCACCTGCGCTGCTGTTAAGGTCAGGAGCAAGGCTTTACCTGCGCTGCCGTTAAGGTCAGGTCCAAAGCCTCATCTGCGCTGCTGTTTAAGGTCAGGTCCGAGGCCTCTGCGCCGCTGTTAAGGTCAGGAGCAAGGTCTTATCTGTGCCGCCGTTAAGGCCAGGTGCAAGGCCTCACCTATGCCGCCGTCAGTGTCAGGTCTAAGGTCTCACCTATGCCGCCGTTAAGGTCAGGTCCAAAACCTCATCTGCGCTGCTGTTAAGGTCAGGTCCAAGGCCTCACCTGCGCCGCCGTGAAGGTCAGGTCCAAGGCCTCACCTTCGCCACCGTCGATGTTAGGTCTAAGGTCTCACCTGCGCTGCCGTTAAGGTCAGGAGCAAGGCTTCACCTGCGCTGCCGTTAGGTCAGATCCAAAGCCTCATCTGCGCTGCTGTTAAGGTCAGGTCCAAGGCCTCACCTATGCCGCCGTCAAGGTCAGGTCTAAGGTCTTACCTGCGCCGCCGTGAAGGTCAGGTCCAAGGCCTCACCCTCGCCAACTTCGACGCTAGGTCCAAGGTCTCACCTGTGCCGCTGTCAAGATCAGGACCCAAGGCCCAGGACCACGCGGGCAGTCCGACGCGCGCTGTGCTCGAGGATAGCGCGGGAAGGAAGCATGCCGTCCAAATTGCCAACTTTTCCCGGGACAGCAATGTCTGTCACGCCCTTGGCGGGCTATGCAGTGGAATCGGCCGCGTTTTGGTGTCCGGATGTCCGACTTCACACTATATCTGAATTTATACCAGAGCGTGTTACAGCGCCAGCTGGCCGGTGCTCCGGCACCGTGAGTGAGGCAGTGTTGTCCGTGCTGCCCTCAGCCCCCAGGAGGGGGCTGAGTGGCAGCTGGAGGCGGGAGCTATGGTCCTGGCTGACGGCGGCGTCTGCTCTATCACTGTCCATGACCTCAGGAGGGGGCTGAGTGGCAGCTGGAGGCGGGAGCTCTGGTCCTGGCTCACGGCGGCGTCTGCTGCATCGACGAGTTTAACTCCGTGAGAGAGGCCGACAAGACCAGCATCCACGAGGCCATGGAACAGCAGACGATCAGTGTGGCCAAGGTCAGTGGAGAACCCGTGGTGATCGTATTCTCATGGTGCTCGTTCATCCGCGCCACTTTGTGGCAACGAGTTGCCTCATTTACGGCTGCTGTTCTTACCGTCTGGTGCACGCCCAGCGCTGTATGAGATCGACTCTGAACTCCGGTAACGTGACTTGCGTGTCCGTGCGTCCCTCCATCAGGCGGGCATGGTGTGCAAGCTCAACACGCGCTGCTCGATCGTGGCGGCGGCAAACCCGCGCCTCCCAGTCGACTGGGAGTCGGGCTGCGACGTGCTACCGAGGCTCGGGCTGGGCTCGCCTCTGCTCTCCCGCTTCGACCTCATCCTGGTGCTGAAGGACGCCGGCAGCCGCGGCTGGGACAAGTAAGCGCGTCCGACGGGGACGCCGTGGCCTGCTGTGGTGCGAGACGGCGAGCCACAGCTGGCTGCCGGTCTGTGTTTGGTCCCTGAAGTGTGAGAAGCTTGGGTCGTCTCACTTATTTCCGGTTAAGACCTTGTCTTTCTGCTAACAATGTGGTTTCCAACACATCCCTGCGTGGTCGTGCGTTGTATTGCAACTGTGCGTAAATGTCATTGCCCGACCTTTTTGCATTTCATTTAAGTCAAATGAGTGCGGTGTGCACGCTCCTACGTTGGATGAAAACCGTCCGAAAGGCTGCTCCTTCCCTAAATCCGGGCTACACCCGATCGGTACGCGCCAGCTGAGGTACGGGCCGCACCCCTTTTGTACGCGCCGGCTGAAGTCTGGGCTGCTCCTGATCGGTACGCGCTGGCTGAGGTCCGGGCTGCACCCGATCGGTGCGCGCCGGCTGAGGTACGGGCCGCACCTGATCGGTACGCCCCGGCTGATGTCTGGGCTGCACCTGATCGGTACGCGCCGGCTGAGGTACGGGCCGCACCTGATCGGTACGCTCCAGCTGATGTCTGGGCTGCGCTCGGCTGGTGCGCGCCGGCTGATGTTCAGGTTCTCCGCCAGACTTGTGTCCGGCTACATTCTGTCCGGCCTGGACCCGCTGGCCGGCGCCGAGCCCACCGCTGCCGCCGCCGACTGGAGCCTGGAGACGCTGCAAGCGTACCTGGCGCACGTGCGCACCCTGCAGCCCGAGCCGGACCGGCGGGCGGCCGCCCTGCTGCAGCGGTACTACCAGGCAGGTGGCGCCCCGGCCTGGGGCGACGGCGGCGCCAGGGGGCTGCCGCCTCCCACCCCGAGGACGAGCACGCTGCTGTTGGCCCCCGGGACACGGACTATGTGGGTGACGTCACTGGTGCCCGAAGGCTGCTCGATCGGTCCACTATGAGGTGCGAAAGCTCGTCCCAACTTGCCACGCTAGTGCTTCAGTGCTGATAGTCGCCGCTGACGCTGCCTGTGTGCGGCCCGCTCAGCTGGTGCGTGGCCAGGAGTCGGCCGGCCGCTCGCGCACCACCGTCCGCCTGCTGGAGTCGCTGCTGCGGCTGGCGCAGGCGCACGCTCGGCTGCGCTGCTCGGACGACGGCGCGCAGCTCTGCGACGCCGTGGTGGCCGTCACGCTGGTGGAGGCGTCGCTGGGCGGGCTGGGCGGCGGCCTGCTCGGCCCCGACGGCGTCGGCTCCATCCTGCAGACCAGCTTCCCGGACAGCCCGGCCGACGAGTACCGCCAGCAGTGTGAGTCGACGGACGGGACGGGACGGCGCGGTTGTCGACACGGCACGACGAAATCCTGCGTTGTTTGGTGTCGTTCCTGTCACCGTTACTTATTTTGGTGTGAACTCTGGCCATTTGCAATAAACTGACAGGGGGATACTGCAATTCCAGTGATGGTCATGCCCTCATGTGAGCACATCAGATTCGCCACAGGATCGTGGTCGTGGTGTTCATTACGCACCATACCGTGGGCAAGGCCTAGGAACTGGATCAACATTATATGAACGGAAAAGCGTCATCACTGAAACACCACTTGCATTGTTGGCTAAGGAATATAGATTGGCCTGAGCGTGCTCGTAAACGTGACGTGTTTGGCATGATGGTGACTGGTGATATTGATAAGGTCGCCATTTTCTGGCGCTTGTTCCAATGACGTGGACCCCCTGAGCATGCCGTGTCTGCTGAGGTCTACTGGGGTCTGGTCCGATGGCATGGACCCACTGAGCATGCCGTGTCTGCTGAGGTCTGCTGGGGTCTGGTCCGATGACGTGGGCCCCCTGAACATGCCGTGTCTGCGTCTGCCGAGGTCTGATGGGTCTATCCCAATGACGTGGACCTCCTGAGCATGCCGTGTCTGCTGAGGTCTACTGGGGTCTGGTCCGGTGACGTGGACCCGCTGAGCATGCTGTGTCTGCTGAGGTCTACTGGGGTCTGGTCCGATGACGTGGACCCGCTGAGCATGCTGTGTCTGCTGAGGTCTGCTGGGATCTGGTCCGATGACGTGAACCCCCTAAGCATCCCGTGCCCGCTGAGGTCTGCTGGGGTCTGGTCTGATGACGCGGACCCCTGAGCATGCCGTGTCTGCTGAGGTCTGCTGGGGATGTGCAATGCCCGTCCGATGTACCAGCTGCGGCCTGCACGCGATCCCGGTCGGGACCGTGTCGTGTGGATCCTGATCTTGCGATCTTGGATCGTCTGGATCCTGTGACGTCAGATGTGCCGTCCTGCGTTGCAGCCAGAGCTAACGCCTTGTCTGGCCACTCAGGTGAGCTGATCCTGGGCCGGCTCGGCATGGAGGACCTGCTGGAGCAGGAGATGGCCGCGCTGGACGAGATGCAGCGGCTGGACTCGCCCGGCCCGGCAGAGGACTCGCCGTCTCGGCCCGGGCCGGAGCCGGCACCAGACCCGACCGCGGACCGCGGCTCCTCGGACACCCCACCGAACCCGGCGCCTGGCAGCCCCGCAGGCGCCGCTGCAGAGCGCCAAGTAGGTAACCTCTCGGCTGCGACGGGGTCGTCGGACCATCAGAGGGGCGCCGGTTCGGACGTCTCAGAAGACGCCTCAACCATCCTCACGAGTGCAGCGCCGTCTACCGCGGCAGACCGCCCCACCTGCCGCGTCGGGCCGACGCTGAGCGCGAGGCTAGCAGCCAGCCGGAGCCGCGGCTCGGGCGACAGCCCGCGGCCGGCGACGACCTCCGGCGCCGGCGACGCCACGACCTCGACCGAGGCCGAGGCCGGGGCCGACGCGCTGACGCGGCTCCGCCGGCCCGACCACGGGGCGCAGGTCGGCGCAGGTCACGACATTGGCGATCTGTCAACCCTGGAGCTGGCGGAGGGCGCCACAAGCCTGGGTTCGACAGACGAGCTGCCGGTGGGCCGCCCCGGCGCCCAGCAGCTATCGCGTTTCAAGTTCGTCAGGAAACCGGCGGCCGCGTTCAGCCTGACCCGCTCGGAGGTCGGGCACGCGCCCGGCTTCAGCACCTCGCTCGACGGCTTCGTGGACGACCTGGACGATTTCGAGAGCTCGCTGCGAACCGGCACAGGCGGGGGCGGCAGCGCGACGGCGCGGCCTCGGCCGGGCTGCACGCCGCGCGGCCGCCGGCCAGCCGTCAGAGACGGGTCGAGGCGGACCGGCGCAGCGGCCGGGAGCATTGGCGCCGAGCTGACGCCGGCGGGCGGACCGAGACCGGAGCCGGCCGCCGGGTGGGACACGTCGCCCCCGGCCGACGGCAGTGAGTCGGGCCGGCGCGCACGGGACACGCCGCCCTCGGCCGGCGGCGGTGAGTCGGGCCGGCGTGCGCTCTCGGCCAGCACGCTCGGCAAGTTGGCCCAGTTCAGCGCGGACCCCAGCCCGGCGCCGGCGCGAGTCCCGGTGCCGGTGCCGGGTCGGGTCGCGGCGCCATCCGGTGACGTGGCCGCTCGCCCGGCGCGGGCCGCCACGCCGGATGCCTCGGGCCGGCGTGTGCAGGGGAGCGCCGCTGGCTGCTCACAGTTCGACTCTGCCGACGATGACTTTCCAGAGCTGGACCTGGACTTCAGCTGGCCGCCGACGAAACGTATCAAGTTGTGATCTCGGAGTAATATGTTTGCTGTGTGTGATGCGTTGTCTTACGTGAGGGAATAACGACGTGATGTTAGTCCACCCGATATTGGTGCGCCGCATGGTTACGGAATTCAGTTGACGACGTGCAATTTTCTTGAAGCGTTTTGCGTACGAATTCGAGAGGCTTCATTGGATTTTGTATTAGCACTTGTTTGTATTGCTCAGTTTTATGCACACACATTTTAGATAGGTGTTAGGTGGTCAAACATCGGTGAGTTAGCTCATCAAATAAAACAACAAATGCGAAAACCAAGCGCTGTAGATTATGGAGCTGGCGCTTCTACCAAGCACTGTAGCACACAACGATAATAACCCGTAACAGCGAAAGAACAAGGTGTGTCACATCCATTTATTCAATAGAAAAAAATCAGTTAGGCACAAGGTACTGCTGGGAACCGTCTTGTATAGGTATATATATATATATATATATATATATATATATATATATATATATATATATACACACTTCCTTGCACCCAGCAACGAACTAGGGACAACATAAATTTCGCGAACGTACCTTGATGGTACGCTGCGATGCTCTACACATGTAAGCCAAGGCATTTTCGGTTGGGCCCAATAATTTGAAGCGATCTGAATACCGTCCAACTCGCAGTGACGTCACTGATCGGTCTTGAAGCCAACTTTTGTTCCCCATCCACGGAAGGCATATGGGCGTTTAGCCCAGTCTGTAGACTGTCGTCCTCACTTTTGTCCTCGTCATTTGTATCGGACTGCACACTACGTTTCGGTCATTTAGTTAACTGGCCGTCTTCAGGTGTTTGTCGCTACTGTAAAGACCTGGGGATCTGTGGGGCATGGTCATGCGTCCGTATATTACACCCTCCAAAGTCTCTGGTATCCAGGGACTTTTGAGGCTGATTCGCACATGGCTGTGCGGCGAACGCCTCTAGGTCTTCTGCAAGACCGACGAGGACCTGACGACGGCCGGTGGAATAACTGACCGGACAGTTGCGGGCACTGGGGGAACGTCTCTGGGTCTTCAGCAAGACCGACGAGGACCTGACGACGGCCGGTGGAATAACTGACCGGACAGTTGCGGGCACGGGGGCTTACGGTCCTTCCAGCTTTTCAATCAGCACTGACACTTTGAGCTTTTCTGAGAGTACAACTTTGGTCGCAGTCAAAGAAACCGTAAATCGTGCAAAGTTAAATGAATTGTCGGCCAAGATGGCATGGTCTGGCGAGGCCCCCTGCCAGCGAACTGGCAAGGCACGTCATTTGTAAATTGATGCCTTAACCGATCTCGCTAAATCTCTGACTAACCCATCTGACAGACGAACGTTTAGATGTAGATCTGTTCGTAAGATTTCCAAAGTCGTCCGGCACCATGTTCCATTTTATTGTGGTATACATTATGAAAACAGCGATATTATCACCCCGACTTTTCCAGTCGAAGCACGCTTACCTTAGTTCAAATCTAACGATGATCTCAACTGTTTAAGTACTTTGGCCCACACGCAAGCATCAAGTCATGAGGCAAGCGTGGATGCTTTTTGGCTTAGGTATAAGTACTTGTTGCAAAAGAGAATGCGCGTCGTAAGGTACTTCGTTTCAAGTTGCTGGTCACTTATTACGTAGCCTAACGGTTATGTCTGACCAGTTATCCGTGGGTACACAACTAACAGGCTGTGACGGGTGACATTAAAAATACCAACGTCAATGAACAGATGCAAAAGTTAGCTGTAAAAAGGCCTCCTACACATATAATGTGCGGGAAGGTCAAATAGTCAGCGGTCCGCTATGTTGTAAGCCTCAGAATGGCTTCGTCAGCTTTATAAGCCTCATGTTTTTTATACGTTTCGCTCAGCAGAAGTCGCAGTGTCGACAGCGTTCCTATGTTAGCAAGCGGGTCCGGGTCACGTGGGAATGAGGCGCCCGACTGCGACATGGAGTACTCCGAAGACTGCAATACTCATTATACGCGCTAGTTCCAGAAAGAATATCGTCAGTTCTTCCGGGGACAAGGGTCCGTTGACAAGATTCGCTAGTTGGATCGTGGAGTTTGGCCCAACTGCGGCCTGTAGGTGCCAGCTGGAAAGTATTTAAGGCTTATGACTTATAGTATGCTCCTGAATGTCCGAATGAAAATGAAACTACGGCCCTTTTTTCTTAAGTCTGCTTATTATATTAATCTGCGAAGCTGTGAACATAATGATTCGTGGAAGTTGATAAAAGCTGGTCAACATGTGGTGAATAGCTTTTGGTCACTGCAACCAAAATTGACATGTTCGGAGGGCATTACATACTGGCCGCGCTTTGGAATTTCCCAGAGCCGGCCGCAGACTTGCGAAAGGTTTTACAGACCCGAGTACTTAACAATACCACGGTGATTCGTTTCGAAGCCGCAATTTCGTTTGGAGGTGCAATGCAACCCGTGTAGTAGGGTTCAAAGTCCAGCCCCAGGTGAAAGGGCCTCTGGCCCACACTTCGGTTCCCCAGGCGCCGCGCAGCAGTTGGCAACAGAAAGTGGCCAGATGTCCGCAGTTCTACGTGGCCGTTGGAAATCGCCTCTTACGGCCAGTCAGGGTAGTCCGCAGAAGAACTGGCTAACATATGTACCGCGGGTCGGTGACCGATCATCAGCGCAGTGCCCTGCGCCGCAGAGCGCAACTATAGCACAAGCCCTTCTGAAACCGCGCCGTGTAGACATACGGGGAGCATCAGCCCAATCGTAGCTCAAGGTTTTGATTTTAAGTCGTTGCTGCATGCATGACTGTGTACAGAAGCTTGCAATGACTGTCACAGCTAACATTTTCCACGAAAAACATTTTGGGGCATAGCAGGGGCGAAGTTTCTTGCATATCATTTTAATCGCATCTTTGGAATTAACGTATTTTTACGTGTCGTGAAATTAACGTATTTCTGTTTTTAACAGTCGGCGTCTATTCATATGCGTTTGAATACACATATGAAACTGATACCGGAAACGTACGCCCGCCCGAAACGCCCGCCCCCCCCCCCCCCAAACTTTAGTACGCCCCTGGATGACTAGGACAAAATGATGGCATCGTAAAATATACTAAAATACTAGGATGCTGGCAGTAACCCAGCATCCTAGCACATTTTACGGTTTGTATGCGATGCGGGTGAGGAACAGTGTGAGATAACGTTTTACTTTATAAAACTCTAACTTTAGGACCATGATCCCAGCATAGTTGTGGGATAATCTCCCTGACGCGATTGGTGGGGTTAGGTGGCACCTCCCACCGGTGGGCGGGCAACCGACCGTCGGATGTCCCGCTCTCCGCCGCGACCAGCACCAGGGCCCCGGCCACCAGCTAGTCACTCATCCAGTCTGCGATGTCGTCGTTCCCCTTTGCCTGGTTTATACTATCTCACAGCCGACGTTTACTCTTGGCACTAAAAAAGCATTCCTCCGAGAAATTCGCGAGTTCGTTAACCACACTACCACTGACCCCTGGCACAATATTGAAGCTCGTAACGATCATATGCCAGAACTGGAGCACGAACAAAATACGTGAAGATAACAATCAACAAACACATATTTAAACAACACCAAAGACCATCCGTAGCAAATAGGACGAATGAAAACAATGGAAGGGGTCATCTAAAGTTTAGACGAAAACCGTAGAACACTGTACCCAAACACACAGCCGGCAGCCGTAATCGATTTTCCCGCTTCCTGTCGCCCCTCCACCAACTCAAACCCGTTCAATAAACAGATCACAGTTGTTTGGCTCGCGCCTGCCCACACAGGGAAGCCCAGCGGCCTCGGTAGGAGGAAGCTGTCTGCTGGCCGGGATACCAGGCCAGCCAGCCTGTCTGGGCAGTACGCAGCGTCCAGTACAGAAGGCCAGTACGTCCGCCGTGTTGCCTCGTGGCCTCTTTCAGTAGCGATCTCTAGTGGCCCAGCATTTTGTCCACCTTCTTGAATTTGGCGTCCAGTCCGGAAACCATGTTCTTCACCGCTGCCAGAACACGACGTAACTCAAGGCGAGGTCTAGCTGCCTGTGTTTGTGAAACCGATGCTCAACGGTCAGTAATTCGCGTTGCGATTTTCGCGATTTGTGCACATTCACAAGACCGGAAATCCGCTTGTTTTCTCCTAGTCAAGACAACACGCCGCGCTTTTAGTAGAGATCGAAGAAAGGCACGGCACCATGGCGGTGTGGGCTCTACCGTGGCAAACATATCTCGTCCTCTCCACCATTTCTTTTTGTCCATTTACCTTTTGAGTGCTGCAGTGCAGCGCTTACTCAGCGCATACGATACGGTATATTCTCATTTTACTCGGAATATACTCTTAACAAGCATGGTCGATGCGGAAAAGCACTTTGGCGGGCAGGTATATCAGTAGGACTCTTGCTGCGCAGCAAGGCAAAGCGTGCTTGGAGGGAATGTTTTTGTTTTTTTGTAGTTAGCCACGTCCTCCGTGCTCTGTCCGTCAGGGAGACGACATAGATTTCGTGATGAAGGCCACGTAGTGAAATTCGTGCCCATCATGCTCGGCTCATGCAGTAAGACCTACATTCTCCGGTCGCGAAATAATACCCATGTCTAATTTAGCCGGACCAGGCAACACGGTCACACACGTCATGATCGGGTCATTCCGCGGGACTCGCACCTGCCATGCTGGGGTCGTGCAGGTACAGCTCGGCGACCATCTTCTCG
Organism: Pollicipes pollicipes; assembly: GCF_011947565.3. Taxonomy (NCBI): domain Eukaryota; kingdom Metazoa; phylum Arthropoda; class Thecostraca; order Pollicipedomorpha; family Pollicipedidae; genus Pollicipes; species Pollicipes pollicipes. The sequence continues at coordinate 121,936 of NW_023596361.1, read as the reverse complement.
TCCTCGCGCTGCGCGGCCGTCTCAGTGTACCACATGGCCAGGGCGTAGCGGGTGCCGGCCGTGACGGCCAGTACGCCGTGCGGGTTTTCCGTGCCAGCCGAGAAGCCCACCAGTCTGCCGCAGTGCGCGCGCACGCGCACCTGGCGCCGCCGCGAGGAGGTGCTGGGTCAGTGGGACAGCTCACCGGCGCTGCACTGCGACGGCTGGGCGGACAGCTATGCCTGTAGATTGGGCGTGAAGATTCACCCCACATCCTAGAGCTGGGTACGCTGGGGCGGAATGCTTTGCGGCGACAACGGGGGAGACGTATGCACAGCCGATGCGAAGGGGTTGGCAACCACATTTCTAAATCTAGCAGTCTCGTCCAAAACTGTTTGATCGTGCAGCGACACTCACCACTGGCTTTCTATCGATCAGATCCCTGGCGAATACAAACTCGCCGCCTTTGAAGTTGTCGTTCAGGTAGAGGATGGCACTGTAGTGGCGGTGAATGTAAGCGCCCTTGCCTCGCGAGCACGTTCCGTTGTCGAATAATAAACAGTTGTCCACGTGGATTGGATGGCTCAGATCAGAGGCTGGACGTTTCTGTCCCAGACCTGCCAAAAAGCATATTGGTTTCAGCGGTGGTACCTCAGTGGTCGATACAGCATGATACTCAGGCTGCCTTAAAGGGAATGTTCCACATTTGAAGATATTGAAGCAATCATCAGATGTGATAGAAGAAACTCATTTTTTACTACCCTTATGCACTCTAACTTCTCTTATGCACTGGTGCACTCTTATGTGGAAAATACTGTTCAAAACAACACAATTTTTTTGTTAAGAAAGCATCATTCTCAATACGACACACTCTTTTGTTACGTCATTGTTCATTGCACAACACTGATTGGGAGCCAATCGACGGTCATCAACAGAGCCAATTGGGAGCCAATCAACAGCCCTATCACTATTCTTTATTCCAGCCCCTTAGGACTATGCCGACTTCCCCAATTTCAACAAAACGTATATCACGTTTCTCAGTCATTTTGAGCCCTGGGGAGGCACAGTTAACCATATTTGTTGGATCACGGAGACCACTAAAAGAAACAAAAAGCGCTGTTAAACACGAGGACCTACTAAAACCTGGAAACTTACTTTTTGCTGGTGAGACAGCTTTTTGTGATTGGGCTGGTTTAAATCGTGAAGAGCCACAGTTATTGTTACAAGTAGTTCGCCTTGTAATTAGCTACTGTGCATCAAAAACTGTGATAAAGTTGGTCAACGAAGTTATAATGCTTCGCAGCTGTATGGGCAGATATTGAGATGGATGTGGTTTTCCACGGACCACGGATTCCACGGAAGTCAAGTGGGCCTCTGGATGCCTAGGTCACCTAGTTCACGCCGGTCTGGTTTCTTGAACAGGGACTTCCACTAAAATTGCATATGCCCTAGTTTCGGACCCGTGCCTCTGCAGGCGTGCAAGGAGCGATGCTGACATCTAAAGGAGTCCCAGCTTGAAAGCAGTTGAGACGCACAGTTCCTGTGGATATGGAAAGGCCTCAGTTCCTGGATTTAACCTGAATGTACTGCCGGCCAATGGGCAAGAGAGTATTTTAGCTTGTTTACTTTAGGCATCCCAGGAACCTGTTTCATTTTGTTTTGCAGTTCTTAGCTTGCCTTTTTACCGTTTTATATGTAATTGGAGAGGCCAAAGGGCAACAAGCTCTCCTTTTCTCTGTAATTTATGTGGTTTTTATGCCTTTTGGCTTTCACCCCCGATGATTTTATGTTTGACTTTCATCTTTTGACTATTCAACATTCCACTTTTCGTCATTTCACTTGCTATCCTTTTCCATTTCTGCCTATTCGACTTTTTGCACATGACTTATCTTTTTCAGTTCCTGCTATTTGATTTGTTGTTCCTTTGACCTTTACTGCTTAACTTTTATGCATTTCATGTATGTCTACCATGACTTTTTGCCGTTTGACTTCATCACGTTTGACTCTTTAACCCCTCACTTCATGGTTTTTGACTTCGTGTCCGTTTACGTTCGCCGAGCTTTTACTGTTGTCACATCCCAGCAATCATTGTGGTGCCTTGCTTTTATTTGACTAACGAGTGTACAATGTGGTGGCCTGAATCATGCCCGTGCGGCTTTTACGAGGGATCGACATCCTGTCCATGTAACGCTTTTGCCCCAGCCCGTCACACTTGTCAATAAATTAGACACTCGTACGTGACAATCGAGGCCGCTTCGGTCGCGCGCTGCAGTGACACGCTACCACCAAGCGAAAAGGTCTGTTGATAGGTCGCCGTGATGAGAAAAAGGCGCATCAAGGCACAGAGAGCGTGCGGGCACCTTCTGGTGGCCAGCACTCACCGGGCAGGTACGTCCTGCCCACCAGGTGTGTGTAGGACGAGTGGAGCTCGACCACGCCGAACTGCCGGGCCACGAACAGCCTCGCCGCGTCCGCCACGTCCATCAGGAAGCGCAGACTGTTCCGCGACGCCTCGTCTCGTGCCACCTTCTGAAGCCGGGCGCGGTCAAATGTCAGACCGGAGCGGATCGTGGTCAGCGGTGCGGCCTGGCCTTTCGTGGTTCCAGCGATCACTGCTTAGAGGGCATCATGACGGCACCACATGTTTCCGGAGGGGGCGGTAGCATATTCGGATGTGCTCAGGTGGAGCGTGGACGCGGCATCGGGTATAATTAGTTTAACTAGCAGGTTAATGCTATCGCACTTATCAAAATATTTCCTTAAGGCGCTAGCAAAGCCCAGTTTTTAATGGGATATTTCAGATTTTGTTTCAATAAAATGTGACAGTTTAAAAATGTATTTGCTGATAGGTAATATTTAAAATTCACAGAGTGCAATGTATGTTAGTGCCATTATGCGATGAGGCAAAGAGGAACGTAAAAATGAGAACGATGCGATTCCAATAAACGAAACGGTTCTGTGGATAGCTCACCACGACAAGGCGGCCGAACGACAGACCGCGAAACTCTTCAAACGGAGTGTGCGGTACCCTCTGGCGGTATCCGTCGCCCGCCACTCCCGCTGCCTGCAAGAGCGGAACACTGCAAACCGCTTGCTGTGTGTCGGAACCGTTTACACGTACAACAAGGAGGGCTTTGAGCAGAATTCATCGATACAAGCCCGAGCCAGGGTAAACTCACGTATTTGAGAGTTTCTTAATGCGGGCTCATGTTTACGTGGAAGACAATTAGCTGTTCGTTGGAACTATTGAGGCATTTCAACACCACTGGAGTAACGTGACCAAGAGAGACCACGTGGGCCATGCTACCCCGCTCGAGTCAAGACGTTTACGTTAGCTATCGATGGATTTCGTGGGGATGGTGTTTAAAGTCACAGGAGGTTGAGAAAACATGACATCGCCCTCCTGTTCTCCTCCGAAAAAACTATGGCTACCTGCCTGACAGGATCATTCTGCCTTAGCGCTTATTCCTCGTGTATACCTTGTGCAGAACAAATGAAGACTACACTCGTGCGCGTCAATAACTTTCATATCCCCTGATCCTCACACGTGTCTGGCCTTGGCCGAAAACGTTGCTCGTTTCGCCTGTTGCCACAGTCATTTGCGTTTGCATCTGACAGACAGCTGAGCCTCGATCTGTGTCCGCGCGTGCAACTAGAACATGAACCGAGCGGACTATCGCTGACCTGCAGGATGTCGATCAGCCGGCGGCAGTCGCGTGACGTCAGCATGCCGTCGGCCACAAACCGATGTTCGCCGCGCAGCTCGGCGGGGCCGCTGGTCACGTGGGTCCTCTCGAGCCAGGCGCCGAGTGGGCGCCACGGCGGACCGGCCAGCACCCGGTCATGCAGCTCCAGCAACCGGTTGTTCACCAAACGGGCCGACCGCTTCGCACTGGTGTCAGCGGTGGGATTGGTCTGAGGGTCGGCTTGACTTGTCACCAGGTCTGGAGCTGGTTCATGACCTGGGCTGATCTCAGCGGCATGTCTAGTCTTAGTTTTTGGACGTAACTCGATGCTCTCTGCGTCTAGCTTCCTGTCAGGTTCATCTCTAACTGCTGGCCTAGGCTCTGGATTTGGCTTTTTGTCCCGATCCGATCTGTCAGGGGATTCCGTACTAACCGCATGGTTCAAATCAGTCGGGCTGCTTGAGTCCGAAGTGATCGCGTGGTCTGGATCGCTGTCAGGATCTGGAATGATCTCAGGGTCTGAATCTAACTCCTCATTCCGGATGGGGCCCGGGTCTACGCTTGCGGCATGCCGGGCTTCCACATCCTCGGTCGCATCGGCCGCCGGTTCTGCGCGAGCGTCGCGGTCAGCCGTCGGCTGGCTGTCCGAGCTGGCCTGCTGGTCCGTCCTGGGCGGTAATCTCGCACCAGTCTCCTGTTGGCGCAGGCAGAGAGACGCGCACATGTCACGGCCACGGCAGCGAACCGAACGTCCTCTTGCGCTGAGAGAGCCGCCTCACGAGGCCGTGCGCCACTCCGTGGCCAGCGCTATGCTGTTGGTGTGTGGAATGTGCGGTGGGAAATCAGCCACACCGATAGTTTTCTGTCCCAAAAAGCACGCACCAGCACAGCCGGACATGCAACAAAAAACGTCAGCAATGGGTGTATCACGACGAATGCCTGGCAGTGCGGGTGGTTTATTGTGTTACTTTGTGATGCGTGAAGACTGGAGTGTCCAGTGTGCGGCGTGGTGCATGGAACCAAGCTTGTTTTCCATGCATTTGTTGTATCTCACCGGAGATCAATTCCATGCCAGAAATAGACTACGTTTTAGGTCCAGATAGAATCCAGTTGACTCACCGCAGCCCGAGTCGCGATAGTTTTTTGGTCTGGCCATTCACTCTGCTCCCAGGGACATTACTGAAAACTTCTCTCACAAACCGGCAGGCAGGGAAACACCATGACGCTGCAGCCCCAATGTATGCTGTACGACGTGGGCAGCTTCAATGGAATGCGAACGGTACAGTATCAATCGATGTATTACAGCACGCTTGACGCAAAGCGCCTGACAAGAAGTGACCGTTTTGACAGAGACGGGAACATTTTGAAAACATATAGAAAGCATGCCTAAGATGCTACGTGCAGACCCGAAGATTCTCTTTCATTTCGACTGAGAAACGCTCACAGTTGTGGTAGCTGCTCCGATTAGGTACTTTCGTAACAAGCCCCGGCACATGCGGCACAGGCAATAAGTGGATGAAGCACTTTGTGCTGTCCGGTGAACAGCTCCAAATACTGCCCCTGACGCTAAATGCTCCACTGCCTGGCAGTCATGGCTTTGCAAATGCAGTATAACTTGAGTGAGCCTTCCACATTTGTATGGGGTTTTGAACTGAAACAGACATTTCAAAGATCATTCGGTGCAGTTCACAGTCCTGGGATCTAATGTAAGGTTCTTAGTTCTACAAACCTACAACACCCCAGCTTCTGAGTTACACGCCCGCAAAGCTTTGCAGACTATTTTTGTGCAGAATATTACAAGGCCATTCAGGCATGCATGACGCCACACCAACTTCATCCAAATCCTGTCACCCTATAGGCGATGCAACATTCAAGGCCAAGAAGCATATTATCGGGAAATGGCTGCAAGCGCCTGAGGAATCTTCCCCTTGCGATAACCAAGCATGTAAAGATAAGTTAACATCTTAAATGCACGAATAAAAATGCAAGAACACCACGAGACAAGGTAAAAACCAGTACATAACGATATATGGCTCAGTGAACACTTCCAGTAACGCCACTGCCATCTTTCAATAAGTTGAAGTACTACCTGTGAGTGCTAGGGTGGCAATTTCGCACGCCTAGTTTGGCAGCACCTCGACGTCATACATCACTTTCAAAAACGCAATCAAATTGACGTATTGAAAAGCATATCTACTAAAAGGAGAGATTGTGTTGTCTACAGACAGAGCATACAGATATAGCAGTCTTTTCCACTTAAAAGTATATCAATAGTTTAAATTGAGCTTATTTCATCACATCTAACACTTGGTTTAATATCTTCGAATGTGGAACATTCCCTTTAAAGGCCATGAATTTCCGTTGAAACCGAATGTTGCATATTTCACGATATTGAGGTTAGCATCAGGTATGGTGAAATAAACTAACTTATAACGATTAGTATGCTTTTAAGTGGAAAATTGCTCTTAACAACACAATTTCGATGTTTAATAAATATGCTCCTCAATACGTCATTGATTGCGTCCTGAAACATTTGTAAGACAGCACTCACTTGTAGCTCTGCAATCTCCCGACAGGTTGCCCGCGGCGGAGCTGGCTGTGTGCTGAACCAAACATTGCTCGGCGCTTGTGTTTCAGCCATCTTCCTCAAGGATTGTCATCTTTTTCGATTACTCATTGGCTATCGCTAAGTACCACAGGCGCAGAGCCGACGCCACGAGGCCTATGGAGACTGCAACGCCCGACGTCGAGACCCGTTGCTGCGACTTACGAGCTTTTTATTTACGAGCTTTTTTACGAGCTATTTACGAGCTACGAGCTATATATGCAGCTTTACGGGCTGCAACCATTTTACATAGTTTTTATCGGTAATCCACTCTGACCGAATTTTGAACATTTCAGGACCTGCAATCTACGTTCAGAGAGTCTTCAATATCTGCGATGAACACAGAATAGCATGGAACTGGGGTGTATGTGACAATTATTGGACCACCTGCGGCGATCAGGGATATTGTTGCATCAGTGAGGGTTCTTGTGCTGATTGGGGGTCAAATGTGCGGGTCAGAAGGCTTCCCGTGTTAGGGAAGGGAACAATGTGACATGGTATATCCTCCTAATGATCTCCGAGTCGACCAGGAGACCCCGCCGAGTGTCGTCACAATGATAGTCAGAAGGCACGTCGCGATGGGACAGAATGGCCCTTCAGCCCTTCACCAAAAATGATAATGTGCCCCTGGTGTTCTGCTCGAGGGGCCCACTGCTCGGAAAGGAGTGAGGGGTCTCTATCAAGTAGAGTGGGGTCTCATTAATGTTGAATAGAGAGTGTCGAAATGATTTTTTAAAAAATCAAAAAAGGCAATCCCATATTTATCTGAGAACGTACACTTATTCAAAATGGATAAGTGAAACAGATTACACCAAAAGATTTGAGAACATGCCCGTCCGCAACCTCGAGGGCAAGGACAGCGATGGCCTGGGTTGCAGCTGCCGTAAAGCCGAACGGCGTCGGCCACTGCAAGTGCCACCAGACGCGGGCAACGTATTGAGCTCTCTTCAGGACAGATTAATAGTTACAGGAACACGAAAAATAAACACAAAATAATAAAATAAAAAACTCTTAAACGTCCACCTCCAGACTGCAGCCCCACTTTGAGGTGGTTTGAAGGCCAATTCATTCCTATCATTAGTTTACAAATTGCACACGTGAAATATGGGCCCAGACTGCCTTCCATATTCAAGATTTAATGTATGAAGCGCTCATAGGTACTTCTTTCAGAAGCGTCATCATTTTCGTCCACCCATTAACCACATCGCAGCGTTAGCTACTAGACCGACACTGCGCGGCATTCGGAGACTGCAACGCCTGGCGTCGAGGTTCTGATTGCCAAGATTTGCGATTGCGCATGCTCAAAACTTCGTTACATAGCCTGTGTCACTAATCGATTTGAGTGTCTAAAGGGAATTACTTCAGAGGCGTCACTATTTTCATCCACCTTGGCATGTGACTTAACAAGTGTATTGATATGGCTTGGCCGTGCCAAACACTTTGTTGACCACTCAATCTTCGATCAAAGTTTCATCTCCAAATTTCGATCAAACATGGCGATCCACAATCTACCCTCACGATGTCTTTAATGTCTGTGGAATCCAAATAAACAATTTTGACAAAGCTTCTGATTTGTATCGGTTTTGAAAAAGTCCACTTAACTATTGTAAATCAAGGGCGTCAGTAATTTATTTCATGCGGTCGTTTGGCGCATGATGTTTGCAGGGTACATATGGACTTCCAAATGCAAACAGAATTGATCTCATGGTAGCTGGGGTTTCTGTTCTGGTTGTAAGGTAAAAATAAGAACAAAACGAAGAAAACTGTATCCCTTGTTAACAACTAAACTATATCTAAGGATTTTGGGGGGTTACCATAAGAGGGCCCTTTGCCAACTCTGTGTCCCCCTTGGCAAGACTCTGGTTACGTCCCCGCTTTTATACAAAGGCAGATCAAGTTGCCTGCGTTGCATGGTGGAAATTAAATATCCGTTGGACCAATTCATACCTAAAACAGGCAGCTTCGCAGGGGGCTTTTTCTGGGGTGGTGTGGTGTAAAGGAAGACAACTGGGAAAAAGATATTGTTGCAGTTGTCCACCATATGTTTTACACACGATTTAGCAGCAATGCTGTTCCAGAAATATGCAACAAAGCAGCCATACGATCAGTTCGCAGTCGTTCATGCGGGAGACAGCCGGGCCAGGGTAGTGGCCGCCGACGGCGGACGGAAGCAGAGCCCAGATAAGGAATATATGATAGGTCTTTCATTCTGTAGCTTGGTTTTTAAATAATTTTCAGTTTATGGCTTTTGTCACGTTGCTTTGGCAGTTTCAAGCTTCCGAATTTGCTTCCGACTAAAATGCTGTGATAAGTCTTGCACTGTGAGCCATCGATTCACGTTCAATATGCTCACCAGCCTAACTTCAGGCCGTATTTTGGTATCCACCCTGTGGAGGCAGATGCTAATCAATGCCCCAAAACGTCTATCCGCTCGTGAAGTTTCGCCTCCCCATACTGAAATGGCCGCATAATCTTGGGAATCTGAATAGCCTTATTTGCCGGATGACATAGATGAGTCGAAAGGGCAAGATTGTGCACTAGTGAGAAGCAGCTCTAGATGCATATCTAGCATAGCAGCTATGACATTTGAATAAAGAGCGATAATAACCTCCATTTCTACACCTACCCCCGGCCATCGGGCTTGATTACCAGAAGAAGTTCCTGAAGTACGCCCTGAGCTTGGCCCTCACGTTCTGAAACATTCTAACGCCTATGCAATGAACGGTTACCACATCTGAAAATCGTGCTCACACACGCCAGATATGAACAACTCGACAATTCTAGCTTTATGGACCTTGAATACTGCATGGCCAGTGAAATGGCAGGATGTAAATGGCGTTATCATGACATCATGAATGCCTTGGTAACCTTGAAATAGTCGACACAAAATAGTCTTCACATCTTTGAATGAGTGTAGCTCAACAACTGAAGAGTTTTAAGTCTTAAGAAGAGCAGGGCTCTGAACTGACCTAAATGATCTTCAAGGTGGCCATTTCAGCTCAAAGCACTATACAAACAGGGACCGCTGCCTTTAAAGGGAGTGTGTCCAAAGTTTTCGGCTTTCTCAAAACACGCCTAGGGGGAATTTGGAATTATGTATGGTTCATTTTGGTTGCTAAATGTGCATTTGGGTCTTGCAACAGTTTTTGTTTATTCATTTTTATCGATCCCATCGATGGCTCTGCGTGAACAAGAACAATCCTGAAAGATAAACCAATCAGCGGGCAGGAAAGGACGAACACGCTGGCTTCTATGTTGCGGGTAACTGCGCGCTAGAAACTCGGCCATTGTTTGGTTGGTAAGCAACGAAGAGCAATCAGATTTTCCTCGAGCCTGGTGCAGCCGATTAACGCGACACAATACTTGTTCCTCATCTAAGTATATAGTAGGCCGACATGAATTGGTGTGTATCAACTGACCAGCCTTGCCATACGTCTAAACTCGTACACTCGCAACCCTCAGCTGATTGTAAACAAAAAACAACATAATGGCCGCCATCCCCCGTTCGCAAGCTGCTGTCAGCGCTGATAATCGACATCCTCGAAAAGTCATTAAGCAGAGCTAACGATACCTTCCCAATGATGTCGACGTGTTAGGTAGCGAATGTTGCTTGGGGGCTACCGGATAACTTTGTTCTTCCATACAAACCAAATAAAATTTGGGGCTACAGCATTATGTCGTCAGTGGAGGCGAATTTGTAGAAACCAGCGACACCAAAATTTGTAAATCAAAATTCCATACCATCCTATGCGCACAGTCAAAATTCCTAACTTGACTAGGCACACTCGGCTTAACGCAAACATATACTATATGTGGCAGCAATCTCCGCTGTATGACGAGATGCATGACAACGGCATCATCTCCAGTGACTCTCATGAACACTTCTAAATTGTATTAATCAGCTGTTCACAAGTGTTTCTCAGCGTCCATTCAGTAACACTGCACAATAGGCATAAACTCATCTGATCCGTGTCAGTTTGAATCGCATCATGTCTTACAATTTTTTAGACGTCGTACAACACTGATCCGGTGGAAAGATGCATTTGCATATGGTGAGAATGTGGTCAGCCAGATAAAAATATACGCCGTGCGTACCATTTATTGCGTGTCTTTCCAGGGTTTCTCAAACCCTTTTTAGACGCAGTGTCGCTGCACCCCAACCGAACGCCCGGGCGATACACTGACTTACAATGTCACAAAATACTCCTAAGATAAATGCCTGGTATGCTGACAAAGCGGCGTCAAGAGGTTATATGTCAGCATGCACCCTTGCTCAACCGCGCCCGAGAACTGCGTAGACAACGACGATGCACCTGCAACGACGCAAACTGGCGCAAAGCGGACAACAGTCGATGGAGGACAACACGTTGGACAAACGTTAGCAAACGGCACATGCTTTGCGAAAAACCCGGACAGCACGACCGTGTCTCCGAGCTGCGGCCCAGCTGTAGAAGGCCAGACAGCGGCAGGAGGACGTCGAAGTTCGCGACAGCCCGGACCACGCGTCAGCAGCGAATATAGGGATGGTATGGCGGTGCGAGTGGCGGCAGTGTTGTCAATGGCGATGCTGTCTGGTAACAGAGTAGCGGCCTGATCTGAGCGCCTCCTCCTCCGCGGGGAAGGGAGCGCACACGGCCGCCAGCGCTGCCCACCGCAGCCCGTGTCGGTGGACCGCTCTACACCTGGTACGAGATCCGTATATTCAGCCGCATTAGTCAGGATTCGCCCAGCTCCTGAAAGCACCGGAACGGACTGCAATGTTGACTGCAGTGAGGCGGCCCGCGCAGCGACGCAGGCGGCCATGTTCTGGACAATGACGCCATGAAAGCAGGCCGGAGGCAAGAGCGACGTGCTGCCAACGCCAACGTGCTGCGCATCTTTTTTTAATTTGATGACAACTTTAGTTTGAGGTTGATAACTCAAGAGCGCTTGTGTAGTGTGTAGTGAATATCCACAGGCTTTTTATATTCGTAGTATATGTGCACATATTTTTGGCACACAGAATGGGAGAGGGCGAAGTTGCAACCATGTGGCGCTCCAATAATGTTTTTTTTATTTAATCTGCTATCGGCAGAGATGGGTCGAGCTCAACTAACCCCAGCTACAGGGCAGTAAAAACTACATCTTTCTTTTCGCAGGGCCACACCTTTGCATTGGCGGTGCTAAGTCCCACAGTCTGGGGCGACGCCACGGACTTCAAGGGGACAGGATCTTCAAGGGGGGGGGGGGGCTCCTGGACAGTTAATTATTCACGGAGCGGTGGGGGGGGGGGGGGGCATCGAGGACATATACTCCTTTATCAAGCAGTTGCATAATATCCAAGTAAATAAATGTGCCCAATTTTAAAAGGGGAGGGGGGTTCTTCAAGTTATCCAAGCAAAATGATCTCGATAGCCTAAAAACAGGTTATGATTCACAAACGTATCTCCCGTTCCAGAACAAGGTGCATCTGATTCACGAGGCGGGCGTCCAGATCCAGCCAAGGGGCCACGCTATCGCAAAACAGGGTATCCCGGTTCGGAACCGCGGCCATCTGATGCATGAAAAGGGCCCCAGCTCCAGAAATGCGGGCCTGAATATAGATATTGCCTCCTAGCCCGCAACAGGGCCTCGTAGTTTATAGCCAGCAAAGCCAACAAAGAGCGAACAAGCCAAGCCAAGCCAACAAAACCATAGCAAAACATTGTGCCTTGTGGTCTAGAGCATGACCTACTTTTTCATAAAGGTCACCTGATAATCCAAAAAACGGGACTCTTAATGTAGAAAATGATCTGAGTCAGATTGTTTATTCTCTAGCCCACTTATAGGGGCGTCCTTGATCTGAGCCTTGGTAATCTACGTTACGTTACAACGCCTTTAGTTTGGGGAAATGGGGTCTCCCAATTTCTTGTTTTGGGGGATTTACTCTTCCCTCTGCCTGCCGGTAGAGGAGGAGGGGCAATGGCCCCATTTGTCCCCCCTCCCCCTGTTGCGCCGCCCCTGCCCACAGTGCAGCCAGGTTACCAGCGCAAGATCACCGAAGCATGCATAGAAATACCAGCACCAGGCTTTCCCGCGCCAAAGAAGCGTTTCTCACCCCTTTCTTTTTGCTGGCATCGTCACTGAACCGGAAGTTATCCAGGATGTAACGATCCAGCTTCTTTTCCCGTTCTCTTCGCTTCGCAAACTCAACAATGTCCTGTGGACGCGAGGAAAGTCAGCGTATTATCTTAGGAAAGAACTCCTTAGGCCCGCCATTTGACAAAGTACGGTAGGTATCAGAATCGCACTTGACAGCACCCATACCCTACTGATTGAACTAACAATCCAGGCTATTTCACCAACCAGATGCAGTCATACGACTTCGGTTGCCATTGCGTTGTCCTCCTTCTGCTGCCCTCATCCCCCACATGAAGGTGGTTTAGAGTGGAACTCGCCCAATCTACGTGTTCTGCAAACTTCTTCGTCTTTTTCTCATGCCAGTCACTACCAATGGCTGAATGGTCATAGCCCCATCATACCCACACGCACGCACGCACGCACACACGCACGCACGCACGCACGCATGTATGC
>NW_023596361.1:73227-109075 GCF_011947565.3 Pollicipes pollicipes | reverse complement strand
AGCATGGGTGTTGGCCCGTCGACAGTGGCGGCGGCGCGCGTTCAGAGCAGTGCGCGCGCACGAGCCGGGTGGGGGGTGCGTGGTACCAGCACGGCGTTCCCCGCTGCTGCAGCCGACTGTGCAGGGAGCGCACGAGCCGGGCGGGGCACGTGCGGTAACGGCACGGCGCCTCCCCGCTGCTGCAGCTGACTGTGCAGCGAGCACACGCGATCCGGGCGGGGCGTGTGATGGAAGTGTCTAGGGTGGCGCGCTGTGCGGTGCTCGCACTGACAGTGCTCGCGCTGACCGGCCGCGGCGTCGCCGTCGGCGGCGGCCCGCATGCGTACGGCGAACTCTTCCAGCTGGGCAAGGATGCCTATCTGAGGAGGACTACCAGTCGTGCGTGAACCTGTTTGCTGGAGGCGCTGCAGAGCCAGCGAGCGTACGAGCAGCTGCTGCTGGACTGCCGCGACCGGTGCCGGGAGGAGGCCGGCCGGGAGACGCTCATGTTAGACGACCAGCAGCCGGACGAGCTGCGCGTATTCGAGCGGCTCATCCGCCAGACCCGCTGCCTGGTGCAGTGTCAGCGGCAGCGGCTCGGCAACCACCTGCAGGAGTTCTACGACTCGGCCTGGGCCGACGAGGAGTTCCGCACCCGCAAGCCTTACGAGTACCTGCAGCTTTGCTACTACAAGGCAGGTGCAACTCTCGGGTCTAGCATGGAACGTGCACCCCGCTTACCCGGTCGGTTCGTGAAGAACGCGCTGGGATGTCGAGCAGTGGGACAATGTGTCGGAGTTTGTGTCACGCAGAATCACTGGCCACGCAAAATCATTCATTGAATCACGCACAAACGTGTCCTGAAGATTTTCGGTCCCTGTCTGTGGCATCATCCGCCCCGTGGGCTAGAAACGCCCCCGTCTCGTCAGTGCAGTCAGCCGGCTGGCGTCATCCTGCCGCGCCGGCGCACGTGGGCCACATCTGGCTGGCCGCCGCGGGAGCGACGTGTCTGCAGCCTGCACCGCCGCGCTTGCCTGCCCCCGCCCCCGTCCCGCCCGCGGTGGGGAGGCCAGGGCACGGTGGCGGTCATCTGTTTATTTCCGTGGCGGGCAGGCGGAGCGAGCGGGCCGCCCGCGGGACATGACACCGGCGGCCGACGGCCTGGAAGGCCAGGACCCGCCGACTGTGTGCACAGCTGAAACAGGCGCGTAGCCGACGTTCCCCTCAGGCTGAGTGGCAAATGTCGAATTTTGTCCGACCTCCTGCGAAATTGAACCGATTCCCTGCAAACAACCCAATAGTAGGCGTAGGCCTCTTGGCTCAAGGGGCACGCTCCCGCCCCCCCCCCCCCCTACGTCGTGTCTGTGGTGAGACTGGACTGAAATGGACGGATTGAGCCCGGAAGCCCCCAAAGGCCGGAAGACGCGTGTTGAGCGTGTTTTTTTTCGCCGGACGAGCGAAACTTTTGTTGATGAAGATTTAGTCGGAACCTTTTCATTGGACATATTTCTCGGTTACAGTGCCACGCTGAGCATCGCTTGTTGCATGAACTCTGACCCCAAAAGTCTGGCCGTGAGGTCCCATTTAGGCTGCAGAGCACTATGGCGAAAGCTTAACAGGAAGGAGGTGCAGTTAAGTCTGGTCTATTACACGGTGTACGTAGCTGATAAAATCACTGACGTCGCACCCTGCCGGCGGACTGCAGCTTGAAAACCCGTGAGACACCAGGCAACAAATCCCGAACCAGCCCCTGTCGCACGTCAGGGACGCCTTTAAGGCCTCTCATCCCCCTGCGTACGACTCATTGTCAGCTCAGCCGGGGCCCTGGCCCGGGGACCGGAACACCGAGTCTCCGTTGCGCCCGGTCTGCAGGCCGATGGTCGGCGAGGCGGCCCCTGCACGCCGCGCGGGTCAGCCGGAGACGGCCCTCCAGCCGGTGCCCGGGTGGACACGTGAATCAGAGGGCAGGATTCGCAAAGCTCACAGCACTAGCAGCAGAGCATGCAACTGGCCACACATACGCTGCGGAACCACACGTGTGTGGATGGGTGCTGGAAGACCGGGCGAACTGAGATGCTGACACATGCTGTTCTGGTGCTATTCGAAATCATGGCATGTGCTACCGACATTCAGCAGGGCGTCTCACCAGTCGGTGATGTGTGTGTGTGTGCGTGCGTGCGTGCGTGCGTGCGTGCGTGCGTGCGTGCGTGCGTGCGTGCGTGCGTGCGTGCGTGCGTGCGTGCGTGCGCGCGCTGCGCGCGCGCGCGCTGCGCGTGTGTGTGTGTGTGGTGTGTGTGTGTGTGGTGTGTGTGTGTGGTGTGTGTGTGTGTGTGTGTGTGTGTGTGTGTGTGTGTGGTGCGCACGTAACGCTGATCTATTATGTATAGGCAGCTACCTCCGTAGCACGCACCTGTGTACACAGCTACCTCCATAGCACGCAACTGTGAACACAGCTACCTCCATAACACGCACATCTGTACACAGCTACCTTTGTGACACGGATCTGTGCTGTTCAAAACATTGCGACGTGCTGAAACTGGTATGAACGTGCGCTACACACGGCGGCCAGGCAATATAGCTAGGTATCAATGGACAAAGACAACCCCAATGGAAGTTCGTTGAAGTGCGTGGCCTTGAAGTTAAGCCCCGTTAATTATGCGTGCAACTATGAGTGCCTGTTATTCGAATGGTGGTCCTACACACAACAATGCGTATTAGTGGCATCTCTGAACGGTCTTAGCCGATGATCCGTGTTGGATGGCGACCAAGAGCGAGTCGTGACTGCTCCTGTGCGACTTCAGCCGCACACTCGTGCTGTTGATTCGTTATTATCGTGTCGTCTTCTTTTACCGAAAGCCGCTATAACAAGTGGTTGGTCCAAGAGCATGGGCTCCTCAAGAAGTCATTATGCTTTCGCACGAAAGAGAAGAGGCATCGCAGCCATGTGACCATGCTATTTGACAAAACAAGACGTTGTAGTACGCGAGAGGTGGACCACGGAACACATCGGATACACAACGGTTCTGCCCCATGTCTTTTCATGTCGTATAAGTAGCGTCTCTGTCTTATTCATGTCGTGTCATGTGTTTCAGACCGGCGAGGTACAGAAAGCGGCCGATGCGGTGTTCACTGTTCTTCAGCACTCTCCGAATAGCGAGATCATGCGCGAGAACTTTAAGTACTATACCACCATGGACGAGGTTGACAACGCCAACATCGTCAGCATGGAGAGACAGGTTGGTTACAGTTTCCCCACTCCGTTGAAGCAACCACGATGAAACGTGAAATGTGTGTGTGTGTGTGTGTGTGTGTGTGTGTGTGTGTGTGTGTGTGTGTGTGTGTGTGTGCGTGCGTGCGTGCGTGCGTGCGTGCGTGCGTGCGTGCGCGTGTGCGTGCGTGCGTGCGTGCGTGCGTGCGTGTGTGTGTGTGTGTGTGTGTGTGTGTGTGTGTGTGTGTGTGTGGTGTGTGTGTGTGTGTGTGTGTGTGTGTGTGTGTGTGTGTGTGTGTGTGTAGACAAAACATTTTTACTGCTACTCATGTTTCCATTTCCGACACTGTGTCGTGGCTCGGGTGTCGTCCAGGACCGCGATATACGGGAACGAGCGCGACACTAACAATTGTTCAGTTTTGGCAATATCTATGGAGTCTCCATCACGCGTCAAAAAAGGAAAGAAAACAGATACTCAGGATGGTAGGCACTGCGAGTTTGCAAACCCCTGGCGTCGCGTTTTGTGCTTGCCGAGCACAGTGCGGCGTTGGCCATCGTCCAGGTTCCGTCTCGGTCTGACCGTGGCTCGCACGTGCCTCCAGGAGCACACAGAGCTGTACCTACGGGGCAACGACGCCTACGAGTCGGGCCGCTTCGAGCAGGTGGTGCGCTTCATGGAGGATGCGCTCGACAGCTATCTGGAGGCCGAACAGCGCTGCCGCACGCTTTGCGAGCGCCACTTCCCGCAGGGCTTCAATCCCGACTTCGTGGCCAACGTGGCCAGTGAGTGGGCGCTGAGGGAGCAGAGGGATGGAAATGGCTGGGGACGGCGGCTCTGGGCTGGTGGTGGCGGTGACGAAGAGATGGTGGGGTTGGGGAGAGGGACGACCAGCAAGGCAGCGATGTAGGAACCGGGAGTCATTGGTACCTCATGATAGGGGGGGGGGGGGGGCCCCAAGTTTTGTATCACCTGCCAGTTGGTTCTCCAGTTCTGGAAAACAGTTAACTAGCCCTTGGCGCTGCACAGTAAATGCAACCATTTTGAAGGTTTTTATCCACATTTCAACTTTTCATGAGTTATGAATTTCATGAGCTATGAGTGGTAGAGTGGACGCTCGTTCTCCGGGAAGCACGGGCTGGCCGTCTTTTTTAAACTTGATCTCATTCTCATCCACTGTTAAGCACTAATGAAGCCCGTTATCTCTTTTCGGGAAAGGGGTCCTTTCTGGGAAAGGGGCCCGGTGGGTGCAACACTAAGGGGCACACTAGCGCGCCCGGTCAAGGCCTGAAAGGCTATCCCATCCCAGCGCGGGCTGCCTACCGTCTACCATTCTAGGGACACGGGGCGGGGTTTCCTGTTCGATCTGGATGCATCATACACTGGTCACTGGTCCCTTCCCCGACGCGAGACGCCCTCTGGTCTGGGCAGTAGGCTGCAGATCGATGCAGGAGCCCTCATTGACGCAACAAGATCTCTTAGCGCCGCAGGTGGCCCAAAAAATTGGCACAGAGACTCCAGTTCGGCTTGACGGGACCTTGGCTGAAATGGGGTGGAGCGCCCCCTATTTGTGCTGGAGGTCCTGGCTGAGACAGGGCCCTTTCGCTGCCTCATTATGTCCTCTTATTATAAGCTTGTATGTAATATTTCATTGTCAGAGTGCCTCGACCTGCGCAAGGGACCCTCTGGCGTTCGGGTCTAGTCCTCGTGCAGCAAATGTTCCCCAAGCCGACTCGGGAGTCCGGGACTCCTAGCTGACGCAGGGGCCCCTGTAAGGCACTGTGAGTCACTGACTGGCAAAGGGTCCCTCATTTTTGCACGAGCCCCAATAAAGGTAAGTCGCGTGCCCCGGTCTTGTCCCTGGTTGGAAATGAGTCCCCAGGGTTGAGATGGCCCCAGAGTCGCGTGTTTGGTGTTAGTAGTTTCTGGCCGCAATAGGGGCCTGCACTGTCCCGGCGGTCTCCTATCGGTGTAAGAAGCCCTCTGACAAGTCAGGTCACGGCCCTATGGTTAGGAGTCCTAAATGTGACCTACAGCCAGCTCTTCAGGCCGCTCATTCTTTCAATTGAGCCTTTGATCGTCGATCCCGAAGTGCCCGTCGGGTTCCTCTTCTAGCTCCCTCGAACACTACCCCTTGGCCCACTCGGAAACCCTTCCCAACACAACATCCTGTTAGGCACTGTGGGACCCCTAGCCGAACCAGGGCCTCCCACTGACTCAGGGGACTTGACCGACGTAGATCGCGGGATCCAGTTTTGTTCCCGCTTGGGTAATGGGCTGTGAGGCCCAGACCGGCGCCGAGCCGACTGTTCGGTACTGGTGGTGACCGGCTGACATAGGTGCCCGCATCGACTCAGGGGCTCCAACCGGTGCAAAGGGCCACCTGACTAGCATTTGAGGGTCAGGCCCCTATGGCCAAGAACCCTAGTGCTACCTATGGCCAGCCCCTCGGACCCTTATCGTCGGTCCTGAGGGGCCTTTCGGCGCCTCGGTACCAAAGGGGGGAGGGGGGAGGGACAGTGCCTCCTGTGTCTCCCCCGTGCCTGTGACACCGTGTGCACCCGATTTCCGTGTTTGCCTTGCCATGCTATGAACAACATTTTACTAACTTATCACCTTATGAAGACAGCTCACCATAAAAAGGAAGATGCCAGGCAAAATGGGAAATGCGTCGCAGGTTTCGTGTTCGATACTTGGAGCCCGACAGTGGGCCAAAAGCTTTCACTTGCGTGATTTAAGTCCTGTGTGGCTGTTTTCAGACCATTTCGCGTACGTGCTACGATGCAAGATACGATGCCAGGACCAGCTGTCTAAAGTGAACGGGAATCAGCTGACAGACTACCTCGAGTCCCACTTCCACTATCTTCAGTTCGCCTACTTCAAGCGTGAGTCGGCGTCTTATCGGGACTTAGAACGAGAGGCGTGAAGTCAACACTCGCGCTTGTGAATCGCTGGAATGTGGCGCCATGGCAATGTGAAGTGTGAGAACATGTTGGCGATGAACGTGCCTCACGTTAGCTGAGGGAGGATTGTTCGAAAGATCTATTGATGATCCATGATATGGACTCGCGACATGACGAACTTCTCGTGTGTGATTTCGTTATGAGTTTCTCTCGAGTGGGATTAGTAGTAAAGGAAGAACATCATTTCTGGTTAACATTCATATTTTAAGCCTCAGCAACAGAATACGCTACATCGAGACAGCCTTAGCAGTAAGTGCGCTTCACATTGGACCATTGTTTTTTTCAGAAAATCGTTTACCCGAGGCGTGTAGCAGCGTGGCCAGCTACCTACTGTTCAGGCCAGAGGACGAAGACATGCTGGGCAACAAGCGGCTCTACCTAAAGGAGGACGGAGTGGACGAAAGCTTTTCGTCCCCAGACCGGTGAGCTATGGCGAGCAGCAATCTATCCCAAAGGAAGTACGTACCGCGGGGGCGCTTGGGGACAAGCAATCGTCATTGTGATGTCAACAACTGGGAACAATCATCACTGGCTTCTTGAAGAAAAAAATTCCGTTTAGTCTCCTGGATTAGATCACGAGAGAGAGAGAGAGAGAGAGAGAGAGAGAGAGAGAGAGAGAGAGAGAGAGAGAGAGAGAGAGAGAGAGAGAGAGAGAGAGAGAGAGAGAGAGAGAGAGAGAGAGAGAGAGAGGAGAGAGAGGAGAGAAAGAGAGAGGAGAGAGAGAGAGAGAGAGAGAGAGAAGAAAAGAAAGAAAGAAAGAAAGAGAGAGAAAAGAAGAGAGAGAGAGAAGAGAGAGAGAGAGAGAGAGAGAGAATATATATATATAATAATATATATATATAGATATATATGATGTGTGTGGGTGTGTGTGGTGTGTGTGTGTGTGTGTGTGTGTGTGTGTGTGTGTGTGTGTGTGTGTGTGTGTGTGTGTGTGTGGTGCGTGCGTGCGTGTGTGCGTGCATGCATGCATACATGCGTGCGTGCGTGCGTGCGTGTGTGCGTGCGTGCGTGCGTGTGGGTATGATGGGGCTATGACCATTCAGCCATTGGTAGTGACTGGCATGAGAAAAAGACGAAGAAGTTTGCAGAACACGTAGATTGGGCGAGTTCCACTCTAAACCACCTTCATGTGGGGGATGAGGGCAGCAGAAGGAGGACAACGCAATGGCAACCGAAGTCGTATGACTGCATCTGGTTGGTGAAATAGCCTGGATTGTTAGTTCAATCAGTAGGGTATGGGTGCTGTCAAGTGCGATTCTGATACCTACCGTACTTTGTCAAATGGCGGGCCTAAGGAGTTCTTTCCTAAGATAATACGCTGACTTTCCTCGCGTCCACAGGACATTGTTGAGTTTGCGAAGCGAAGAGAACGGGAAAAGAAGCTGGATCGTTACATCCTGGATAACTTCCGGTTCAGTGACGATGCCAGCAAAAAGAAAGGGGTGAGAAACGCTTCTTTGGCGCGGGAAAGCCTGGTGCTGGTATTTCTATGCATGCTTCGGTGATCTTGCGCTGGTAACCTGGCTGCACTGTGGGCAGGGGCGGCGCAACAGGGGGAGGGGGGACAAATGGGGCCATTGCCCCTCCTCCTCTACCGGCAGGCAGAGGGAAGAGTAAATCCCCCAAAACAAGAAATTGGGAGACCCCATTTCCCCAAACTAAAGGCGTTGTAACGTAACGTAGATTACCAAGGCTCAGATCAAGGACGCCCCTATAAGTGGGCTAGAGAATAAACAATCTGACTCAGATCATTTTCTACATTAAGAGTCCCGTTTTTTGGATTATCAGGTGACCTTTATGAAAAAGTAGGTCATGCTCTAGACCACAAGGCACAATGTTTTGCTATGGTTTTGTTGGCTTGGCTTGGCTTGTTCGCTCTTTGTTGGCTTTGCTGGCTATAAACTACGAGGCCCTGTTGCGGGCTAGGAGGCAATATCTATATTCAGGCCCGCATTTCTGGAGCTGGGGCCCTTTTCATGCATCAGATGGCCGCGGTTCCGAACCGGGATACCCTGTTTTGCGATAGCGTGGCCCCTTGGCTGGATCTGGACGCCCGCCTCGTGAATCAGATGCACCTTGTTCTGGAACGGGAGATACGTTTGTGAATCATAACCTGTTTTAGGCTATCGAGATCATTTTTGCTTGGATAACTTGAAGAACCCCACTCCCCTTTTTAAAATTGTGGACATTTATTTACTTGGATATTATGCAACTGCTTGATAAAGGAGTATATGTCCTCGATGCCCCCCCCCCCCCCCCCACCGCTCCGTGAATAATTAACTGTCCAGGAGCCACCCCCCCCCCCTTGAAGATCCTGTCCCCTTGAAGTCCGTGGCGTCGCCCCAGACTGTGGGGACTTAGCACCGCCAATGCAAAGGTGTGGCCCTGCGAAAAGAAAGATGTAGTTTTTACTGCCCTGTAGCTGGGGTTAGTTGAGCTCGACCCATCTCTGCCGATAGCAGATTAAATAAAAAAAAAACATTATTGGAGCGCCACATGGTTGCAGACTTCGCCCTCTCACCATTCTGTGTGCCAAAAATATGTGCACATATACTACGAATATAAAAAGCCTGTGATATTCACTACACACTACACAAGCGCTCTTGAGTTATCAACCTGCAAACTAAAGTTGTCATCAAATTAAAAGAAAGATCGCAGCACGTTGGCGTTGCAGCACGTCGCTCTTGCTCCGGCGCCAGTTCATGGCGTCATTGTCCAGAACATGCCGCTGCGTCGCTGCGCGGGCCGCCTCAGACTGCAGTCAACATTGACAGTCCGTTCCGGTGCTTTCAGGAGCTGGGCGAATCCTGACTAATGCGGCTGAATATACGGATCTCGTACCAGGTGTAGAGCGGTCCACCGACACGGGGCTGCGGTGGCAGCGCTGGCGGCCGTGTGCGCTCCCTTCCCCGCGGAGGAGGAGACGCTCAGATCAGGCCGCTACTCTGTTACCAGACAGCATCGCCATTGACAACACTGCCGCCACTCGCACCGCCATACCATCCCTATATTCGCTGCTGACGCGTGGTCCGGGCTGTCGCGAACTTCGACGTCCTCCTGCCGCTGTCTGGCCCTCTACAGCTGGGCCGCAGCTCGGAGACACGGTCGTGCTGTCCGGGTTTTTCGCAAAGCATGTGCCGTTTGCTAACGTTTGTCCAACGTGTTGTCCTCCATCGACTGTTGTCCGCTCTTTGCGCCAGTTTGCGTCGTTGCAGGTGCATCGTTGTCTACGCAGTTCTTGGGCGCGGTTGAGCAAGGGTGCATGCTGACAGTATATAACCTCTTGACGCCGCTTTGTCAGCATACCAGGCATTTATCTTAGGAGTATTTTGTGACATTGTAAGTCAGTGTATCGCCCGGGCGTTCGGTTAGGGTGCAGCGACACTGCGTCTAAAAAGGGTTTGAGAAACCCTGGAAAGACACGCGATAAATGGTACGCACGGCGTATATTTTTATCTTGGCTGACCACATTCTCACCATATGCAAATGCATCTTTCCACCGGATCAGTGTTGTACGACGTCTAAAAAATTGTAAGACATGATGCGATTCAAACTGACACGGAACAGATGAGTTTATGCCTATTGTGCAGTGTTACTGAATGGACGCTTGAGAAACACTTGTGAACAGCTGATTAATACAATTTAGAAGTGTTCATGAGGAGTCACTGGAGATGATGCCGTTGTCATGCATCTCGTCACACAGCGGAGATTGCTGCCACATATAGTATATGTTTGCGTTAAGCCGAGTGTGCCTAGTCAAGTTAGGAATTTTGACTGTGCGCATAGGATGGTATGGAATTTTGATTTACAAATTTTGGTGTCGCTGGTTTCTACAAATTTGCCTCCACTGACGACATAATGCTGTAGCCCCAAATTTTATTTGGTTTGTATGGAAGAACAAAGTTATCCGGTAGCCCCCAAGCAACGTTCGCTACCTAACACGTCGACATCATTGGGAAGGTATCGTTAACTCTGCTTAATGGCTTTTCGAGGATGTCGATTATCAGCGCTGACAGCAGCTTGCGAACGGGGGATGGCGGCGATTATGTTGTTTTTTGTTTACAATCAGCTGAGGGTTGCGAGTGTACGAGTTTAGACGTATGGCAAGGCTGGTCAGTTGATACACACCAATTCATGTCGGCCTACTATATACTTAGATGAGGAACAAGTATTGTGTCGCGTTAATCGGCTGCACCAGGCTCGAGGAAAATCTGATTGCTCTTCGTTGCTTACCAACCAAAACAATGGCCGAGTTTCTAGCGCACAGTTACTCGCAACATAGAAGCCAGCGTGTTCGTCCTTTCCTGCCCGCTGATTGGTTTATCTTTCAGGATTGTTCTTGTTCACGCAGAGCCATCAATGGGATCGATAAAAATGAATAAACAAAAACTGTTGCAAGACCCAAATGCACATTTAGCAACCAAAATGAACCATACATAATTCCAAATTCCCCCTAGGCGTGTTTTGAGAAAGCCGAAAACTTTGGACACACTCCCTTTAAAGGCAGCGGTCCCTGTTTGTATAGTGCTTTGAGCTGAAATGGCCACCTTGAAGATCATTTAGGTCAGTTCAGAGCCCTGCTATTCTTAAGACTTAAAACTCTTCAGTTGTTGAGCTACACTCATTCAAAGATGTGAAGACTATTTTGTGCCGACTATTTCAAGGTTACCAAGGCATTCATGATGTCATGATAACACCATTTACATCCTGCCATTTCACTGGCCATGCAGTATTCAAGGTCCATAAAGCTAGAATTGTCGAGTTGTTCATATCCGGCGTGTGTAAGCACGATTTTCAGATGTGGTAACCGTTCATTGCATAGGCGTTAGAATGTTTCAGAACGTGAGGGCCAAGCTCAGGGCGTACTTCAGGAACTTCTTCTGGTAATCAAGCCCGATGGCCGGGGGTAGGTGTAGAAATGGAGGTTATTATCGCTCTTTATTCAAATGTCATAGCTGCTATGCTAGATATGCATCTAGAGCTGCTTCTCACTAGTGCACAATCTTGCCCTTTCGACTCATCTATGTCATCCGGCAAATAAGGCTATTCAGATTCCCAAGATTATGCGGCCATTTCAGTATGGGGAGGCGAAACTTCACGAGCGGATAGACGTTTTGGGGCATTGATTAGCATCTGCCTCCACAGGGTGGATACCAAAATACGGCCTGAAGTTAGGCTGGTGAGCATATTGAACGTGAATCGATGGCTCACAGTGCAAGACTTATCACAGCATTTTAGTCGGAAGCAAATTCGGAAGCTTGAAACTGCCAAAGCAACGTGACAAAAGCCATAAACTGAAAATTATTTAAAAACCAAGCTACAGAATGAAAGACCTATCATATATTCCTTATCTGGGCTCTGCTTCCGTCCGCCGTCGGCGGCCACTACCCTGGCCCGGCTGTCTCCCGCATGAACGACTGCGAACTGATCGTATGGCTGCTTTGTTGCATATTTCTGGAACAGCATTGCTGCTAAATCGTGTGTAAAACATATGGTGGACAACTGCAACAATATCTTTTTCCCAGTTGTCTTCCTTTACACCACACCACCCCAGAAAAAGCCCCCTGCGAAGCTGCCTGTTTTAGGTATGAATTGGTCCAACGGATATTTAATTTCCACCATGCAACGCAGGCAACTTGATCTGCCTTTGTATAAAAGCGGGGACGTAACCAGAGTCTTGCCAAGGGGGACACAGAGTTGGCAAAGGGCCCTCTTATGGTAACCCCCCAAAATCCTTAGATATAGTTTAGTTGTTAACAAGGGATACAGTTTTCTTCGTTTTGTTCTTATTTTTACCTTACAACCAGAACAGAAACCCCAGCTACCATGAGATCAATTCTGTTTGCATTTGGAAGTCCATATGTACCCTGCAAACATCATGCGCCAAACGACCGCATGAAATAAATTACTGACGCCCTTGATTTACAATAGTTAAGTGGACTTTTTCAAAACCGATACAAATCAGAAGCTTTGTCAAAATTGTTTATTTGGATTCCACAGACATTAAAGACATCGTGAGGGTAGATTGTGGATCGCCATGTTTGATCGAAATTTGGAGATGAAACTTTGATCGAAGATTGAGTGGTCAACAAAGTGTTTGGCACGGCCAAGCCATATCAATACACTTGTTAAGTCACATGCCAAGGTGGATGAAAATAGTGACGCCTCTGAAGTAATTCCCTTTAGACACTCAAATCGATTAGTGACACAGGCTATGTAACGAAGTTTTGAGCATGCGCAATCGCAAATCTTGGCAATCAGAACCTCGACGCCAGGCGTTGCAGTCTCCGAATGCCGCGCAGTGTCGGTCTAGTAGCTAACGCTGCGATGTGGTTAATGGGTGGACGAAAATGATGACGCTTCTGAAAGAAGTACCTATGAGCGCTTCATACATTAAATCTTGAATATGGAAGGCAGTCTGGGCCCATATTTCACGTGTGCAATTTGTAAACTAATGATAGGAATGAATTGGCCTTCAAACCACCTCAAAGTGGGGCTGCAGTCTGGAGGTGGACGTTTAAGAGTTTTTTATTTTATTATTTTGTGTTTATTTTTCGTGTTCCTGTAACTATTAATCTGTCCTGAAGAGAGCTCAATACGTTGCCCGCGTCTGGTGGCACTTGCAGTGGCCGACGCCGTTCGGCTTTACGGCAGCTGCAACCCAGGCCATCGCTGTCCTTGCCCTCGAGGTTGCGGACGGGCATGTTCTCAAATCTTTTGGTGTAATCTGTTTCACTTATCCATTTTGAATAAGTGTACGTTCTCAGATAAATATGGGATTGCCTTTTTTGATTTTTTAAAAAATCATTTCGACACTCTCTATTCAACATTAATGAGACCCCACTCTACTTGATAGAGACCCCTCACTCCTTTCCGAGCAGTGGGCCCCTCGAGCAGAACACCAGGGGCACATTATCATTTTTGGTGAAGGGCTGAAGGGCCATTCTGTCCCATCGCGACGTGCCTTCTGACTATCATTGTGACGACACTCGGCGGGGTCTCCTGGTCGACTCGGAGATCATTAGGAGGATATACCATGTCACATTGTTCCCTTCCCTAACACGGGAAGCCTTCTGACCCGCACATTTGACCCCCAATCAGCACAAGAACCCTCACTGATGCAACAATATCCCTGATCGCCGCAGGTGGTCCAATAATTGTCACATACACCCCAGTTCCATGCTATTCTGTGTTCATCGCAGATATTGAAGACTCTCTGAACGTAGATTGCAGGTCCTGAAATGTTCAAAATTCGGTCAGAGTGGATTACCGATAAAAACTATGTAAAATGGTTGCAGCCCGTAAAGCTGCATATATAGCTCGTAGCTCGTAAATAGCTCGTAAAAAAGCTCGTAAATAAAAAGCTCGTAAGTCGCAGCAACGGGTCTCGACGTCGGGCGTTGCAGTCTCCATAGGCCTCGTGGCGTCGGCTCTGCGCCTGTGGTACTTAGCGATAGCCAATGAGTAATCGAAAAAGATGACAATCCTTGAGGAAGATGGCTGAAACACAAGCGCCGAGCAATGTTTGGTTCAGCACACAGCCAGCTCCGCCGCGGGCAACCTGTCGGGAGATTGCAGAGCTACAAGTGAGTGCTGTCTTACAAATGTTTCAGGACGCAATCAATGACGTATTGAGGAGCATATTTATTAAACATCGAAATTGTGTTGTTAAGAGCAATTTTCCACTTAAAAGCATACTAATCGTTATAAGTTAGTTTATTTCACCATACCTGATGCTAACCTCAATATCGTGAAATATGCAACATTCGGTTTCAACGGAAATTCATGGCCTTTAAAGGGAATGTTCCACATTCGAAGATATTAAACCAAGTGTTAGATGTGATGAAATAAGCTCAATTTAAACTATTGATATACTTTTAAGTGGAAAAGACTGCTATATCTGTATGCTCTGTCTGTAGACAACACAATCTCTCCTTTTAGTAGATATGCTTTTCAATACGTCAATTTGATTGCGTTTTTGAAAGTGATGTATGACGTCGAGGTGCTGCCAAACTAGGCGTGCGAAATTGCCACCCTAGCACTCACAGGTAGTACTTCAACTTATTGAAAGATGGCAGTGGCGTTACTGGAAGTGTTCACTGAGCCATATATCGTTATGTACTGGTTTTTACCTTGTCTCGTGGTGTTCTTGCATTTTTATTCGTGCATTTAAGATGTTAACTTATCTTTACATGCTTGGTTATCGCAAGGGGAAGATTCCTCAGGCGCTTGCAGCCATTTCCCGATAATATGCTTCTTGGCCTTGAATGTTGCATCGCCTATAGGGTGACAGGATTTGGATGAAGTTGGTGTGGCGTCATGCATGCCTGAATGGCCTTGTAATATTCTGCACAAAAATAGTCTGCAAAGCTTTGCGGGCGTGTAACTCAGAAGCTGGGGTGTTGTAGGTTTGTAGAACTAAGAACCTTACATTAGATCCCAGGACTGTGAACTGCACCGAATGATCTTTGAAATGTCTGTTTCAGTTCAAAACCCCATACAAATGTGGAAGGCTCACTCAAGTTATACTGCATTTGCAAAGCCATGACTGCCAGGCAGTGGAGCATTTAGCGTCAGGGGCAGTATTTGGAGCTGTTCACCGGACAGCACAAAGTGCTTCATCCACTTATTGCCTGTGCCGCATGTGCCGGGGCTTGTTACGAAAGTACCTAATCGGAGCAGCTACCACAACTGTGAGCGTTTCTCAGTCGAAATGAAAGAGAATCTTCGGGTCTGCACGTAGCATCTTAGGCATGCTTTCTATATGTTTTCAAAATGTTCCCGTCTCTGTCAAAACGGTCACTTCTTGTCAGGCGCTTTGCGTCAAGCGTGCTGTAATACATCGATTGATACTGTACCGTTCGCATTCCATTGAAGCTGCCCACGTCGTACAGCATACATTGGGGCTGCAGCGTCATGGTGTTTCCCTGCCTGCCGGTTTGTGAGAGAAGTTTTCAGTAATGTCCCTGGGAGCAGAGTGAATGGCCAGACCAAAAAACTATCGCGACTCGGGCTGCGGTGAGTCAACTGGATTCTATCTGGACCTAAAACGTAGTCTATTTCTGGCATGGAATTGATCTCCGGTGAGATACAACAAATGCATGGAAAACAAGCTTGGTTCCATGCACCACGCCGCACACTGGACACTCCAGTCTTCACGCATCACAAAGTAACACAATAAACCACCCGCACTGCCAGGCATTCGTCGTGATACACCCATTGCTGACGTTTTTTGTTGCATGTCCGGCTGTGCTGGTGCGTGCTTTTTGGGACAGAAAACTATCGGTGTGGCTGATTTCCCACCGCACATTCCACACACCAACAGCATAGCGCTGGCCACGGAGTGGCGCACGGCCTCGTGAGGCGGCTCTCTCAGCGCAAGAGGACGTTCGGTTCGCTGCCGTGGCCGTGACATGTGCGCGTCTCTCTGCCTGCGCCAACAGGAGACTGGTGCGAGATTACCGCCCAGGACGGACCAGCAGGCCAGCTCGGACAGCCAGCCGACGGCTGACCGCGACGCTCGCGCAGAACCGGCGGCCGATGCGACCGAGGATGTGGAAGCCCGGCATGCCGCAAGCGTAGACCCGGGCCCCATCCGGAATGAGGAGTTAGATTCAGACCCTGAGATCATTCCAGATCCTGACAGCGATCCAGACCACGCGATCACTTCGGACTCAAGCAGCCCGACTGATTTGAACCATGCGGTTAGTACGGAATCCCCTGACAGATCGGATCGGGACAAAAAGCCAAATCCAGAGCCTAGGCCAGCAGTTAGAGATGAACCTGACAGGAAGCTAGACGCAGAGAGCATCGAGTTACGTCCAAAAACTAAGACTAGACATGCCGCTGAGATCAGCCCAGGTCATGAACCAGCTCCAGACCTGGTGACAAGTCAAGCCGACCCTCAGACCAATCCCACCGCTGACACCAGTGCGAAGCGGTCGGCCCGTTTGGTGAACAACCGGTTGCTGGAGCTGCATGACCGGGTGCTGGCCGGTCCGCCGTGGCGCCCACTCGGCGCCTGGCTCGAGAGGACCCACGTGACCAGCGGCCCCGCCGAGCTGCGCGGCGAACATCGGTTTGTGGCCGACGGCATGCTGACGTCACGCGACTGCCGCCGGCTGATCGACATCCTGCAGGTCAGCGATAGTCCGCTCGGTTCATGTTCTAGTTGCACGCGCGGACACAGATCGAGGCTCAGCTGTCTGTCAGATGCAAACGCAAATGACTGTGGCAACAGGCGAAACGAGCAACGTTTTCGGCCAAGGCCAGACACGTGTGAGGATCAGGGGATATGAAAGTTATTGACGCGCACGAGTGTAGTCTTCATTTGTTCTGCACAAGGTATACACGAGGAATAAGCGCTAAGGCAGAATGATCCTGTCAGGCAGGTAGCCATAGTTTTTTCGGAGGAGAACAGGAGGGCGATGTCATGTTTTCTCAACCTCCTGTGACTTTAAACACCATCCCCACGAAATCCATCGATAGCTAACGTAAACGTCTTGACTCGAGCGGGGTAGCATGGCCCACGTGGTCTCTCTTGGTCACGTTACTCCAGTGGTGTTGAAATGCCTCAATAGTTCCAACGAACAGCTAATTGTCTTCCACGTAAACATGAGCCCGCATTAAGAAACTCTCAAATACGTGAGTTTACCCTGGCTCGGGCTTGTATCGATGAATTCTGCTCAAAGCCCTCCTTGTTGTACGTGTAAACGGTTCCGACACACAGCAAGCGGTTTGCAGTGTTCCGCTCTTGCAGGCAGCGGGAGTGGCGGGCGACGGATACCGCCAGAGGGTACCGCACACTCCGTTTGAAGAGTTTCGCGGTCTGTCGTTCGGCCGCCTTGTCGTGGTGAGCTATCCACAGAACCGTTTCGTTTATTGGAATCGCATCGTTCTCATTTTTACGTTCCTCTTTGCCTCATCGCATAATGGCACTAACATACATTGCACTCTGTGAATTTTAAATATTACCTATCAGCAAATACATTTTTAAACTGTCACATTTTATTGAAACAAAATCTGAAATATCCCATTAAAAACTGGGCTTTGCTAGCGCCTTAAGGAAATATTTTGATAAGTGCGATAGCATTAACCTGCTAGTTAAACTAATTATACCCGATGCCGCGTCCACGCTCCACCTGAGCACATCCGAATATGCTACCGCCCCCTCCGGAAACATGTGGTGCCGTCATGATGCCCTCTAAGCAGTGATCGCTGGAACCACGAAAGGCCAGGCCGCACCGCTGACCACGATCCGCTCCGGTCTGACATTTGACCGCGCCCGGCTTCAGAAGGTGGCACGAGACGAGGCGTCGCGGAACAGTCTGCGCTTCCTGATGGACGTGGCGGACGCGGCGAGGCTGTTCGTGGCCCGGCAGTTCGGCGTGGTCGAGCTCCACTCGTCCTACACACACCTGGTGGGCAGGACGTACCTGCCCGGTGAGTGCTGGCCACCAGAAGGTGCCCGCACGCTCTCTGTGCCTTGATGCGCCTTTTTCTCATCACGGCGACCTATCAACAGACCTTTTCGCTTGGTGGTAGCGTGTCACTGCAGCGCGCGACCGAAGCGGCCTCGATTGTCACGTACGAGTGTCTAATTTATTGACAAGTGTGACGGGCTGGGGCAAAAGCGTTACATGGACAGGATGTCGATCCCTCGTAAAAGCCGCACGGGCATGATTCAGGCCACCACATTGTACACTCGTTAGTCAAATAAAAGCAAGGCACCACAATGATTGCTGGGATGTGACAACAGTAAAAGCTCGGCGAACGTAAACGGACACGAAGTCAAAAACCATGAAGTGAGGGGTTAAAGAGTCAAACGTGATGAAGTCAAACGGCAAAAAGTCATGGTAGACATACATGAAATGCATAAAAGTTAAGCAGTAAAGGTCAAAGGAACAACAAATCAAATAGCAGGAACTGAAAAAGATAAGTCATGTGCAAAAAGTCGAATAGGCAGAAATGGAAAAGGATAGCAAGTGAAATGACGAAAAGTGGAATGTTGAATAGTCAAAAGATGAAAGTCAAACATAAAATCATCGGGGGTGAAAGCCAAAAGGCATAAAAACCACATAAATTACAGAGAAAAGGAGAGCTTGTTGCCCTTTGGCCTCTCCAATTACATATAAAACGGTAAAAAGGCAAGCTAAGAACTGCAAAACAAAATGAAACAGGTTCCTGGGATGCCTAAAGTAAACAAGCTAAAATACTCTCTTGCCCATTGGCCGGCAGTACATTCAGGTTAAATCCAGGAACTGAGGCCTTTCCATATCCACAGGAACTGTGCGTCTCAACTGCTTTCAAGCTGGGACTCCTTTAGATGTCAGCATCGCTCCTTGCACGCCTGCAGAGGCACGGGTCCGAAACTAGGGCATATGCAATTTTAGTGGAAGTCCCTGTTCAAGAAACCAGACCGGCGTGAACTAGGTGACCTAGGCATCCAGAGGCCCACTTGACTTCCGTGGAATCCGTGGTCCGTGGAAAACCACATCCATCTCAATATCTGCCCATACAGCTGCGAAGCATTATAACTTCGTTGACCAACTTTATCACAGTTTTTGATGCACAGTAGCTAATTACAAGGCGAACTACTTGTAACAATAACTGTGGCTCTTCACGATTTAAACCAGCCCAATCACAAAAAGCTGTCTCACCAGCAAAAAGTAAGTTTCCAGGTTTTAGTAGGTCCTCGTGTTTAACAGCGCTTTTTGTTTCTTTTAGTGGTCTCCGTGATCCAACAAATATGGTTAACTGTGCCTCCCCAGGGCTCAAAATGACTGAGAAACGTGATATACGTTTTGTTGAAATTGGGGAAGTCGGCATAGTCCTAAGGGGCTGGAATAAAGAATAGTGATAGGGCTGTTGATTGGCTCCCAATTGGCTCTGTTGATGACCGTCGATTGGCTCCCAATCAGTGTTGTGCAATGAACAATGACGTAACAAAAGAGTGTGTCGTATTGAGAATGATGCTTTCTTAACAAAAAAATTGTGTTGTTTTGAACAGTATTTTCCACATAAGAGTGCACCAGTGCATAAGAGAAGTTAGAGTGCATAAGGGTAGTAAAAAATGAGTTTCTTCTATCACATCTGATGATTGCTTCAATATCTTCAAATGTGGAACATTCCCTTTAAGGCAGCCTGAGTATCATGCTGTATCGACCACTGAGGTACCACCGCTGAAACCAATATGCTTTTTGGCAGGTCTGGGACAGAAACGTCCAGCCTCTGATCTGAGCCATCCAATCCACGTGGACAACTGTTTATTATTCGACAACGGAACGTGCTCGCGAGGCAAGGGCGCTTACATTCACCGCCACTACAGTGCCATCCTCTACCTGAACGACAACTTCAAAGGCGGCGAGTTTGTATTCGCCAGGGATCTGATCGATAGAAAGCCAGTGGTGAGTGTCGCTGCACGATCAAACAGTTTTGGACGAGACTGCTAGATTTTAGAAATGTGGTGCCAACCCCTTCGCATCGGCTGTGCATACGTCTCCCCCGTTGTCGCCGCAAAGCATTCCGCCCCAGCGTACCCAGCTCTAGGATGTGGGGTGAATCTTCACGCCCAATCTACAGGCATAGCTGTCCGCCCAGCCGTCGCAGTGCAGCGCCGGTGAGCTGTCCCACTGACCCAGCACCTCCTCGCGGCGGCGCCAGGTGCGCGTGCGCGCGCACTGCGGCAGACTGGTGGGCTTCTCGGCTGGCACGGAAAACCCGCACGGCGTACTGGCCGTCACGGCCGGCACCCGCTACGCCCTGGCCATGTGGTACACTGAGACGGCCGCGCAGCGCGAGGACGAGAAGATGGTCGCCGAGCTGTACCTGCACGACCCCAGCATGGCAGGTGCGAGTCCCGCGGAATGACCCGATCATGACGTGTGTGACCGTGTTGCCTGGTCCGGCTAAATTAGACATGGGTATTATTTCGCGACCGGAGAATGTAGGTCTTACTGCATGAGCCGAGCATGATGGGCACGAATTTCACTACGTGGCCTTCATCACGAAATCTATGTCGTCTCCCTGACGGACAGAGCACGGAGGACGTGGCTAACTACAAAAAAAACAAAAACATTCCCTCCAAGCACGCTTTGCCTTGCTGCGCAGCAAGAGTCCTACTGATATACCTGCCCGCCAAAGTGCTTTTCCGCATCGACCATGCTTGTTAAGAGTATATTCCGAGTAAAATGAGAATATACCGTATCGTATGCGCTGAGTAAGCGCTGCACTGCAGCACTCAAAAGGTAAATGGACAAAAAGAAATGGTGGAGAGGACGAGATATGTTTGCCACGGTAGAGCCCACACCGCCATGGTGCCGTGCCTTTCTTCGATCTCTACTAAAAGCGCGGCGTGTTGTCTTGACTAGGAGAAAACAAGCGGATTTCCGGTCTTGTGAATGTGCACAAATCGCGAAAATCGCAACGCGAATTACTGACCGTTGAGCATCGGTTTCACAAACACAGGCAGCTAGACCTCGCCTTGAGTTACGTCGTGTTCTGGCAGCGGTGAAGAACATGGTTTCCGGACTGGACGCCAAATTCAAGAAGGTGGACAAAATGCTGGGCCACTAGAGATCGCTACTGAAAGAGGCCACGAGGCAACACGGCGGACGTACTGGCCTTCTGTACTGGACGCTGCGTACTGCCCAGACAGGCTGGCTGGCCTGGTATCCCGGCCAGCAGACAGCTTCCTCCTACCGAGGCCGCTGGGCTTCCCTGTGTGGGCAGGCGCGAGCCAAACAACTGTGATCTGTTTATTGAACGGGTTTGAGTTGGTGGAGGGGCGACAGGAAGCGGGAAAATCGATTACGGCTGCCGGCTGTGTGTTTGGGTACAGTGTTCTACGGTTTTCGTCTAAACTTTAGATGACCCCTTCCATTGTTTTCATTCGTCCTATTTGCTACGGATGGTCTTTGGTGTTGTTTAAATATGTGTTTGTTGATTGTTATCTTCACGTATTTTGTTCGTGCTCCAGTTCTGGCATATGATCGTTACGAGCTTCAATATTGTGCCAGGGGTCAGTGGTAGTGTGGTTAACGAACTCGCGAATTTCTCGGAGGAATGCTTTTTTAGTGCCAAGAGTAAACGTCGGCTGTGAGATAGTATAAACCAGGCAAAGGGGAACGACGACATCGCAGACTGGATGAGTGACTAGCTGGTGGCCGGGGCCCTGGTGCTGGTCGCGGCGGAGAGCGGGACATCCGACGGTCGGTTGCCCGCCCACCGGTGGGAGGTGCCACCTAACCCCACCAATCGCGTCAGGGAGATTATCCCACAACTATGCTGGGATCATGGTCCTAAAGTTAGAGTTTTATAAAGTAAAACGTTATCTCACACTGTTCCTCACCCGCATCGCATACAAACCGTAAAATGTGCTAGGATGCTGGGTTACTGCCAGCATCCTAGTATTTTAGTATATTTTACGATGCCATCATTTTGTCCTAGTCATCCAGGGGCGTACTAAAGTTTGGGGGGGGGGGGGCGGGCGTTTCGGGCGGGCGTACGTTTCCGGTATCAGTTTCATATGTGTATTCAAACGCATATGAATAGACGCCGACTGTTAAAAACAGAAATACGTTAATTTCACGACACGTAAAAATACGTTAATTCCAAAGATGCGATTAAAATGATATGCAAGAAACTTCGCCCTGCTATGCCCCAAAATGTTTTTCGTGGAAAATGTTAGCTGTGACAGTCATTGCAAGCTTCTGTACACAGTCATGCATGCAGCAACGACTTAAAATCAAAACCTTGAGCTACGATTGGGCTGATGCTCCCCGTATGTCTACACGGCGCGGTTTCAGAAGGGCTTGTGCTATAGTTGCGCTCTGCGGCGCAGGGCACTGCGCTGATGATCGGTCACCGACCCGCGGTACATATGTTAGCCAGTTCTTCTGCGGACTACCCTGACTGGCCGTAAGAGGCGATTTCCAACGGCCACGTAGAACTGCGGACATCTGGCCACTTTCTGTTGCCAACTGCTGCGCGGCGCCTGGGGAACCGAAGTGTGGGCCAGAGGCCCTTTCACCTGGGGCTGGACTTTGAACCCTACTACACGGGTTGCATTGCACCTCTAAACGAAATTGCGGCTTCGAAACGAATCACCGTGGTATTGTTAAGTACTCGGGTCTGTAAAACCTTTCGCAAGTCTGCGGCCGGCTCTGGGAAATTCCAAAGCGCGGCCAGTATGTAATGCCCTCCGAACATGTCAATTTTGGTTGCAGTGACCAAAAGCTATTCACCACATGTTGACCAGCTTTTATCAACTTCCACGAATCATTATGTTCACAGCTTCGCAGATTAATATAATAAGCAGACTTAAGAAAAAAGGACCGTAGGTTCATTTTCATTCGGACATTCAGGAGCATACTATAAGTCATAAGCCTTAAATACTTTCCAGCTGGCACCTACAGGCCGCAGTTGGGCCAAACTCCACGATCCAACTAGCGAATCTTGTCAACGGACCCTTGTCCCCGGAAGAACTGACGATATTCTTTCTGGAACTAGCGCGTATCATGAGTATTGCAGTCTTCGGAGTACTCCATGTCGCAGTCGGGCGCCTCATTCCCACGTGACCCGGACCCGCTTGCTAACATAGGAACGCTGTTGACACTGCGACTTCTGCTGAGCGAAACGTATAAAAAACATGAGGCTTATAAGGCTGACGAAACCCTTCTGAGGCTTACAACATAGCGGACCGCTGACTATTTGACCTTCCCGCACATTATATGTGTAGGAGGCCTTTTTACAGCTAACTTTTGCATCTGTTCATTGACGTTGGTATTTTTAATGTCACCCGTCACAGCCTGTTAGTTGTGTACCCACGGATAACTGGTCAGACATAACCGTTAGGTTACGTAATAAGTAACCAGCAACTTGAAACGAAGTACCTTACGACGCGCATTCTCTTTTGCAACAAGTACTTATACCTAAGCCAAAAAGCACCCACGCTTGCCTCATGACTTGATGCTTGCGTGTGGGCCAAAGTACTTAAACAGTTGAGATCATCGTTAGATTTGAACTAAGATAAGCGTGCTTCGACTGGAAAAGTCGGGGTGATAATATCGCTGTTTTCATAATGTATACCACAATAAAATGGAACATGGTGCCGGACGACTTTGGAAATCTTACGAACAGATCTACATCTAAACGTTCGTCCGTCAGATGCGTTAGTCAGAGATTTAGCGAGATCGGTTAAGGCATCAATTTACAAATGACGTGCCTTGCCAGTTCGCTGGCAGGGGGCCTCGCCAGACCATGCCATCTTGGCCGACAATTCACTTAACTTTGCACGATTTACGGTTTCTTTGACTGCGACCAAAGTTGTACTCTCAGAAAAGCTCAAAGTGTCAGTGCTGATTCAAAAGCTGGAAGGACCGCAAGCCCCCGTGCCCGCAACTGTCCGGTCAGTTATTCCACCGGCCGTCGTCAGGTCCTCGTCGGTCTTGCTGAAGACCCAGAGACGTTCCCCCAGTGCCCGCAACTGTCCGGTCAGTTATTCCACCGGCCATCGTCAGGTCCTCGTCGGTCTTGCAGAAGACCTAGAGGCGTTCGCCGCACAGCCATGTGCGAATCAGCCTCAAAAGTCCCTGGATACCAGAGACTTTGGAGGGTGTAATATACGGACGCATGACCATGCCCCACAGATCCCCAGGTCTTTACAGTAGCGACAAACACCTGAAGACGGCCAATTAACTAACTGACCGAAACGTAGTGTGCAGTCCGATACAAATGACGAGGACAAAAGTGAGGACGACAGTCTACAGACTGGGCTAAACGCCCATATGCCTTCCGTGGATGGGGAACAAAAGTTGGCTTCAAGACCGATCAGTGACGTCACTGCGAGTTGGACGGGATTCAGATCGCTTCAAATTATTGGGCCCAACCGAAAGTGCCTTGGCTTACATGTGTAGAGCATCGCAGCGTACCATCAAGGTACGTTCGCGAAATTTATGTTGTCCCTAGTTCGTTGCTGGGTGCAAGGAAGTGTATATATATATATATATATATATATACCTATACAAGACGGTTCCCAGCAGTACCTTGTGCCTGATTTTTTTCTATTGAATAAATGGATGTGACACACCTTGTTCTTTCGCTGTTACGGGTTATTATCGTTGTGTGCTACAGTGCTTGGTGGAAGCGCCAGCTCCATAATCTACAGCGCTTGGTTTTCGCATTTGTTGTTTTATTTGATGAGCTAACTCACCGATGTTTGACCACCTAACACCTATCTAAAATGTGTATGTGCATAAAACTGAGCAATACAAACAAGTGCTAATACAAAATCCAATGAAGCCTCTCGAATTCGTACGCAAAACGCTTCAAGAAAATTGCAACGTCGTCAACTGAATTCCGTAACCATGCGGCGCACCAATATCGGGTGGACTAACATCACGTCGTTATTCCCTCACGTAAGACAACGCATCACACACAGCAAACATATTACTCCGAGATCACAACTTGATACGTTTCGTCGGCGGCCAGCTGAAGTCCAGGTCCAGCTCTGGAAAGTCATCGTCGGCAGACTCGAACTGTGAGCAGCCAGCGGCGCTCCCCTGCACACGCCGGCCCGAGGCATCCGGCGTGGCGGCCCGCGCCGGGCGAGCGACCACGTCACCGGATGGCGCCGCGACCCGACCCGGCACCGGCACCGGGACTGGCGCCGGCGCCGGGCTGGGGTCCGCGCTGAACTGGGCCAACTTGCCGAGCGTGCTGGCCGAGAGCGCACCGCCGGCCCGACTCACTGCCGCCGGCCGAGGGCGGCGTGTCCCGTGCGCGCCGGCCCGACTCACTGCCGCCGGCCGGGGGCGACGTGTCCCCACCCGGCGGCCGGCTCCGGTCTCGGTCCGCCCGCCGGCGTCAGCTCGGCGCTAATCCTCCCGGCCGCTGCGCCGGTCCGCCTCGACCCGTCTCTGGCGGCTGGCCGGCGGCCGCGCGGCGTGCAGCCCGGCCGAGACCGCGCCGTCGCGCTGCCCGCCCCCCGTCTATGCCGGTTCGCAGCGAGCTCTCGAAATCGTCCAGGTCGTCCACGAAGCCGTCGAGCGAGGTACTGAAGCCGGGCGCGCGCCCGACCTCCGAGCGGGTCAGGCCGAACGCGGCCGCCGGTTTCCTGACGAACTTGAAACGCGATAGCTGCTGGGCGCCGGGGTGGCCCACCGGCGGCTCATCCGTCGAGCCCAGGCTTGTGGCGCCCTCTGCCAGCTCCAGGGTTGACAGATCGCCAATGTCCGTGACCTGCGCCGACCTGCGCCCCGTGGTCGGGCCGGCGGAGCCGCGTCAGCGCTTCGGCCCCGGCCTCGGCCTCAGCCTCGGTCGAGGTCGTGGCGTCGCCGGTGCCGGAGGCCGTCGCCGGCCGCGGACTGTCGCCCGAGCCGCGGCTCCGGCTGGCTGCCAGCCTCGCGCTCAGCGTCGGCCCGATGCGGCAGGTGGGGCGGTCTGCCGCGGTAGACGGCGCTGCACTCGTGAGGATGGCTGAGGCGTCTTCTGAGGCGTCCGAACTGGCGCCCCTCTGATTGTCCGATGACCCCGTCGCAGCCGAAAGGCTACCTAATCGGCGCTCCGCAGCGGCGCCTGCGGGGCTGCCAGGCGCCAAGTTCGGTGGGGTGTCCGGGGAGCCGCGGTCCGCGGTCGGGTCTGGTGGCGGCCCCGGCCCGGGCCGAGACGGCGAGTCCTCTGCCGGGCCGGGCGAGTCCAGTCGCTGCATCTCGTCCAGCGCGGCCAGCTCCTGCTCCAGCAGGTCCTCCATGCCAAGCCGGCCCAGGATCAGCTCGCCTGAGCGGCCAGACAAGGCGTTAGCTCTGGCTGCACCGCAGGACGGCACATCTGACGTCACAGGATCCAGACGAACCAAGACCGCAGGATCCGGATCCACACGACACGGTCCCGACCGGGATCGCGTGCAGGCCGCAGCTGGCACATCGGACGGGCATCGCACATCCCAGTAGACCTCAGCAGACACGGAGTGTTCAGGGGTCCACATCATTGGGACAGACCCACCAGACCTCAGCAGACGCAGACACGGCATGTTCAGGGGGCCCACGTCATCGGACCAGACCCCAGCAGACCTCAGCAGACACGGGGTGCTCAGGGGGTCCACGTCGTCGGACCAGACCCCAGAAGACTTCAGCAGACACGGCATGCTCAGGGGTCCACGTCATCGGACCAGATCCCAATAGACCTCAGCTGACACGGGGTGCTCAGGGGGTCCATGACATTGGGACAGACCCAGCAGACCTCAGCAGGCACGGCATGCTCAGGGGGTCCACGTCATCGGACCAGACCCCAGAAGACCTCAGCAGACACGGCATCCTCAAGGGGTCCACGTCATCGGACCAGACCCCAGAAGACCTCAGCAGACACGGCATGCTCAGGGGGTCCACGTCATTGGAACAAGCGTCAGAAAATGGTGACCTTATCAATATCACTAGTCGCTATCATGCAAAACACGTCACGTTTGCGAGCACGCTCAGGCCTGTCTGTATTCCTTAGCCAACAATGCAAGTGTTGTTTCAGTGATGACGCTTTTCCGTTCACATCATGTTGATCCAGTTCTTAGACCCTGCCCGCGGTATGGTGCGTAATGAACACCACGACCACGATCCTGTAGTGAATTTGATGTGCTCACATGAGGGTATAACCATCACTGGAATTGCAGTATCCTCTCTCGGCTTATTGCAAATGGCCAGAGTTCACACCAAAATAAGTACCGGTGACAGAGACGACACCAAACAACGCAGGATTTAGTCGTGCCGTGTCGACAACCGCGCCGTCCCGTCCTGTCCGTCGACTCACACTGCTGGCGGTACTCGTCGGCCGGGCTGTCCGGGAAGCTGGTCTGCAGGATGGAGCCGACGCCGTCGGGGCCGAGCAGGCCGCCGCCCAGCCCGCCCAGCGACGCCTCCATCAGTGTGACGGCCACCACGGCGTCGCAGAGCTGCGCGCCGCCGTCCGAGCAGCGCAGCCGAGCGTGCGCCTGCGCCAGCCGCAGCAGCGACTCCAGCAGGCGGACGGTGGTGCGCGAGCGGCCGGCCGACTCCTGGCCACGCACCAGCTGAGCGGGCCGCACACAGGCGGCGTCAGCGGCGACTATCAGCACTGAAGCACTAGCGTGGCAAGTCGGGACGAGCTTTCGCACCTCATAGCGGACCGTTCGAGCGGCCTTCGGGCACCAGTGACGTCACCCACATAGTCCATGTCACGGGGGCCAACAGTAGCGTGCTCGTCCTCGGGGTGGGAGGCGGCAGCCCCCTGGCGCCGCCGTCGCCCCAGGCCGGGGCGCCACCTGCCTGGTAGTACCCGCTGCAGCAGGGCGGCCGCCCGCCGGTCCGGCTCGGGCTGCAGGGTGCGCACGTGCGCCAGGTACGCTTGCAGCGTCTCCAGGCTCCAGTCGGCGGCGGCAGCGGTGGGCTCGGCGCCGGCCAGCGGGTCCAGGCCGGACAGAATGTAGCCGGACACCAGTCTGGCGGAGAACCTGAACATCAGCCGGCGCGCACCGGTCGGGTTGTAGCCCAGACATCAGCTGGCGCGTACCGATCAGGTGCGGCCCGTACCTCAGCCGGCGCGTACCGATCAGGTGCGGCCCGTACCTCAGCCGGCGCGCACCGATCAGGTGCGGCCCGTACCTCAGCCGGCGCGCACCGATCGGGTGCAGCCTGGACCTCAGCCAGCGCGTACCGATCAGGAGCAGCCCAGACTTCAGCCGGCGCGTATACAAGGGGTGCGGTCCGTACCTCAGCTGGCGCGTACCGATCGGGTGTAGCCCGGATTTAGGGAAGGAGCAGCCTTTCGGACGGTTTTCATCCAACGTAGGAGCGTGCACACCGCACTCATTTGACTTAAATGAAATGCAAAAAGGTCGGGCAATGACATTTACGCACAGTTGCAATACAACGCACGACCACGCAGGGATGTGTTGGAAACCACATTGTTAGCAGAAAGACAAGGTCTTAACCGGAAATAAGTGAGACGACCCAAGCTGCTCACACTTCAGGGACCAAACACAGACCGGCAGCCAGCTGTGGCTCGCCGTCTCGCACCACAGCAGGCCACGGCGTCCCCGTCGGACGCGCTCACTTGTCCCAGCCGCGGCTGCCGGCATCCTTCAGCACCAGGATGAGGTCGAAGCGGGAGAGCAGCGGCGAGCCCAGCCCGAGCCTCGGTAGCACGTCGCAGCCCGACTCCCAGTCGACTGGGAGGCGCGGGTTTGCCGCCGCCACGATCGAGCAGCGCGTGTTGAGCTTGCACACCATGCCCGCCTGATGGAGGGACGCACGGACACGCAAGTCACGTTACCGGAGTTCAGAGTCGATCTCATACAGCGCTGGGCGTGCACCAGACGGTAAGAACAGCAGCCGTAAATGAGGTACCTCGTTACGACAAAGTGGCGCGGATGAACGGGCACCATGAGAATACGATCGCCACGGGTTCTCCACTGACCTTGGCCACACTGATCGTCTGCTGTTCCATGGCCTCGTGGATGCTGGTCTTGTCGGCCTCTCTCACGGAGTTAAACTCGTCGATACAGCAGACGCCACCGTCAGCCAGGACCAGAGCCCCCGCCTCCAGCTGCCACTCAGCCCCTTCCTGAGGTCACCGACAGCGATACAGCAGACGCCGCCGTCAGCCAGGACCAGAGCTCCCGCCTCCAGCTGCCACTCAGCCCCCTCCTGAGGTCATGGACAGTGATAGAGCAGACGCCGCCGTCAGCCAGGACCATAGCTCCCGCCTCCAGCTGCCACTCAGCCCCCTCCTGGGGGCTGAGGGCAGCACGGACAACACTGCCTCACTCACGGTGCCGGAGCACCGGCCAGCTGGCGCTGTAACACGCTCTGGTATAAATTCAGATATAGTGTGAAGTCGGACATCCGGACACCAAAACGCGGCCGATTCCACTGCATAGCCCGCCAAGGGCGTGACAGACATTGCTGTCCCGGGAAAAGTTGGCAATTTGGACGGCATGCTTCCTTCCCGCGCTATCCTCGAGCACAGCGCGCGTCGGACTGCCCGCGTGGTCCTGGGCCTTGGGTCCTGATCTTGACAGCGGCACAGGTGAGACCTTGGACCTAGCGTCGAAGTTGGCGAGGGTGAGGCCTTGGACCTGACCTTCACGGCGGCGCAGGTGAGACCTTAGACCTGACCTTGACGGCGGCATAGGTGAGGCCTTGGACCTGACCTTAACAGCAGCGCAGATGAGGCTTTGGATCTGACCTTAACGGCAGCGCAGGTGAAGCCTTGCTCCTGACCTTAACGGCAGCGCAGGTGAGACCTTAGACCTAACATCGACGGTGGCGAAGGTGAGGCCTTGGACCTGACCTTCACGGCGGCGCAGGTGAGGCCTTGGACCTGACCTTAACAGCAGCGCAGATGAGGTTTTGGACCTGACCTTAACGGCGGCATAGGTGAGACCTTAGACCTGACACTGACGGGCGGCATAGGTGAGGCCTTGCACCTGGCCTTAACGGCGGCACAGATAAGACCTTGCTCCTGACCTTAACAGCGGCGCAGAGGCCTCGGACCTGACCTTAAACAGCAGCGCAGATGAGGCTTTGGACCTGACCTTAACGGCAGCGCAGGTAAAGCCTTGCTCCTGACCTTAACAGCAGCGCAGGTGAGGCCAGCCGAAGTGGAGCCGATGCCCGTGGTGAGGACGGAGCGCGCGCACAGCCGGGCCGCATACTTCAGCAGCTGCGACTTGCCCGTACCTGCGGACCACGGCGACTGGTCGCTGGGATCCCGCGGTGCACCAGTGACACTAAGCCCAGGATATGTGAAGGTCGGCGGTTCGGAAACTAAGCCCAGAGCAGAGTTATGGCACACCGCGTGTAACAAAGGACTGAGAGAAAAGTGTGCAGCCGTCTGTCAGCTGAGCTTACCGGGGTCTCCGACGAGCAGGAGGTGGGGCTCGCCGCGCGTACTGCTGGTGCCATCGCTCCGTCGCACACCTCCCACCAGGGTCAACGCCACGGCCAGCTTCACGACATAAAGGCCATATATCTGGAGAACACACACACCCACGGTCGGATGCCAGGGTCGGGGCCAACGCGACGTCAAATATGGCGCCATAAATGTAAATAAGCCCATGTTTTATGCATGTTGTATGCCCAATGGGTCTTGTGTGCTTTCTAAGCAAATCTCAGACCACAATTATTGACATGTATATTTAAGATGAGGCTCAACCTATGGGAGAACGTGTCATCTCCGCCAACGTATCGTGCTCGGATGTGCCGCGCTGGGCATGCCGTAATGTCATTCGTAGGCCGATGGCTGCAGTAACAACTTCCACTCACACGAGTCCGCACGTAAACCGACCACCTCACCTCTCGTGCCGAACGGACCTTAGACACTTCGTGTATTCGTAACTGCAGCGAGGCACGGAATAATGAGACTGGTCTGGGCGCAGCCACTCTCCGGCCCTCCCGGCTGGGACATCAGCCAGTACGACTGCGATCACTTGGGGACAGAGACGAGGAGGACCAGTCCCAGGAGCGAATGCAGAGACCATCGGCTCACCTGACAATAGGAGCGGTGTCAGGCATCTGACCCGAGAACAGGATCGGTATCAGGCGTCCGACCCGAGAACAGGGGCGGTATCAGGCGTCCGACCCGAGGACAGAAGCGGCGTCAGGCGTCTAACCCGACAACAGGAGCGGTATCAGACGTCTGACCCGGGAACAGGAGCGGTATCAGACGTCTCACCTGCGAGCAGAAGCGCTGCAGGATGCGGTTGCGGCCGCCCATGGGGTCGTGCCGGTATCTGCGCCAGAACTCGTCGAACTGTCGGCGCCGCTCGTCGGTCAGCAGCAGGCTGGTGCGCTGCTCGCTGTTGACGAACACCCGGTTGGCGTGCAGCGTCATCTCGATGTCGGGCGGCGAGCCGCGCACCGCTGACCGCCACCGCTGACGCACCGTCCCCCTGGCCAGCATATCATCACTCTCAGCACATCTCGATGTCGGGCGGCGAGCCGCGCACCGCTGACCGCCACCGCTGACGCACCGTCCCCCTGGCCAGCATATCATCACTCTCAGCACATCTCGATGTCGGGCGGCGAGCCGCGCACCGCCGACTGCTACCGCTGACGCACTGTCTCCCCTGGCCGGCACGCCAGCACACTCAGCGCACGCGCGCAGACCAACCGCCAGCCCGCAGCGGATCAGCACGGCGGTAAAAGTAGCCTTTGTATGTGCACCTCAGTGTCAGTACATCCAACTCAATGTCAGCATGTGCATCTCAACTAAGTATGTGCATTCCAGCGTCAATGTGGATATTTCGATGTCGGTATGCGCATCTCTGTCAGTATAGGCATGAGCGAATATGACCTGTAACATCGAACCCCGTAGCAACCCAAATCCAAAGTTTAATGAAGGTAAAGAAATCAGCGGTCGCATATCATGCAAGCAGGACATGCCGCGCGAATACCCCCTAAAGGGCCACAGCGGGCAGACTTGTTCCGCTAGCGCTCAAGGCTGGTCGTTTTCCACCGCTGTCTACAGCGCGAGCCCCGCTTCTTCGCTGCAAGCGTGCATGACTCACGTGATGATCACATCGTCCCCAGCCTTGCAGGAGTCCCACCAGATCGTCCTCCAGCACGACACAGAGGCCGCGGGGGATCTTGCCCACATCCAGCTTCTGTACCTGCGCGGGCACCAGATGACCGTTACATTTGCAACTGCCCATGCCGAGATCACGGTTCGCAATACTGCGTCACAGCGGCAGCACGCGTACACGTGCGCCAAATCGG
The DNA here is from genome assembly GCF_011947565.3 of Pollicipes pollicipes. Lineage (NCBI taxonomy): Eukaryota > Metazoa > Arthropoda > Thecostraca > Pollicipedomorpha > Pollicipedidae > Pollicipes > Pollicipes pollicipes. The sequence continues at coordinate 77,185 of NW_023596361.1, read as the reverse complement.
CGCCCTGCTTCACCGGCCCTGTCTGATCGGTTCGGCGCGGCGACACCACGGTCATTTGGCCTGGACAGGCGACCAATCTGACAAGTGCGGTCACTTTTACAAGCAACATCGACTGACTTCCACTTGGTGGCGGGCACGCAAGCCACGTGTCGTGAGCCTCACCTGCTCCTGCAGCCGAATCTCCTGATAATCTCTGGCCTGGTGGTGGCGCCACGCCGACGTCGGGGGCCGAGGCGGGCGCGAAGCCGGCGCCAGCGCGGCAACGGCTTCGGGTTCGGACAGCGAGCGGGCCCGCTCGGACTGGTAGCTCTGCTCGTACTCTGCCTGAGACGACACACCAGGCCGCACCGCACTGGCGGCTTCACCACAACCGACAGGCCAGCAGCCACGCTACCGCACACAATGTATAAGGCGCTGTAGTCCGTTTGAGCTCGCCGTAGTCCGTTTAAGCTATCAGTTCGCGTAATTGAAAGCACATTGGTGCAAAAACCGGAAACTGACGGGCCAGGAGTTGTGATACATCCGAAGCGCATTGCTTGCATACTCCAGCTGATGCAGCCCTTCCCAGCGTTCCCCTCGCGGCTGGGTATTCCCCTCCCTCGCTCTTAAGTGGGGCGGCGTACGTACAGTGACGGTGAACGGGTGCTTGCACTTGTTACAGGTGTAGTACGCCCTGGTCTCGAGCATGTGGGGCAGGCCGGCTCGCACCACCGTTCCCGAAACACACAAACAGCTGGCCCTCGTCCTCGATCCGCGGCACGCACTGCGCTGCAGCTCGGCACAACACCGGTAGCTCTGGGGGGTGAGCATGGCAACGGCGTCAGCGGCGGACGGTGGATTCGACCGACACCCGGCGGCTTGGTCGGTCGGCCAGCTACGCAGCAAGAAGCTGGTCCAGCACACGCCCTTCAGAGACGGTTGACAGACGGAGGCACAGACCGCGGAGCCGAATAAACACCACACACAGAGCCCATCACCGCTGGGTAGAAGAGCCCACCGACATCAGCCAGCGCAACAGGTGGAGGCGGTTGGGCGGTTGACGAGAACGGCTCCCACTGACCGATGAGGCGGACGTGCAAGCTGGTCTTGAGCGTCAGGACCGGTCACGCCGGCGTCCGTCAGCTGGCCGTACAGGTGGCGGGCGGCGCGGACCCAGCGCTCGTTCCAGCGCGGCGCACTTGGACTGCCGCTGGTGCGGCAGTAGATCCGCCAGGCACCGCGCAGCTCTCGCTCAGCGTCAGGAACTGGGGCAGGGAAAAACGGCACTCGCTCAGCCCAGCGTCAGGAGACTGGGGCGGGAAAAACGGCACTCGTTCAGCCCAGCGTCAGGAAACTGGGGCAGGACGCACGGCACTCGCTCAGCTCAGCGTCAGGAAACTGGGACAGGACGCACGGCACTCGCTCGGCTCAGCGTCAGGAAACTGGGGCAGGACGCACGGCACTCGCTCAGCTCAGCGTCAGGAAACTGGGGACAGGACGCACGGCACTCGCTCAGCTCAGCGTCAGGAAACTGGGGCGGGACGCACGGCACTCGCTCAGCTCAGCGTCAGGAAACTGGGGCGGGATGCACGGCATTCGCTCAGCTCAGGCGTCGGGAAACTGGGACAGGACGCAAGGCACTCACTCAGACCAGCATCAGGAAACTGGGACAGGACACAAGGCACTCGCTCAGCTCAGCGTCAGGAAGCTGGGACAGGACACAAGGCACTCGCTCAGCCCAGCATCGTACACTGTGGCAGCATGTGTAGCACTTGCCAATCATTGGGACAATTACACCAAGACATGCATCTCTCCTTCAGCACCATAAAGGTAAGGCATGAGATGCCCATGACACTTGCCCCATGCCACAAAACTAAAGTATGAGGCATGATACTCTTCAGCACAATGCAGGTTTGCTCAGTCAGGTTACAGCAGTGACATACATGGAAATAGGCAACATCAATGCAGCACATCATAGACCCACCATTATGGCAAACATCATGACCTTTGCATACATCTTGAAGCAGTGTGGGATGATGACTGAGACATGTTTGTAATGAGGCATGATGCCCTAAAACAAATCACAAGCCTGTGTAAATCAGGCCAGGCTATAGGTACAAACATCATATGCTTACTTAATATAGACAGGTATGTGCCTGGCTGTATCACCAGTGTCTTTCCAGGGTGTGCTGAATATCTTCTGCATGCTCACTAAGCACATAATGGTAGAACTGGTCCCTAATTTCTTTCAGGTTAACCTTGTGCCTCCATCTGTAAGCAATAGGCATGTCAGGTACATTGACAACTTGGAAGTCAGATTAGCCCCACTGGACTGATATGGAATGCTATAAGGTGAAACAATGCCCACAAAGTTTGAGCTCTAAAATAAAATCACTCACATCCATCAATTTTATATGATTTGATGGGATAGGATTGCTAGAGGACATAGTAGCATTGAGGGCTAGCTGTGGCCCCCTAACACCATCCACTTGCAGCAAGTGTTACTTTGATTTGCACTTAAACATGATGCTCTTTTCTTGTGAGCTCACATAGGCATCAAGTCAGAGCTCTATGTAAGTGTAAGTTGTATCCAAGGCTATCCAACATATTAATAGTTGCATCATAAATTGTTTGAATCATGTTTGTACTGTAAATGAAGCTGCTGGTTTGCAGCAATAGGCAAGAATAAAATAGGATATGATATGAACGGAGAGATATGAACCACTCACATCACAAGGTTCAACACCACTTTCATTCTGTTGCAAAGCAATGATGATGATGATTTGGGGCTTTAGGGCGCATCGACTGCTAAAGGTCATGCAGCACCCATTTTGCAAAGCAACAGACATGGAAGATATCATGGCAACATCACACAGCATACAGCATGTTCTGTTCAAGAATAGCAATGACAAGTTTGCACACTTTGATGCTGTGATTATAAAAACCAGGGCACTGTGCATCAGCAACCAAGCTTAGTGTACCATGCAACCTGCACACAAATAGGTATTTGTTTTTGGCACCTAAATGCATGAAATGTACCATAACATATTTCATCTCGCTGCTTATTGGTAGGAAAAAACATCAGCTTTTCCGACAATTAGCAAAAATTCACTATTAATGGGAGCTTACAATTCAAGCTGCGCGCGCCCGCTGGGTCGTGGACTTTGTCTACAAACTACAGAAATCGGATGGCCTTGGACGGGTCTTCCCAGTCCGCTGGCTTAGTAGGAAGTCGTAGGAAGTATATCTGGTAGATATGCAGGGCAGTAGAATCAAGGGTAATTAAGCGCCACCAATTTGTTTGTGCAAAACTTATGAGGTACATATCCCCATGTGACTTGGATGAAGGGAGCTGGAAAGCGAAAAGTGGTCCAACGAAGCCCCCAAAACACGCTAACAAACAGCGCTCGCCCTTGATTCGACCCGCATTGTTTTCAAAGTTGCGGGACCCTAGCCCAAATGAAGGGAAGTCTACCAAATTTAGAACGCAACTACGCCCTTAGTTCTGCCGTGCAAAGTAAAACATTTGTTTTGCGCGCGTTCCAACAAATGCAGTAATTCGAGACCTTCCCTTTAGTGGCACTATTCCAATTCAACTAGCTGCTAGTTTACCTACCACAGTTTACCTACCTACCACACATGTTTCCTACTAGGCCAGCTGACTGACAATACAAGGCCATCCAATTTTTTGCAGTTTTTGAATAGAAGCGTTGGGTGGGTGGGGGATGGGATACTTTAAGGCCCTGGAAGTAGAGGGCCTGCTGCCCTGTCTTCTAGTGATTCAAGCATCGAAGGCGGTGTCTCCGCCGAGCGAGGGTTTGGTGCCTTGATTTGGTGCGCGTGGAGCAAAACCGCCACCGAAGACGTTGCTGTAGGCCTCTACGCAAACGCCCGAGGCCCAAAGTTCTTGGCGAGAAGTTCCAGTTTCGCTGGTAAGTGCGGTTTAGCAGCCGCAAAGTCTGTTATATCTGTGGCATAC